>NC_052170.1:17745712-18049459 GCF_902713615.1 Scyliorhinus canicula | reverse complement strand
CTCTTCATTCATGAGAAGGAGCTGTGCTCCGAAAGCTAGTGTTTGAAACAAACCTGTTGGACTTTAACCTGGTGCTGTAAGACTTCTTACTGCATTTAAGTGTAGTTTAACCAGAATTCGATAACGTTAACATAACCGCGCTGCTTTTGAATCGTTGCCTCCAGCAGTAAAGCCCATTTCACATTTACAATGACTGGCTTCACGGATTCGTTGGTGAAAGGGTTAAATCATGACGGCGCGGCGGCGCAGTGGTTAGCGCTGCTGCCTCACGGCGCCGAGGACCCTGGTTCGATCCCGACCCCGGGTAACTGTCCGTGTGGGGTTCGCACATTCACCCCCATGTTTGCATGGGTCTGACCCCCCCAACAACCCGCAAAGGTGTGCTGGGTAGGCGGATTGGCCACGCTAAATTGCCCCTTAATTGGAAAAAATTTTAAAAGAGGGGGAAATAATTGTTTCCCACTCCTACCCTCTTCCCATTCCCCCGCCCCCCCCCACCTCCCCACCACTCACACCTCAGGCCCCCACCCCCAGTGGCTGTTCCTCACAACCGGACAGGCGTCTCTGACATGCAATCGTCCCTTGTCTCCTTACAGCGGTCAGGCACCGAGCGATTCCTTCCAAAGGACAGAACAACGGTAGGACTATTAGTTTGGTGTAGGTGCAACAAGTGCTCCCTAATGAAGGAGATAATTGAGTCACATAATTTCTAATTAAATGCAGATGACTATTCAAGTGCAGCGAGTCGATGTGTCGTCTGTGCCCTTCCAGCTAAACCGGTACCGTACATCTCGGCTGACCTGTGACAACAACCGGATTGTTTTCTGACAGTCAAAAGAGTGGGTGACTTCCTCGCACGCATAATGTTGCAACAAGTCCTGAACCAGGGTCAGACCTCGCAGGGGCGAATAGCAAAAGCTGAATCTCAGAAAACGCTTCACAGGAGCTGGAGAGGACCATCTTCTATCGACTGCTGGCTTTCCCGAGGCCACCATTTCACCAACCTTCAATCACCCACCTCCAGGGTCATCTCCCTCTATCCCCACCCTCCCACCTCCAGGATCATCTCTCTCTATCCCCACACTCCCACCTCCAGGATCATCTCTCTCTATCCCCACCCTCCCACATCCAGGATCATCTCTCTCTATCCCCACCCTCCCACCTCCAGGATCATCTATCTCTATCCCCACCCTCCCACCTCCAGGATCATCTATCTCTATCCCCACCCACCCACCTCCAGGATCATCTCTCTCTATCCCCACCCACCTCCAGGATCATCTCCCTCTATCCCCACCCTCCCACCTCCAGGATCATCTCTCTCTATCCCCACCCTCCCACCTCCAGGATCATCTCTCTCTATCCCCACCCTCCCACCTCCAGGATCATCTCTCTCTATCCCCACCCTCCCACCTCCAGAATCATCTCTCTCTATCCCCACCCTCCCACCTCCAGGATCATCTCCCTCTATCCCCACCCTCCCACCTCCAGGATCATCTCTCTCTATCCCCACCCTCCCACCTCCAGGATCATCTCTCTCTATCCCCACCCTCCCACCTCCAGGATCATCTCTCTCTATCCCCACCCTCCCACCTCCAGGATCATCTCTCTCTATCCCCACCCTCCCACCTCCAGGATTATCTCTCTCTATCCCCACCCTCCCACCTCCAGGATCATCTCTCTCTATCCCCACCCTCCCACCTCCAGGATCATCTCTCTCTATCCCCACCCTCCCACCTCCAGGATCATCTCTCTCTATCCCCCCCCTCCCACCTCCAGGATCATCTCTCTCTATCCCCACCCTCCCACCTCCAGAATCATCTCTCTCTATCCCCACCCTCCCACCTCCAGGATCATCTCTCTCTATCCCCACCCTCCCACCTCCAGGAACATCTCTCTGTATCCCCACCCTCCCACCTCCAGGATCATCTCTCTGTATCCCCACCCTCCCACCTCCAGGATCATCTCTCTCTATCCCCACCCTCCCACCTCCAGGATCATCTCTCTCTATCCCCACCCTCCCACCTCCAGGATCATCTATCTCTATCCCCACCCTCCCACCTCCAGGATCATCTCTCTCTATCCCCACCCTCCCACCTCCAGGATCATCTCTCTCTATCCCCACCCTCCCACCTCCAGAATCATCTCTCTCTATCCCCACCCTCCCACCTCCAGGATCATCTCCCTCTATCCCCACCCTCCCACCTCCAGGATCATCTCTCTCTATCCCCACCCTCCCACCTCCAGGATCATCTCTCTCTATCCCCACCCTCCCACCTCCAGGATCATCTCTCTCTATCCCCACCCTCCCACCTCCAGGATTATCTCCCTCTATCCCCACCCTCCCACCTCCAGGATCATCTCTCTCTATCCCCACCCTCCCACCTCCAGGATCATCTCTCTCTATCCCCACCCTCCCACCTCCAGGATCATCTCTCTCTATCCCCACCCTCCCACCTCCAGGATCATCTCTCTCTATCCCCATCCTCCCACCTCCAGAATCATCTCTCTCTATCCCCACCCTCCCACCTCCAGGATCATCTCTCTCTATCCCCACCCCCCCACCTCCAGGATCATCTCTCTGTATCCCCACCCTCCCACCTCCAGGATCATCTCTCTGTATCCCCACCCTCCCACCTCCAGGATCATCTCTCTCTATCCCCACCCTCCCACCTCTAGGATCATTTCTCTCTATCCCCACCCTCCCACCTCCAGAATCATCTCTCTCTATCCCCACCCTCCCACCTCCAGGAACATCTCTCTCTATCCCCACCCACCCACCTCCAGGATCATCTCTCTGTATCCCCACCCTTCCATCTCCAGGATCATCTCTCTCTATCCCCACCCTCCCACCTCCAGAATCATCTCCCTCTATCCCCACCCACCCACCTCCAGGATCATCTCCCTCCATCCCCACCCTCCCACCTCCAGAATCATCTTTATCCCATCTCATCTGCAGTTCCCTCTCTCTCTCTCCTCCCCACTCTCAGGATCACCTCTCTTCCCTCCCACATTCGAAGTGTGGGCTGACCCACAGGGAACACAATGACCCTCCCTGCAGGACAGCGTTGGCCAATAACGAGCCTTTCCATCACCTCAAACCCATGACTAGCTTAACCGCGCTCATGGAGCTCGACAGCCGAACACACGGCCACTAGTCATGAAGAGATTAAAATCGGGAATGTGTAGGAGGTAAGCATTGAAGCTAAGTAGATAATGTGGAGGGGTGTGGTGCAGGAGGAGGTTACAGGGATAGGGGAGTGGGGGAGGTCACGAGAGAATTTCAAAACAATTACATAATAGATTTTATACATATATATTGCACACCTATCTTCACACACAGCCATAAACAGACACAAACCCATGCACACACTTACGCTTTTCTGTTATGATGAGAGCAAAACTATACCTGATTCATTTAAGCGTGATGTGGAGATGCCGGCGTTGGACTGGGGTGAGCACAGTGAGAAGTCTTCCAACACCAGGTTAAAGTCCAACAGGTTTGTTTTGAAATACTAGCTTTCGGAGCACTGCTCCTTCCTCAGGTGAAGGATACCTCTTCATTCACCTGAGGAAGGAGCTGTGCTCCGAAAGCTAGTGTTTGAAACAAACCTGTTGGACTTTAACCTGGTGTTGTAAGACTTCTTACTCCATTTAAGTGTAGTTTAACCAGAATTCGATAACGTTAACATAACCGCTCTGCTTTTGAAGCCTTTGCCTCCAGCAGTAAAGCCCATTTCACATTTACAATGACTTGGCTTCACAGATTCTTTGGTGAAAGGGTTAAATCATGACGGCGGCGCAGTGGTTAGCGCTGCTGCCTCACGGCGCCGAGGACCCGGGTTCAATCCCGACCCCGGGTAACTGTCCGTGTGGGGTTTCGCACATTCACCCCATGTTTGCATGGGTCTGACCCCCCAACAACCCACAAAGGTGTGCTGGGTAGGCGGATTGGCCACGCTAAATTGCCCCTTAATTGGAAATTTTTTTAAAAGAGGGGGAAATAATTGTTTCCCACTCCTACCCCCTTCCCATTCCCCCGCCCCCCCCCACCTCCCCACCACTCGCACCTCAGGCCCCCACCCCCAGTGGCTGTTCCTCACAACCGGACAGGCGTCTCTGACAGGCAATCGTCCCTTGTCTCCTTAAAGCGGTCAGGCACCGAGCGATTCCTTCCAAAGGACAGAACAACGGTAGGACTATTAGTTTGGTGTAGGTGCAACAAGTGCTCCCTAATGAAGGAGATAATTGAGTCACATAATTTCTAATTAAATGCAGATGACTATTCAAGTGCAGCGAGTCGATGTGTCGTCTGTGCCCTTCCAGCTAAACCGGTACCGTACATCTCGGCTGACCTGTGACAACAACCGGATTGTTTTCTGACAGTCAAAAGAGTGGGTGACTTCCTCGCACGCATAATGTTGCAACAAGTCCTGAACCAGGGTCAGACCTCGCAGGGCGAATAGCAAAAGCTGAATCTCAGAAAACGCTTCACAGGAGCTGGAGAGGACCATCTTCTATCGACTGCTGGCTTTCCCGAGGCCACCATCTCACCAGCCTTCAATCACCCACCTCCAGGGTCATCTCCCTCTATCCCCACCCTCCCACCTCCAGGATCATCTCTCTCTATCCCCACCCTCCCACCTCCAGGATCATCTCTCTCTATCCCCACCCTCCCACCTCCAGGATCATTTCCCTCTATCCCCACCCTCCCACCTCCAGGATCATCTCTCTCTATCCCCACCCTCCCACCTCCAGGATCATCTCTCTCTATCCCCACCCTCCCACCTCCAGAATCATCTCCCTCTATCCCCACCCTCCCACCTCCCGGATCATCTCTCTCTCTATCCCCACCCTCCCACCTCCAGGATCATCTCCCTCTATCCCCACCCTCCCACCTCCAGGATCATCTCTCTCTATCCCCACCCTCCCACCTCCAGGATCATCTCTCTCTATCCCAACCCTCCCACCTCCAGGATCATCTCTCTCTATCCCCACCCTCCCACCTCCAGGATTATCTCCCTCTATCCCCACCCTCCCACCTCCAGGATCATCTCTCTCTATCCCCACCCTCCCACCTCCAGGATCATCTCTCTCTATCCCCACCCTCCCACCTCCAGGATCATCTCTCTCTATCCCCACCCTCCCACCTCCAGGATCATCTCTCTCTATCCCCACCCTCCCACCTCCAGGATCATCTATCTCTATCCCCACCCACCCACCTCCAGGATCATCTCTCTCTGTCCCCACCCTCCCACCTCCAGGATCATCTCTCTCTATCCCCACCCTCCCACCTCCAGGATCATCTCTCTCTATCCCCACCCTCCCACCTCCAGGATCATCTCTCTCTATCCCCACCCTCCCACCTCCAGAATCATCTCCCTCTATCCCCACCCTCCCACCTCCAGGATCATCTCTCTCTATCCCCACCCTCCCACCTCCAGGAACATCTCTCTGTATCCCCACCCTCCCACCTCCAGGATCATCTCTCTCTATCCCCACCCTCCCACCTCTAGGATCATTTCTCTCTATCCCCACCCTCCCACCTCCAGGATCATCTCTCTCTATCCCACCCTCCCACCTCCAGGAACATCTCTCTCTATCCCCACCCACCCACCTCCAGGATCATCTCTCTGTATCCCCACCCTCCCATCTCCAGGATCATCTCTCTCTATCCCCACCCTCCCACCTCCAGAATCATCTCCCTCTATCCCCACCCACCCACCTCCAGGATCATCTCCCTCCATCCCCACCCTCCCACCTCCAGAATCATCTTTATCCCATCTCATCTGCAGTTCCCTCTCTCTCTCTCCTCCCCACTCTCAGGATCACCTCTCTTCCCTCCCACATTCGAAGTGTGGGCTGACCCACAGGGAACACAATGACCCTCCCTGCAGGACAGCGTTGGCCAATAACGAGCCTTTCCATCACCTCAAACCCATGACTAGCTTAACCGCGCTCATGGAGCTCGACAGCCGAACACACGGCCACTAGTCATGAAGAGATTAAAATCGGGAATGTGTAGGAGGTAAGCATTGAAGCTAAGTAGATAATGCGGAGGGGTGTGGTGCAGGAGGAGGTTACAGGGATAGGGGAGTGGGGGAGGTCACGAGAGAATTTCAAAACAATTACATAATAGATTTTATACATATATATTGCACACCTATCTTCACACACAGCCATAAACAGACACAAACCCATGCACACACTTACGCTTTTCTGTTATGATGAGAGCAAAACTATACCTGATTCATTTAAGCGTGATGTGGAGATGCCGGCGTTGGACTGGGGTGAGCACAGTGAGAAGTCTTCCAACACCAGGTTAAAGTCCAACAGGTTTGTTTTGAAATACTAGCTTTCGGAGCACTGCTCCTTCCTCAGGTGAAGGATACCTCTTCATTCACCAGAGGAAGGAGCTGTGCTCCGAAAGCTAGTGTTTGAAACAAACCTGTTGGACTTTAACCTGGTGTTGTAAGACTTCTTACTGCATTTAAGTGTAGTTTAACCAGAATTCGATAACGTTAACATAACCGCTCTGCTTTTGAAGTCTTTGCCTCCAGCAGTGAAGCCCATTTCACATTTACAATGACTTGGCTTCACGGATTCGTTGGTGAAAGGGTTAAATCATGACGGCGGCGCAGTGGTTAGCGCTGCTGCCTCACGGCGCCGAGGACCCGGGTTCGATCCCGACCCCGGGTAACTGTCCGTGTGGGGTTTCGCACATTCACCCCCATGTTTGCATGGGTCTGACCCCCCAACAACCCGCAAAGGTGTGCTGGGTAGGCGGATTGGCCACGCTAAATTGCCCCTTAATTGGAAAAAATTTTAAAAGAGGGGGAAATAATTGTTTCCCACTCCTACCCCCTTCCCATTCCCCTGCCCCCCCCACCTCCCCACCACTCACACCTCAGGCCCCCACCCCCAGTGGCTGTTACTCACAACCGGACAGGCGTCTCTGACATGCAATCGTCCCTTGTCTCCTTACAGCGGTCAGTCACCGAGCGATTCCTTCCAAAGGACAGAACAACGGTAGGACTATTAGTTTGGTGTAGGTGTAACAAGTGCTCCCTAATGAAGGAGATAATTGAGTCACATAATTTCTAATTAAATGCAGATGACTATTCAAGTGCAGCGAGTCGATGTGTCGTCTGTGCCCTTCCAGCTAAACTGGTACCGTACATCTCGGCTGACCTGTGACAACAACCGGATTGTTTTCTGACAGTCAAAAGAGTGGGTGACTTCCTCGCACGCATAATGTTGCAACAAAGTCCTGAACCAGGGTCAGACCTCGCAGGCCGAATAGCAAAAGCTGAATCTCAGAAAACGCTTCACAGGAGCTGGAGAGGACCATCTTCTATCGACTGCTGGCCTTCCCGAGGCCACCATCTCATCAGCCTTCAATCACCCACCTCCAGGGTCATCTCCCTCTATCCCCACCCTCCCACCTCCAGGATCATCTCTCTCTATCCCCACCCTCCCACCTCCAGGATCATTTCTCTCTATCCCCACCCTCCCACCTCCAGGATCATCTCTCTCCATCCCCACCCTCCCACCTCCAGGATCATCTCTCTCTATCCCCACCCTCCCACCTCCAGGATCATCTCTCTCTATCCCCACCCTCCCACCTCCAGGATCATCTATCTCTATCCCCACCCTCCCACCTCCAGGATCATCTCTCTCTCTATCCCCACCCTCCCACCTCCAGGATCATCTCTCTCTATCCCCACCCTCCCACCTCCAGGATCATCTCTCTCTATCCCCACCCTCCCACCTCCAGGATCATCTCTCTCTATCCCCACCCTCCCACCTCCAGGATTATCTCCCTCTATCCCCACCCTCCCACCTCCAGGATCATCTCTCTCTATCCCCACCCTCCCACCTCCAGGATCATCTCTCTCTATCCCCACCCTCCCACCTCCAGGATCATCTCTCTCTATCCCCACCCTCCCACCTCCAGGATCATCTCTCTCTATCCCCACCCTCCCACCTCCAGAATCATCTCTCTCTATCCCCACCCTCCCACCTCCAGGATCATCTCTCTCTATCCCCACCCTCCCACCTCCAGGAACATCTCTCTGTATCCCCACCCTCCCACCTCCAGGATCATCTCTCTGTATCCCCACCCTCCCACCTCCAGGATCATCTCTCTCTATCCCCACCCTCCCACCTCCAGGATCATCTCTCTCTATCCCCACCCTCCCACCTCCAGGATCATCTATCTCTATCCCCACCCTCCCACCTCCAGGATCATCTCTCTCTATCCCCACCCTCCCACCTCCAGGATCATCTCTCTCTATCCCCACCCTCCCACCTCCAGAATCATCTCTCTCTATCCCCACCCTCCCACCTCCAGGATCATCTCCCTCTATCCCCACCCTCCCACCTCCAGGATCATCTCTCTCTATCCCCACCCTCCCACCTCCAGGATCATCTCTCTCTATCCCCACCCTCCCACCTCCAGGATCATCTCTCTCTATCCCCACCCTCCCACCTCCAGGATTATCTCTCTCTATCCCCACCCTCCCACCTCCAGGATCATCTCTCTCTATCCCCACCCTCCCACCTCCAGGATCATCTCTCTCTATCCCCACCCTCCCACCTCCAGGATCATCTCTCTCTATCCCCACCCTCCCACCTCCAGGATCATCTCTCTCTATCCCCACCCTCCCACCTCCAGAATCATCTCTCTCTATCCCCACCCTCCCACCTCCAGGATCATCTCTCTCTATCCCCACCCTCCCACCTCCAGGAACATCTCTCTCTATCCCCACCCACCCACCTCCAGGATCATCTCTCTGTATCCCCACCCTCCCACCTCCAGGATCATCTCTCTCTATCCCCACCCTCCCACCTCTAGGATCATTTCTCTCTATCCCCACCCTCCCACCTCCAGGATCATCTCTCTCTATCCCCACCCTCCCACCTCCAGGAACATCTCTCTCTATCCCCACCCACCCACCTCCAGGATCATCTCTCTGTATCCCCACCCTTCCATCTCCAGGATCATCTCTCTCTATCCCCACCCTCCCACCTCCAGAATCATCTCCCTCTATCCCCACCCACCCACCTCCAGGATCATCTCCCTCCATCCCCACCCTCCCACCTCCAGAATCATCTTTATCCCATCTCATCTGCAGTTCCCTCTCTCTCTCTCCTCCCCACTCTCAGGATCACCTCTCTTCCCTCCCACATTCGAAGTGTGGGCTGACCCACAGGGAACACAATGACCCTCCCTGCAGGACAGCGTTGGCCAATAACGAGCCTTTCCATCACCTCAAACCCATGACTAGCTTAACCGCGCTCATGGAGCTCGACAGCCGAACACACGGCCACTAGTCATGAAGAGATTAAAATCGGGAATGTGTAGGAGGTAAGCATTGAAGCTAAGTAGATAATGCGGAGGGGTGTGGTGCAGGAGGAGGTTACAGGGATAGGGGAGTGGGGGAGGTCACGAGAGAATTTCAAAACAATTACATAATAGATTTTATACATATATATTGCACACCTATCTTCACACACAGCCATAAACAGACACAAACCCATGCACACACTTACGCTTTTCTGTTATGATGAGAGCAAAACTATACCTGATTCATTTAAGCGTGATGTGGAGATGCCGGCGTTGGACTGGGGTGAGCACAGTGAGAAGTCTTCCAACACCAGGTTAAAGTCCAACAGGTTTGT
Source organism: Scyliorhinus canicula (assembly GCF_902713615.1). Taxonomy (NCBI): domain Eukaryota; kingdom Metazoa; phylum Chordata; class Chondrichthyes; order Carcharhiniformes; family Scyliorhinidae; genus Scyliorhinus; species Scyliorhinus canicula. The sequence goes on along the minus strand of NC_052170.1, from coordinate 18,039,778 downwards.
TTTGAAATACTAGCTTTCGGAGCACTGCTCCTTCCTCAGGTGAAGGATACCTCTTCATTCACCTGAGGAAGGAGCTGTGCTCCGAAAGCTAGTGTTTGAAACAAACCTGTTGGACTTTAACCTGGTGTTGTAAGACTTCTTACTGCATTTAAGTGTAGTTTAACCAGAATTCGATAACGTTAACATAACCGCTCTGCTTTTGAAGTCTTTGCCTCCAGCAGTGAAGCCCATTTCACATTTACAATGACTTGGCTTCACGGATTCGTTGGTGAAAGGGTTAAATCATGACGGCGGCGCAGTGGTTAGCGCTGCTGCCTCACGGCGCCGAGGACCCGGGTTCGATCCCGACCCCGGGTAACTGTCCGTGTGGGGTTCGCACATTCACCCCCATGTTTGCATGGGTCTGACCCCCCCAACAACCCGCAAAGGTGTGCTGGGTAGGCGGATTGGCCACGCTAAATTGCCCCTTAATTGGAAAAAATTTTAAAAGAGGGGGAAATAATTGTTTCCCACTCCTACCCCCTTCCCATTCCCCCGCCCCCCCTCCCCCCCCACCACTCGCACCTCAGGCCCCCACCCCCAGTGGCTGTTCCTCACAACCGGACAGGCGTCTCTGACATGCAATCGTCCCTTGTCTCCTTACAGCGGTCAGTCACCGAGCGATTCCTTCCAAAGGACAGAACAACGGTAGGACTATTAGTTTGGTGTAGGTGTAACAAGTGCTCCCTAATGAAGGAGATAATTGAGTCACATAATTTCTAATTAAATGCAGATGACTATTCAAGTGCAGCGAGTCGATGTGTCGCCTGTGCCCTTCCAGCTAAACTGGTACCGTACATCTCGGCTGACCTGTGACGACAACCGGATTATTTTCTGACAGTCAAAAGAGTGGGTGACTTCCTCGCACGCATAATGTTGCAACAAGTCCTGAACCAGGGTCAGACCTCGCAGGGCGAATAGCAAAAGCTGAATCTCAGAAAACGCTTCACAGGAGCTGGAGAGGACCATCTTCTATCGACTGCTGGCCTTCCCGAGGCCACCATCTCACCAGCCTTCAATCACCCACCTCCAGGGTCATCTCCCTCTATCCCCACCCTCCCACCTCCAGGATCATCTCTCTCTATCCCCACACTCCCACCTCCAGGATCATCTCTCTCTATCCCCACCCTCCCACCTCCAGGATCATCTATCTCTATCCCCACCCTCCCACCTCCAGGATCATCTCTCTCTATCCCCACCCTCCCACCTCCAGGATCATCTCTCTCTATCCCCACCCTCCCACCTCCAGGATCATCTCTCTCTATCCCCACCCTCCCACCTCCAGGATCATCTCTCTCTATCCCCACCCTCCCACCTCCAGGATCATCTCTCTTTATCCCCACCCTCCCACCTCCAGGATCATCTCTCTTTATCCCCACCCTCCCACCTCCAGGATCATCTCCCTCTATCCCCACCCACCCACCTCCAGGATCATCTATGTCTATCCCCACCCACCCACCTCCAGGATCATCTCTCTCTATCCCCACCCTCCCACCTCCAGGATCATCTCTCTCTATCCCCACCCTCCCACCTCCAGGGTCATCTCTCTCTATCCCCACCCTCCCACCTCCAGGATCATCTATCTCTATCCCCACCCTCCCACCTCCAGGATCATCTCTCTCTATCCCCACCCTCCCACCTCCAGGATCATCTCTCTCTATCCCCACCCTCCCACCTCCAGGATCATCTCTCTCTATCCCCACCCTCCCACCCCCAGGATCATCTCCCTCTATCCCCACCCTCCCACCTCCAGAATCATCTTTATCCCATCTCCTCTGCAGTTCCCACACACTCTCTCTCTCTCTTCCCCACTCTCAGGATCACCTCTCTTCCTCTCTTCCCTCCCACATTCGAAGTGTGGGCTGACCCACAGGGAACACAATGACCCTCCCTGCAGGACAGCGTTGGCCAATAACGAGCCTTTCCATCACCTCAAACCCATGACTAGCTTAACCGCGCTCATGGAGCTCGACAGCCGAACACACGGCCACTAGTCATGAAGAGATTAAAATCGGGAATGTGTAGGAGGTAAGCATTGAAGCTAAGTAGATAATGCGGAGGGGTGTGGTGCAGGAGGAGGTTACAGGGATAGGGGAGTGGGGGAGGTCACGAGAGAATTTCAAAACAATTACATAATAGCGTTGGCCAATAACGAGCCTTTCCACCACCTCAAACCCATGACGAGCTTAACCGCGGTGTGGTGGTAACACCACCAAACTAATAATCCCGAGGCTCAGGACAACGCTGGGTTCAAATCCCACAGGGGAAGCTGGTGAAATCTAAACTCAATCATTTTTTATTGATTTCTTTTTTATTAATTTACGGGATGTGGGCGTCGCTGGTTAGGCCAGCATTTATTGCCCATTCCTAGTTGTCCGACAGAAGGTGGTGATGAGTTGCCTTTTTGTACCATTATAGTCAATGTGGTGTAGGTACACTCATTGTGCTGTTAGGGAGGGAGTTCCAGGATTTTGCCTCAGCGACAGTGAAGAAAAGGCCGATATATTTCCAAGTCAGGGTGGTGAGTGACTGGGAGGGGAACCTCCAGTTGGTGGGGTTCCCAGGCATCTGCTGCTCTTGTCCTTCTAGATGGTAGCGGTCGTGGGTTTGGAAGGTGCTGCTTAAGGAACCTTGCAGTTCCGGCAGTGCATCTTGTAGTTGGTACACACGGCTGTCACTGTTGGTCGATGGTGGAGGGAGTGAATGTTTGTGGAAGGGGGAACTTTCAAGCGGGCTGCTTTGTCTTGGATGGTGTTGAACGTCTTGAGTGTTGTTGGAGCTGCACTCAGCAACAGTGGAGAGTATTCCATTACATTTCTGATTTGTGCCTTGTAGATGGTGGATAGGCTTTGGGGGGTCAGGAAGTGAGTTACTTACCGTGGGATTCCTAGCCTTTGACCTGCCCTGGTAGCCACAGTATTAATATGGCTAGTCCAGTTCAGTTTCTGATCAATGGTAATCCCCAGGATATTGATAGTGGGGTATTCAGCGATTGTAATGCCATTGAATATCAAGAGGCAATGGTTAGATCCTCTATTATAGGAGATGGTAATTGCCTGGCACTTGTGTGAGACGAATGTAACTTGCCACTTGTCAGCCCAAACCTGGATATTGTCCAGGTCTTGCTGCATTTGGACATGGACTGCTTCATTATCTGAAGAATCGCAAATGGTGCTGAACACCATCCGCAAACATCCCCACTTCTGACCTTATGATGGAAGGGAGATCACTGATGAAGCAGCTGAAGATGGTTGGGCCGAGGACACTACCCTGAGGAACGCCTGCAGTGATGTCCTGGAGCTGAGATGATTGACCTCCAACAACCACAACCATCTTACCTTGTGCCGGGTAATAAAACCTCCATTCGAAAGCAATGCTGACCACATGACAACCACAACTGATTGTTCGTTCACTAATGCCATTTAGGGAAGAGAAATCTGCCACCCTCACCCAGCCTGGCCTACATGTGACTCCTAACCCCACAGCAATACGGTTGATGCTTAACAGCCCCTTGCAATTCCCCTGGCGAGTCACTCGGTTCAAGGGCAATTAGAGATGGGCACCAAATGCTGGCGTTAGCAGCCATGTCAAACATCCACGGCAGCACGGTAGCATGGTGGTTAGCATAAATGCTTCACAGCTCCAGGGTCCCAGGTTCGATTCCCGGCTGGGTCACTGTCTGTGTGGAGTCTGCACGTCCTCCCCGTGTGTGCGTGGGTTTCCTCCGGGTGCTCCGGTTTCCTCCCACAGTCCAAAGATGTGCGGGTTAGGTGGATTGGCCATGATAAATTGCCCGTAGTGTAAGGTTAAGGGGGGGATTGTTGGGTTACGGGTATAGGGTAGATGCGTGGGTTTGAGTAGGGTGATCATTGCTCGGCACAACATCGAGGGCCGAAGGGCCTGTTCTGTGCTGTACTGTTCTATGTTCTATCCCACGAAAGAGTGAAGGAAAATATACTTTGATGCAAGGTGTTTAAAGCCAGCTGGTGTTGCCCTTTTTTACCTACTGTAAATATGGCAATCAATAAGGTGGCCCTTCTTACTTTGGACATCGCCAATATATTGCTCAGAGTCGCCAGGTATCAAATGATATCGCCACAAGGTTCAACCGGATATCGAACAAAGAGCCAAACACCAGTTTGTTAGTTCACGATCAAGGGTACTTTATTTACATACACAATTAATCACGCAACATAGACACTACAAGTTAAACTACACCTATCAACTATGATAACCTGTACTTAACTTCAGGCACACGGCTTAGGTCAGAGGAACAGTGGCCGTTGTTCGATTCTGGGTCTATCAGGTCTATAGAAGTAACTGCTGCTCAGCCAGGCTCATCCATCTGGTAGCGAGCGTTGAACTTGAACTTGCTTCTGGTGGTGCTGCACTTGGAACTAGTTGTTGCCGGAACGCCAGGTAGAAGAGAAGCCAAACACATGGTGGTCGCTCTCTTTATCCTTGGGGAGTTCTGTGCTGTTTTGGGCGGTCCTTCGGTTTGGACCCCACTAATTGGGTAATTCTTGATCTCTGTGTTCGATTGGAGCCAATAAATGGGCGGGTGCCTCGATGGCTGGGCGTGTCCTAAGCGGTCATTGACCCTGTTGTTTGTGCTTCCTGGGTACAGGAGTGGCGCCGAAATTCTGGGATTGTATCGGTCGCTCAAGCATCAGTTCTTTGTCTCACGGAGATGGGCCATCAAAATGCTAATTGGTTGGGGGTTTTGATACTGTCTGGATTCTTCACTCACAAATGTACATTCAGGCTCTGAGCCTGCCTGAAGCTTGCATTGTCCATTTTTCCCATTATGCTCTGTGAGCGTCCATGTTCCTTATTGTAAGTAGCCATCCCAGATGGCTACACTGGTGAACCAGGAATCATGACATTCCGACAGCCCTCCTCACTCAGGGGACCCAGAACACTTTGCAGCCAAAGAAGCCATTGTTGGAAATGTAATGTCGAAATCACAGCAGCCAATTTGTACACAGCGAGGTGGGATAATGAACGAACAATCTATTTTTGTGAGTGGCGTTCATAGAATCATAGGATTTACAGTGCGGGAGGAGGCCATTCGGCCCATCGAGTCTGCACCGGACCTTGGAACGTGCGCCCTTCTTAAGCCCACGCCTCCACCCTATCCCCCGTAACCCAACCTCATCTTTTTGACACTAAGGGGCAAATTTAGCACGGCCAATCCACCTAACCTGCACATCTTTGGACTGTGGGAGGAAACTGGAGAACCCGGAGGAAACCCACGCAGGCACGGGGAGAGATAGTTCAAACTCCACACGGACGGCCACCCGAGGCCGGAATTGAACCTGGGACCCTGGAGCTGTGAGGCAGCAGTGCTAACCACTGTGCCGCCCATCGTTTCATGGTGATCATGAGACTTTTTAAAATTCCAGGTTTTTATTGCATTTAAAAGTCACCGTCGGCAGTGGCGGGATTCGAACCTGGGTCCTCAGAGGATTTGGGTCTGGTGTATTTGTCCGATGACAATCCGCCACCGCAGATAGATTTTGTTCACCTACAGAGAGGGCAGACGCGGGCCTCTGTCGAACAACCTCGACGGGAAGATAGCACCGACCACAGTGCGGCGCTCCCTCGGTGAGGGCTGCGAGGGTGGAGGGGCTGCCCCCTTCCCCTACATCCCACGGACTCAAAGTCTGCTTTCCCCCCGTCTTCGGAACAGGCTGTAAATTGTCTCCGATCGTCGGCCGTGCTTTTCAGCCCCCTCTCTCTCTCTCTCTCCAAGGTCGACTCGGTCTGAAATCATCTGCCCAAAATTTATGCAGACACTCACATTATTCGCAGCAATCGTTGTTCTTTAGAGCAGCCAGTTATCTGTTCCTGCGACTAGAAAGGAGTCAGAGTGTTTGAATCTTCCAGTCAGAAGGTGGTGGGGGAGGGAGGGGGGGGGGGGGGGGGGGGGTGTGGTTCAAACCGAAAGTTCAAAAACCACCCGCACCCTTTGCATCTGCTTCGATCATTGTTACGAAAATGTCAGATGAAATGTTATCTGCCGGCAGTTTCATTCTCGAGGAATGAAAGAACGAGTGGACATTCAGCCACCTTGAGCCGTTCCTCCCGAGACTGTGATGTTAAGACTGCGGCTGGTTCGCCCGTAGTCCCAAAGGCTCAGGAACTCAGCGATATTTCTCAGGGCGTGTGCAGAAAAAATGAGCACAGGTCAGGACTGCCCACACGGTCGCTGCGGCTGTCTGTGCGCTCAATGCTCAGAACCCTTCTTAAATCGCCAGTCAATAGCAAGCTTCGATGAGAGTGGTTGTGGGAAATGGGGAAAAGATCACACTGACCAGCCGAGGGGCAACAATCCTGGGCTTAGCTCTGGGACTCAACTTTGGCACACAGCAAAGGAAGCTTCACTCTGTATCCAACCCCGTGCTGTACCTGCCCTGGGAGTGTTTGATGGGGACAGTGTAGAGGGAGCTTTACTCTGTATCCAACCCCGTGCTGTACCTGTCCTGGGAGTGTTTGATGGGGACAGTGTAGAGGGAGCTTTACTCTGTATCTAACCCTGTGCTGTACCTGCCCTGGGAGTGTTTGATGGGGACAGTGCAGAGGGAGCTTTACTCTGTATCTAACCCCGTGCTGTACCTGTCCTGGGAGTGTTTGATGGGGACAGTGTAGAGGGAGCTTCACTCTGTATCTAACCCCGTGCTGTACCTGTCCTGGGAGTGTTTGATGGTTACAGTGTAGAGGGAGCTTTACTCTGTATCTAACCCCGTGCTGTACCTCTCCTGGGAGTGTTTGATGGGTCAGTGTAGATAGAGGGAGCTTTACTCTGTATCTAACCCCGTGCTGTACCTGTCCTGGGAGTGTTTGATGGGGACAGTGTAGAGGGAGCTTTACTCTGTATCTAATCCCGTGCTGTACCTGTCCTGGGAGTGTTTGATGGGGACAGTGCAGAGGGAGCTTTACTCTGTATCTAACCCCGTGCTGTACCTGTCCTGGGAGTGTTTGATGGGGACAGTGTAGAGGGAGCTTTACTCTGTATCTAATCCCGTGCTGTACCTGTCCTGGGAGTGTTTGATGGGGACAGTGCAGAGGGAGCTTTACTCTGTATCTAACCCCGTGCTGTACCTGTCCTGGGAGTGTTTGATGGGGACAGTGCACAGGGAGCTTTACTCTGTATCTAACTACGTGCTGTATCTGTCCTGGGAATGTTTGCTGGGGACAGTGCAGAGGGAGCTTTACTCTGTATCTAACCCCGTGCTGTACCTGCCCTGGGAGTGTTTGATGGGGAGAGTGTAGAGGGAGCTTTACTCTGTATCTAACCCCATGCTGTACCTGTCCTGGGAGTGTTTGATGGGGACAGTGTAGAGGGAGCTTTACTCTGTATCTAACCCCGTGCTGTACCTGTCCTGGGAGTGTTTGATGGGGACAGTGTAGAGGGAGCTTTACTCTGTATCTAACCCCGTGCTGTACCTGTCCTGGGAGTGTTTGATGGGGACAGTGTAGAAGGAGCTTTACTCTGTATCTAACCCCGTGCTGTACCTCTCCTGGGAGTGTTTGATGGGGACAGTGTAGAGGGAGCTTTACTCTGTATCTAACCCCGTGTTGTACCTGTCCTGGGAGTGTTTGATGGGGACAGTGTAGAGGGAGCTTTACTCTGTATCTAATCCCGTGCTGTACCTGTCCTGGGAGTGTTTGATGGGGACAGTGCAGAGGGAGCTTTACTCTGTATCTAACCCCGTGCTGTACCTGTCCTGGGAGTGTTTGATGGGGACAGTGCACAGGGAGCTTTACTCTGTATCTAACTACGTGCTGTATCTGTCCTGGGAATGTTTGCTGGGGACAGTGCAGAGGGAGCTTTACTCTGTATCTAACCCCGTGCTGTACCTGCCCTGGGAGTGTTTGATGGGGACAGTGTAGAGGGAGCTTTACTCTGTATCTAACCCCATGCTGTACCTGTCCTGGGAGTGTTTGATGGGGACAGTGTAGAGGGAGCTTTACTCTGTATCTAACCCCGTGCTGTACCTGTCCTGGGAGTGTTTGATGGGGACAGTGTAGAGGGAACTTTACTCTGTATCTAACCCCGTGCTGTACCTGTCCTGGGAGTGTTTGATGGGGACAATGTGGAGGGAGCTTTACTCTGTATCTAACCCCGTGCTGTACCTGTCCTGGGAGTGTTTGATGGGGACAGTGTGGAGGGAGCTTTACTCTGTATCTAACCCCGTGCTGTACCTGTCCTGGGAGTGTTTGATGGGGACAGTGTGGAGGGAGCTTTACTCTGTATCTAACCCCGTGCTGTACCTGTCCTGGGAGTGTTTGATGGGGACAGTGTAGAGGGAGCTTTACTCTGTATCTAACCCCGTGCTGTACCTGTCCTGGGAGTGTTTGATGGGGACAGTGTAGAGGGAGCTTTACTCTGTATCTAACCCCGTGTTGTACCTGTCCTGGGAGTGTTTGATGGGGACAGTGCACAGGGAGCTTTACTCTGTATCTAACCCCGTGCTGTACCTGTCCTGGGAGTGTTTGATGGGGACAGTGTGGAGGGAGCTTTACTCTGTATCTAACCCCATGCTGTACCTGTCCTGGGAGTGTTTGATGGGGACAGTGTGGAGGGAGCTTTACTCTGTATCTAACCCTGTGCTGTACCTATCCTGGGAGTGTTTGATGGGGACAGTGTAGAGGGAGCTTTACTCTGTATCTAACCCTGTGCTGTACCTGTCCTGGGAGTGTTTGATGGGGACAGTGTAGAGGGAGCTTTACTCTGTATCTAACCCCGTGCTGTACCTGTCCTGGGAGTGTTTGATGGGGACAGTGCAGAGGGAGCTTTACTCTGTATCTAACCCCGTGCTGTACCTGTCTATGGCACTGCAGCATGTTTCCATCAGAGGCAGAGGCAGTGAATGTTCACGGCAGTGGATGGGGCGCTTTGACCTGGATGCCTTGGATTTGCAGCCATCCAGGACAGTGGGGATGACTGCGTCACACTGCCAAGTTGTGCTTTGCTGTTGGCAGGAGCCTTTGTGGATTCAGAGGGACGTGGCAGTGTCCACATCCCCAGTTCGGTCTATTAAGCCCCGACATTTATTCGGCTGGCCCAAGATGCTTGATGGGAGATGGTGAAGTCAAAGAGGAGCACAGGAGATAGAAAATGGCTTGAAATGCTGATAGATTCTGTGGCCCATTTGAGTGCCGCCACCATTAGCATACCAAGTGAGAGCAGAGAGGCCCTTTCTGAGTGACGGGGCACACAGGCAGTAATCTATCTGGTTGCTGCAAAGCTGTTGCCGTGCAGAACATTAACAAAGGTGATTTCTCCAAAATGCACACTGATTTGAAAGGCCACCAGAACAGAGAAGGAGCTTAAGCAGCAGTCAATCAGCCAGCGGACAGGCTGCGCATAATGAAGAGCTGCCTGATGCCCGGAGTTTCGGGAATTGTGAGAATTTTTGGAAGAATTTCTTGGTGAACATTCCATTTATCGTCAATTGGCGGAGGATCGCCGGAAAAAAAGTGGCGTGCGCTCCAACCTTCGTTCTCCACGGCAACGCTTCAACCAATCAGAGTCGACTCCTGCCCACCGATCGCCCCCCCCCCCACTTTTTTCTTTACGCGAGTGTAAACGATTGCTCCCTTTGAAATTTTTCCCGCCGGCATCTGTCCTGGTGAGTGCAAGATAAAAAACTTTGGCAGCCTGCCTCTTTTTTTCAGCAATGCGGTTTTTTATTTGTACGTCATTGGCAAGGCACTGGCCCACCGCTGGGATCATTCTCTGCACCCGGTCAGTGCCAGCGTGGGCTGGTTTCTCGGGTTCAGAGTTTAAAGGTCACTGCTAGCTGCTGGCTATGGTAGTTATGCTCCAGGCCTAATTTTGTATTTCTTTCAGCGGACTCCCGGCCGTGGTGCAGATCTCCCTCGTTTCGGTTATTCTGCGATCCGCAGGGTGGCACAGTGGCCCAGCGGCTAGCACTGCTGCCTCACAGCTCCAGGGAGCCAGGTTCGATTCCGAGCTCGGGTGGAGTCTGCCCGTTCTCCCCGTGGCTGCGTGGGTTTCCTCCGGGTGCTCCGGTTTCCTCCCCACAGTCCGAAGATGGGCTTGTTAGGTGGATCGGCCACGCTGAATTGCCGCTTAGTGTCCAGGGCTGTGCAGGTTAGGTGGATTGACCACGCTGAATTGTCGCTTAGCGTCCAGGGCTGTGCAGGTTTGGTGGCATTACGGGGATAGGTCGAGGGAGTGGGCCTAGGTATCATGCCTACCATCCCGTACCAGCCTCCCCGGATAGGCGCCGGAATGTGGCGACTAGGGGCTTTTCACAGTAACTTCATTGAAGCCAACTCGTGACAATAAGCGATTTTCATTTCATTTCATGCTCTTTCAGTGGGTCGGTGCAGACTCAATGGGCTAAATGGCCTCCTTCTGCATTGTAGCAATTCGATAGTACTTTCCCACAATGACCTTCATGAAGTTGGACACATTTCCTTGACAATGGCGGAATGATGACCCTCATTCCCCAGAATAGACAACCAACCTGGACAGTTCGAGTCTTCCGGTCACATATGGCTTCAACTCTGGGTTTGCTCCCTCGGCCTTGACACGAAGAACTGTGTCCATAACCTCTGACAGTGGTGGATCATACCTGGTATAATTCTTAACTTGTCCTGCGGTTACAGGATTGTTAGGGGTTTCTTTGAAATAGAAAATATCACCACTCAAACTGATGACTCGTCAGGTAAAGATAATACCTGAGAGTCCATCAACATTCCCATGGAGATTTGATTTACCATATTTTATCGTATATCTGTGTGCTGACAACAGCAAAGTCCATCTCTGCACCCGGCTCTCTGCTAGAGATAGAACACTGGTGTGTGGCCTGAATATCATTTTCATGGCTGACATTTCATGGATTTTAATGCTCAAGCTTAATTGTTCTGCTTCCTTAGGAACTTAGGAATTCTATAAAGCTCATGACTGCTAAAGCCTTCTTTAAGCCTAAGTTGTGAATAACCTTTACTGGATAGCTTTGTTTCTTAATCACACACACTAGTCTGTCTCCAATGGTGTCATTGACGATACCACCAAATTCACAGCATTCAGCTAATTTCTTGAAAGTAGCTACGAGCTGTCTAATTGATTCACCTTTTTGCTGGTTCCGTTTGTGGAACCTTGGGCAGCACGGTAGCATGGTGGTTAGCATAAATGCCTCACAGCTCCAGGGTCCCAGATTCGGTTCCCAGCTTGGGTCACTGTCGGTGCGGAGTCTGCTCGTTCTCCCCGTGTCTGCGTGGGTTTCCTCCGGGTGCTCCGGTTTCCTCCCACAGACCAAAGCTGTGCAGGTCAAGTGGAGTGGCCACGCTAAATTGCCCTTAGATTAGGTGGGGTTACTGGTTTACGGGGATAGGGTGGAGGTGAGGGCTTAAGTGGGGTGCTCTTTCCAGGAGCTGGTGCAGATTCAAATTCTATGATCTATGATCTATGGGCCGGGATTCTCCAACACCTGCTGGGTCGGGTGTGGGGGGAGGGCGGCATGAATCCTGCCCCTGCCGGCTGCCAAATTCTCCGGCGCTGGGGTTTGGCGGGGGCGGGAATCACACCATGCCGGTCGACGCCCCCCCCCGGCGATTCTCCGGCCCACGATGGGCTGAGCGGCCGCCCATTTTTGGTGGGTCCCGCCGGCGTATGTTATGACAGGTATTTGCCAGTGGGACCTGGCTCAGCGGGCAGCCTCTGGGGTCCTCGGGGGGGGGGGGGGTGTGTGTGTGGGGATCTGGCCCCGGGGGGTGCCCCCATGGTGGCCTGACCCGCAATCGGGGCCCACCGATCTGCAGCGAGCATGTGCCGTGGGGGCACTCCGGGGCCGGCCTAGCCCCTGAAGGTGCGGAGGATTTCGCACTTTCGGGCTGGCCCGACGTGGCGTGGTTCACGTCACTCCTTCGCGCTAGAGTTGCCCGGCCCGGCGGTTTTCGAAGAATCCCACCCATGATCTATGATGATCTATGATGATCGAAGAATCTCCCGACGGTGACCAAAGCTTTAGGTGAGTTAGGACCTTGCAATATCTCCGCAATCTTATCATAAGATTTTGAGGCTGACTTTTCTGATTGCGCCAGACTTAGAAGGAGGTTGAAAGTCTCCCCTGCACCCCACCCACCCCACCCCCATTGTGTTCAGGAACGTTGCGCCTACCAATCTTTGTTCACCTGGATGTGGTATCCGATTCTTTCCGTGTATAAGCACCAACACTTGGTGCTTTTATCATACAGTCCCATGGTGCCAAAAACCCCCGCCAACAGACATGCATACAAAACGTCATTTGATGGCCCAGTCATCATTTTAAGAGCCCTGGGACATTTTGCAACATTAAACAAAAGTTGTTGTATGTTTTAGTTATTTGATTTTTCCTCCGTGCAATGCAGAGATGCGACCAGTTTTGAAATGTGCAACAGGTCGACTGACAAGAGTGTTAAAATATCTCCGCACAATGCCCACACCCAAGCTTAGCCTCTGGTAGCTGCCGTGACGTCTGTTTACTTTATTCTGGAGAGGCGGTGGCGTAATGGTATTGTCACTGGACTAGTAAACCAGAGACCCAGAGCAATGCTCTGGGGACCCAGGTTCAAATCCCGCCCCTGCAGATGGTGACATTTGAATTCAATGAAAATCTGGAATTAAAAGTCTAACAATGGCCATGAAACCATCGCTGATTGTCCCATCTGTTTCACTAATGTCCTTTGGGGAAGGAAATCTGCCGTCCTTACCCGGTCTGGTCTACATGTGACGCCAGACATTAGGTTGACTCTAACTGCCCCCTCAAGGGCAATTAGGGATGGGCAATAAATGCTGGCATAGCCTGTGACGCCCATGTCCCATGAATGAATTAAAAAAAACACCCAGGCTTAACCAATCAAACACAGTGAGCGCGTTCAGTTACCAGACTCACGTTCTCAAACACAGAACAATTAAACGGTTGAACACTACAGTTGTTATTTTGAATAGAATGCATGACTTGCATCAGCCTGGCCCAGTGAAACCCGTGTATAAAGGCTGTTCACTACTGTTTATTGTGAAATATTTGGTATTGTTTCTGTTGTGATTCACAATAATCTTGAGTTTCAACTGCATTTCCCTGTCCACTCCCCATATACTTTAATTTCCTATGAAACTAAAAATGTAAATTGTACAATTGTAGCATAACTGTACCCTTTTCTTTCCATCCACTGGCAATAAAGGCCAATATGCCATTTGCTTCCTATTTGTTTGCTACACCTGTAACTTTCTGCATTCCATATATGAGCATACCATATACGTTTGAATGTCAACACTTCCAAGTTACACATCATTTTAAAATATACTGCTTTTCTATTCCTGTGGCTAAAATGAATTATTTCACATTTCCTTACACTATGCTCCATCTGCCACCTTGTTGCCCATTCACTGAACCTCTGTCTTATATCTCTTTGCAGCCTCTCTGTATCCCCCCCACAGCCTACCCGTGGCGGCACAGTAGCACAGCGGTTAGCACTGTGGCTTCACAGCACCAGGGTCCCTGGTCCGATTCCCGGCTTGGGTCGCCGTCTGTGAAGAGTCTGCACGTTCTCCCGGTGTCTGCGTGGGATTTCTCCGGGTGCTCCCACAAGTTTGGAAGGCGTGCTGTTAGGCGAATTGGACATTCTGATTTCTCCCTCTGTGTACCCGAACGGGCGCCGGAATATGGCGACTGGGGGCTTTTCACAGTAACATCATTGCAGTGTGAACGTAAGCCTACCTGCGGCAATAAAGATTATTACTTAAAAGTAAATGACCTTCCCACCTACCTTGGTGCCATCAACAAACATTGATGCATTCCTCTCTGCCTCTTTGTTAAAGTCACTGATATGGATTGTAAATAGCTGAGGCCCCAGAACTGATCCATGCTACAGACCCTGCCTATTTGAAAAAGCCCCATTTATGCCCACTCTCTTCTCTACCATTAGCCGATCCAATACTCATGCTAAAATATTATCTCTAATTTATTATTATTTTATAAAAGTAATCCCACAGAATCCTTTTGGAGAAAAGCAAGTGAGTTCTCCCCAGTAGCCCGGCCTATATTAATCGGTTAATATTTAGCAGTGGAAACAGATTACATGGGTCATTATCACGTTGCTGTTTATGGGAGCTTGCCGTGCACAAATTGGTTGCTACGGTTCCGACCTTACCATGGTTACCACACTTGGAAACGACTTCATTCGGCCTATGAAATAGGAGCAGGAGTAGCAGGCCCCTCGAGCCTGCTGCACCATTCGAGAGCGTCATGTGATTGAAATCGCCACTCCGCATTCCAACCTACAACCCCTCCCCCCCACCACCTTTCATCGCCCTTTCCTTCTTGCCTCTCGAGCTCTGCCTCCAAAATATTGGCTTCCATCTCCTTTTGAGGAAGAGGGTTCCTGGGACACTTTTCCGTCCGAGAGAGGAGATTTCCTGTCATCTTTTAATATTCTTTGTCGTCGGCTGGCCCGGCATCTATTGCCCATCCGTAATTGCCCTTGAAGGGGGTTGCTAAGAGTCAACCATATTGGCTGTGGGTCTGGAGTCACATGTAGGTCAGGCCAGGTAAGGACGGCAGATTTCCTTCCCTCAAGGACATTAATGAACCAGATGGGGTTTTTACGAGAACCGACAATGGTTTCATGGTCATCGTTAGACTCTCAGTCTAGGGGCGAAATTCTCCCCTACCCGGCGGGGAGGGGGGTCCCGGTGTAGCGAAGTGGCGCCAACCACTCCGGCGTCGGGCCTCCCCAAAGGTGCGGAATTCTCCACACCTTTAGGGGCTAGGCCCGCGCTGGAGTGGCTCCCGCTCCGCCGCCCGGCGTCGGGTCTGGCCGAAAGGCCTTCGCCGGTCGCCGTGAGTCCGCGCACGCGCCGGAGTGTCAGCGGACGCTGACGTCACCACTGGCGCATGCACGGTGGAGGGGGTCTCTTCCGCCTCCGCCATGGTGGAGGCTGTGGCGGGTGAAAAAGAGTGCCCCCACGGCACAGGCCCGCCCGCCAATCGGTGGGCCCCGATCGCGGGCCAGGCCACCGTGGGGGCACCCCCCGGGGTCCGATTGCCCTGCGCCCCCCTCCCCAGGACCCCGGGGGCCCGCTCGCGCCGCCTGCTCCCACCGGCACAGAGGTGGTTTAAACCATGTCGGCGGGAGAGGCCTGACAGCAGCGGGACTTCGGCCCATCGCGGGCCGGAGAATCGCCGCGGGGTCCCTCCGACCGGCGCGGCGTGATTCCCGCCCCCGCCGATTCCTGGGCGGCGGAGAATTCCGGCCACGGCGGGGGCGGGATTTACGCCGGCCCCGGGCGATTCCCCGACCCTGCGGGGGGTCGGAGAATTCCGCCCGAGATCTTTAATGGATTCAAAGTTCTCTGTCGGCCCTGGTGGGATTTGAAGAGCATTACCCTGGGTCTCTGGATTACCAGTCCAGTGACAATAATAATCTTTATTGTCACAAGTAGGCTTACCTTAACGCTGCAATGAAGTTACTGTGAAAAGTACGAGTCGCCACATTCCGGCGCCTGTTCAGGTACACGGAGGGAGAATTCAGCACCACTGCCTCATCTCTGCCTTAAAGGGGAAACCCCTCATTTCTAAAGTGCAGAGGTTGAGAAAGGCTAGACAGGAACCTAACTCCACTCTGTTGCTTTAAATAATGCTGTTGAATAAAATATATCTTGAAGAGAGTGATAGCATTCCCAGCAGATCCCTAATTATGCTGGAACTTGCATTTTGCCGAGTGTTTACTAGGCGAGTGCTTGTTCAGATGCCTGGAAACACAGAGAGCCGACGAAGGCATCTTTTAACCAGCTGTAGTTTTAATTAATAAAAATATCACATTTACTGCAATATCATTGCAGAAACACAGAAGGAAATGGATCCTCGAGGAATCGATCTCAGCTGCCTGTCTGCAAAATAAATCTCCGATCTAATAATACTGGATGGGATAGTGTTATTGTTATTGATTGCGTAGGGAACTAGACTTGCAAACAATGCCCCTCATGCAATAATTACAGCGGCTGCCAGGGAAGGAGCAGTTTGGGATCCAGGCCATAATTATAAAGTGTCATGTCCCAGGCCATCCTCAAATGGTAGCTGGCTTGGCCCCTCCACGCGGGTGAGCAGCCCTGAGGCCCATTGCAGCAGCTGCTCCATCTCCCGGCTTCGTTTATTGCAGTTCAACCTCGTTGAGCTCTTGTAATCGCTATTGATTTGGTCGAGCTCAGGCAGAGCCATGGGTACCGGATTCACTCTGCGCTTGGTGAGGGAAGGAGTTCCGAGCACGTACTTCCTTGACAGGGAGAGCAGCTGGCTACAAATCGATGGCGAGAGAAGGACGTGAGGATCACGGCCTTCAAAACAACATTGCGGCCTAAGCCGCATCTCCTCTGACCTTCCCCCGAGCAAGCTATTGCCACTGCTCCCCTTTGCTCCCATCAATGCATCATCTTTAGACCCTGAACTCAAACTGGCCAGTACCCTTTCAATCCTCTTCAAACACCCCGTCCCCAACCCGCAACAGAATTTGACTCCACTCTGCTTAATTGAGGGACTGCATTCGATGAGGTTGACCACTCTGTCACAACTCCAATTATCCAGGCAAAACTTCAGGAACCGCTGTTTGAAGCCTACTTGTGACAATAAGCGATTTTCATTTCATTTCTTTACTCACATTCCTGTACTCCGACATGTCTTCGCTTACAGTGTTGCTGAAACAAGCGACATATATTAATTCACGGGACCCTGTTCTTTGCAGACAGAAATGACATGTACACACATTGCACCTGTTTCAGCTCTCAGCAAAATAAATGGCAGCCAGTTCCTGATTCATTCCTCAGGGCTTTGCCTCGACCAATCAGAATCTGCCTGGAAATGCTTGGCAGTTAATTGTCAGTCATCATCAACGAGTAGATTCTCCATGGCAATGCCTCTTCCAATCAGAGTCCACTTGCCAACCATTTACCACTCCCTTCTCATACAGTTGAATGTGGTTCTACCCCTTTGATTTGTATTCTTGCAAAACGTCCAGAGGCGTGGAAAGAGAAAACTTTGACAAAGAAAGGTCCCTTTTATCAGCAATACCCAAGGTGCGTACTATTGAACAACGCTTAGTGGAAATGACAGTAATCCATTCTCAATATAGTGGGTGGCATCCGTTCCTGGCACTGGGACACAATCCATTCCTGATGGAGGGACAGTAAGCCATTCCCGATGGAGGGACAGTATTCCATTCCTGATGCAGGAAGCTAGAACAGGAAGACTTGCATTTGTATAGCCCCTTTGACAACCACCATACTTCCCAACACACTTCACTGTCAATTGAAATAGTTTTAGAGAGCAGAGATTGGTGTGATGCGGATCACAATGATTGATTGATTTGATTTATTGTCACATGTACCGATGTGAAAAGTATTTTCTGCGGCCAAGGGAATGTGCACAGTACGTACATATTAGACATTAAAGAATAATCGACAGAGTACATTGACAAATGGTACATCGACAAAACAGTGATTGGTTACAGTGCGGAACAAGGGGCCAAACAAAGCAAATACATGAACAAGAGCAGCATAGGGCATCTTGAATAGTGTTCTTACAGGGAGCAGATCAGTCCGAGGGGGAGTCGTTGAGGAGTCTAGTAGCTGTGGGGAAGAAACTGTTCCTATGTCTGGATGTGCGGGTCTTCAGACTTCTGTACCTTCTGCCTGATGGAAGGGTCTGGAAGAAGGCAATGCCCGGGTGGGAGGGGTCTCTGATAATGCTGTCTGCCTTCCTGAGGCAGCGGGAGGTGTAGACAGAATCAATGTGGGGGTGGAAAGCCTGTGTGATGTATTGGGCTAAGTTCACAACACTCTACAGTTTCTGGCTATCTTGGGCCGAGCAGTTGCCATACCAGCTGTGATGCAGTCGGATAGGATGCTCTCTATCGCACATCTGTAGAAGTTTGTGAGAGTTGATGCAGACATGCTGAATTTCTTTAGCTTCCGTAGGAAATAGAAACTTTGTTGGGCTTTCTTGACTGTTGCATCAACGTGAGTGGACCAGGACAGACTGTGGTGATGGTAACCCCAACAACTTAAAGCTATCGACCATCTCCACTTCTGAGCCATTTATGTAGACCGGGGGGGGGGGTCGTTCTGCATTTCCTGAAGTCGATGATCAGTTCCTTCTTCTCTCCGACATTTAAGCGAGGTTGTTTTCGGTACACAATGCAACCAAGTGATCTATCTCCCTTCTGTAGTCTGATGCGTCATTGTTTGAGAAACGACCCACCACAGTCGTATCATCCGCAAACTTATAGATTGAATTGGAGTTGAATCTTGCCACAGAGTCATGTGTGTATAGGGAGTACAGTAGAGGGCTGAGCACACATCCTTGCAGGGCCCCGGTATTGAGGACTATTGTGGAAGAGACGCTGTTGCCGATCCTGATTGTGGTCTGTTGGTGAAGAAGTCAAAAATCCAGCTGCACAGGGAGGGGGTCAAGTCCAAGATTGCAGAGTTCGGTTATAAGTCTTGTTGGGATAATGGAGTTGAATGGCTAATTGATACAACAGCAAATTCTTAAAACATCAGTGCGATCATCAACCAATAATCTGTGATGTTAGCTGAGGGACGGAACGCCCCTGCTCTGAAATAATGTCACTGAATCTCCTTCGTTCAATTTCTCACCTGGAAGTGGGTTCAGCTCAGACACTGTCGCACTTCCTGAGTGCTGCACTCGAGTGTCAACCCAGACTCTGTGTTGAAGCCGTACTTCACCTCGGAGGTGAGAGCGAGAGTAGTGCCTGATGTGTTGGGCAGGTTGGCTCGACGTTGACTGCGACTGGATGCAGGGAAGCTGGAAACAAACGTCTGACACCGGAGATGATCCAACGCTGTTTTATTTAACTACGGACTGCTGTACATGTTCAGCTGTGGGTTGACGCTCTACTAATGGGGCAGCAGGGTAGCATGGTGGTTAGCATAAATGCTTCACAGCTCCAGGGTCCCAGGTTCAATTCCCGGCTGGGTCACTGTCTGTGCGGAGTCTGCACGTCCTCCCCGTGTGTGCGTGGGTTTCCTCCGGGTGCTCCGGTTTCCTCCCACAGTCCAAAGATGTGCGGGTTAGGTGGATTGGCCATGCTAAATTGCCCGTAGTGTCCTAAAAAGTAAGGTTAAGGGGGGGGGCACTAACTTGTGCACTCTGACTGTCACAGTACCTGAGTCCTGAGAGAGGGAGAGTCTTAATGCCCTGTGGGCTTTATAGTGGTGGTGTCCTGTCTGGTGATTGGTTGTTCTGTGATGTGTGTTCATTGGTCATCCTGTGTGTCAATCATTGCCTGTCTACATCTCATTATATACATGAGTGGATGTTATGACAGTGCCAATTTAGCCAGAACTGACACCTTGATTTTACAGGAGCGGTAATCCATTCCCTACTGGTCTGGACGGGAGCGGAACGTCTGGAACAAACCCGCAATAAATCAGTGATGGCTGCGGACATGAATTGGCAGATTCCCTCGGCTTGAAAGTGTTTGCATCCAGGGCTTCAGCCTTGATGCATTCAATGCTTTTCAGGGCTTTCAAGTGATTGCCAAAGAAACTCTGAAGAAAGGTGATGACCTTCAGGGAAGCCCCTGCTGTGATCTAACAGGTGACTCAGTCAGTTCCGGGTGGCTTTTGAATGCGACAATGGTCAGAGAATTCAAACCGACCTTTGAGTCACAGAAATTTCGAAACTTAATTAATCCGGGGTCAGGATATCATCATGGGAAATGCATGACTGCCGAGAGAGGAGGAAAGGGTTAACCCATTTTTGCCATTTTGTTAATATTTCAAAACTTTCCATCGACCTGGCCCAGACACAATGACGTTTAGTGATGTGACATATCTATTTTTCGGATCCATATTTCTGTTATTTTTAAGGGGACTGTTGCTTGCTCGGTTTTTTTCAACGATTGTTTTGCGGTTTAGCAAGACGAAGCACCTCTTGCCCATCGCTTATCAGTGGGAAGGATAGCGGGCCAGGAGAATGTAGCAATGCAGACACAGCGGCTTGACCCAGTGGCCAAGCTCTGGGAGCTCTCTCTGGAAAAGAGGGAAAAACACAAGGCGGGATTCTCCGTAGCCCCACTCGGATCGGCGATTGGGCGGAGAATGGATTTCCATGCCAAAGTCGGGGACGACGTCGGTTTGACGCCAGTCCATCATGCTCCGACCCCTCCAAACTGACATCATTGGGACGCGCGCCGAGCGCCGTTTCAACGGTGTTGCTGCGTCATCAGCCGGCCCACCCACAATGCTCCGCCCCTGATGGCCCGAGTTCCCGACGGCGCGGACAACATGTGGTCCCAGATGGAATTAGTGAGAAATATCTGGGCAGCACGGTAGCACAAGTGGATAGCACTGTGGCTTCACAGCGCCAGGGTCTCAGGTTCGATTTCCCGCTGGGTCACTGTCTGTGCGGAGTCTGCACGTTCTTCCCGTGTGTGCGTGGGTTTCCTCCGGATGCTCCGGTTTCCTCCCACAGTCCAAAGACATGCAGGTTAGGTGGATTGGCCATGATAAATTGCCCTTAGTGACCAAAAGAAAAGGTTAGGAGGGGTTATTGGGTTACGGGGATAGGGTGGAAGTGAGGGCTTAAATGGGTCAGTGCAGACACGATGGGCCGAATGGCCTCCTTTCTGCACTGCATGTTCTATGTACTATGTATTAAATGGATGGAGATAGTGAGAAATATTGGGGGGAATTCTCCTACCCCCCCCCCCCCCCCCCCCCGGCCGGGTTGGAGAATCGTCGGCAGGCCGCGCGAATCGCTCCACGCCTCCATGATGCCAGGACACGATTCTCCCCAGAGTGGAGAATCGGCGCCGCTGGGGCCGTCCGCCGGCGCCGTTCTAACTCCCCGGCCTCCTTTCCAGTAGCCCTGCACCATTTGGCATCGGGGCCGGTGCGGGGAAGAAGGCCACTACGCATGCGCTAGTTGGCGCCGACACAACTGCGCGTGCGCAGGACCCCGCGGCGCCTTGTTCAGGCCGGGATCGGCAGCTGGAGCGGCATGGGCTACTCCAGTGCCATGCTAGCCCCCTGTGGGCTGCAGAATGGGGTCCTGGAATGGGCACCGACATCGGCACTTAGCCGCCCGATAGGAGAATCCCGCCCAACAAATGACAGAGTGAGAAATATTAAATGATGGAGAGAGTGAGAAATATTAAATGATGGAAGTAGTGAGAAATATTAAATGATGGAGAGAGTGAGAAATATTAAATGATGAAGATAGTGAGAAATATTAAATGATGGAAGTAGTGAGAAATATTAAATGGCAAAGTGAGAAATATTAAATGATGGAGAGAGTGAGAAATATTAAAAGATGGAGATAGTGAGAAATAGTAAATGACAGAGAGAGTGAGAAATATTAAATGATGGAGATAGTGAGAAATATTAAATGGCAAAGTGAGAAATATTAAATGGCAAAGTGAGAAATATTAAATGATGGAGAGAGTGAGAAATATTAAATGGCAAAGTGAGAAATATTAAATGGCAAAGTGAGAAATATTAAATGACAGAGAGAGTGAGAAATATTAAATGATGGAGAGAGTGAGAAATATTAAATGGCAAAGTGAGAAATATTAAATGGCAAAGTGAGAAATATTAAATGATGGAGAGAGTGAGAAATATTAAATGATGGAGATAGTGAGAAATATTAAATGATGGAGATAGTGAGAAATATTAAATGGCAAAGTGAGAAATATTAAATGGCAAAGTGAGAAATATTAAATGATGGAGAGAGTGAGAAATATTAAATGATGGAGAGAGTGAGAAATATTAAATGGCAAAGTGAGAAATATTAAATGATGGGGAGAGTGAGAAATATTAAATGATGGAGAGGGTGAGAAATATTAAATGGCAAAGTGAGAAATATTAAATGATGGAGAGGGTGAGAAATATTAAAAGATGGAGATAGTGAGAAATAGTAAATGACAGAGAGAGTGAGAAATATTAAATGATGGAGATAGTGAGAAATATTAAATGGCAAAGTGAGAAATATTAAATGGCAAAGTGAGAAATATTAAATGATGGAGAGAGTGAGAAATATTAAATGGCAAAGTGAGAAATATTAAATGGCAAAGTGAGAAATATTAAATGACAGAAAGAGTGAGAAATATTAAATGATGGAGATAGTGAGAAATATTAAATGATGGAGAGAGTGAGAAATATTAAATGGCAAAGTGAGAAATATTAAATGGCAAAGTGAGAAATATTAAATGATGGAGAGAGTGAGAAATATTAAATGATGGAGATAGTGAGAAATATTAAATGATGGAGATAGTGAGAAATATTAAATGGCAAAGTGAGAAATATTAAATGATGGAGAGAGTGAGAAATATTAAATGATGGAGAGAGTGAGAAATATTAAATGGCAAAGTGAGAAATATTAAATGATGGGGAGAGTGAGAAATATTAAATGATGGAGAGGGTGAGAAATAGTAAATGACAGAGAGAGTGAGAAATATTAAATGATGGAGATAGTGAGAAATATTAAATGGCAAAGTGAGAAATATTAAATGATGGAGAGAGTGAGAAATATTAAATGATGGAGAGAGTGAGAAATATTAAATGGCAAAGTGAGAAATATTAAATGATGGAGAGGGTGAGAAATATTAAATGGCAAAGTGAGAAATATTAAATGATGGAGAGAGTGAGAAATATTAAAAGATGGAGATAGTGAGAAATAGTAAATGACAGAGAGAGTGAGAAATATTAAATGATGGTGATAGTGAGAAATATTAAATGGCAAAGTGAGAAATATTAAATGATGGAGAGAGTGAGAAATATTAAATGATGGAGAGAGTGAGAAATATGAAATGATAGAGAGAATGAGAAAAATTAAATGATAGAGAGAGTGAGAAAGATTAAATAATGGAAGAGTGAGAAATATTAAAAGATGGAGAGAGTGAGAAATATTAAATGACAGACATGTAATGATATGTATCTACGTAGCCAAGTAAAGGGTTAATTATTACATCTCAGTGTAACACAACCACCAGAGGGCACCACATAGTTCCACTATAAATATGAGAACTCAAAGGATCTTGGGTCTCTTCCAAGCAGGATTTACTAGACAGTAGAGTGTAAGAGAGAGAGATCACAGCATAGTTTAGCACATGTAGTTTAAATTAGTTGTTATTTTAAGATAGATTACTTGATTACTCATTACAGTTCTGTGGAGTGAACGCAATATTAATCAATCATTATTCAATCAATGAGTTTTGGTTTAAGTTAGAGATTAATGGTTTCTTTATAATCACACCATCAGACCATTCTGGATTACGAAGCAAAGAGTGAAACCCCATGGGCTGGCTGCACGAACGTAGATTCCCGCTGCTGGTGGGGGAGCGCCATGCCGGAAAACGGGAATACCGCCCTTTAAGTGATGGAGAGAGTGAGAAACATCGAATGATGAAGAGAGTGAGAAATAAGAGACGGGTGAAAATTATGGGATGAGGTGAGGAAGGGAAAATAATGAGAGGCAGGCGAGTGTGAATCCTGTCAGGAAAGTTTCACCCTGAATGTAAGTGGGCATTGAATTGATCTCATGGTGGCGATCTGAGAGAGAGAGAAAAAAATTGACCCCTGACTCCTTGACCCCCTTTTTAAAAATTGATCACTAGGGCGTGAGGGTCACTGGCGAGGCTAGCATTCATTGCCCATCCCTAATTGCCCCTAAGGAGGTAGTGGCGAGCTGCCATCTTGCACCTTTGCAGTCCCTGTGTTGAACATGATCTTACAGTGCAGATAAGGAGGGAGTTCCAGGATTTTGACCCAGAGGAGGTGGCATTGTCGATACCTATGCAGGAAAGAAAGTGCGGGCCGGGCGAATATCAGTTTCTGAAAGGGGAGTGAGGATGGAACAAAGAACAAAGAACAGTACAGCACAGGAACAGGCCCTTCGGCCCTCCAAGCCTGCACCAATCACGTGTCCTATTGAGTCCAACCGTCTATATTCTTCTATACCCCATCTGTTCATGTGCCTATCCAGTTAAGTGTTAAAGGTCGCTAACGTATCTGCCTCAACCACCTCACTTGGCCGTGCATTCCAGGCCACCACCACCCTCTGTGTAAAAAAACTTCCCCCGCACATCTCCACTGAACCTGTCCCCCCCCTCACCTTGAACTTGTGCCCCCTTGTAATTGTCATTTCCACCCTGGGAAAAAGCCTCTATACCCCCCCTCAGAATTTTATAAACTTCTATCAGGTCGCCCCTCAGCCTCCATCTCTCTTGGGAGAACAATCCCAGTTTTTCAATCTCTCCTCGTAGCTAATGCCCTCCAGACCAGGCAACATCCTGGTAAACATTTTCTGCACTCTCTCCAAAGCCTCCACGTCCTTCTGGTAGTTTGGTGACCAGAACTGGACACAGCATTCTAAATGTGGCCGAACCAACGTTCTATATAACTGTAACATGATTTGCGAACTTTTATACTTGATGCCCTGTCCGATAAAGGCAAGCATGCCATATGCTTTCTTTATCACCATTTCCACCTGTGCTGCTACTTTTAAAGATCTGTGAACCTGCACCCCCAGATCTCTCTACGTCTCTATGCTCCTGATCGTTAGGCCATTTATTTTATATCTCCCACCTGAAGTGGATCTACCAAAATGCATCGCCTCGCATTTGTCCGGGTTAAACTCCATCTGCCATGTCTCCGCCCAATTTTGCAGCCTATCTATATCCTGCTGTATTCATGCAGAATGTTCAAAACCAGCTGGATGGACCAAAAGACAAATAAGTGGGTTCGATCAAGAGTGGAAGTTCAGGAATGAAAGGCATTTGCTAAGTACGGCTAGAGAGAGAAAGACTGCGAAGTACAGACTTTGGAAAGAAAGGCCAAACAGCCCTTGCCCGGTTAGCAACTGAAGAAAGAATTAAGGGTAAAAGCAGAAGAGGAAGAAGACATATGAGGTAAGTGGATAAATATTGACATCAGGCCTGAGCGAGGTTTGAAGAAAGCCAGGGAAGAAGTTGCTGTGATATTTGTGTGTGTATGCCATTGTCATGTCAAGGTACTCAACCCAGCAAAGGTTAATGTGGGACTGGGGAATAGCACCGCCCACTGTATGACGTATGGAGTCACACGGTGATAGACTCTGAGAGAGCAGTCCAGAGAGAACACGCTAGAAGCAGACAGCCTGTATGGCAGCACCACCATGCAAGACAGGATATGCAAATAGTTAAAGACTAACAATAAACAGTTTGTGTTCAATCTCACAAGTCTCAAAATCTTCTCATTTAGGCATCGCCTCGCAACACATCACAACCAAAACAAGATGGTGCCAACAGCTCTACTGAGGTTATGGTGACAACATGCCTGTCCGAGTTGCAATGGTAACAATGCGGGGCATTATCTTGTGACTATTACAATAATAAACACAACAGAACTAAACCACTGACCCCCCTGATGCTGTGCTTTGATGGCAATACAAAAACGGGGCCAACTTTAAACAGAATGTTGGAGCTGAACGAGAGTGGCAAAGTGCTGGAACCTGTCTGACTAGAAATCTCTATTTATTAGGTCCGTGAAAGACTATAATGGCCCATCGGAGGAGGGCAGGTAAAATAAGTATGTATTAAACCAGTTTTTAAGCTGCAAAGGCTAACTGACGATGTGAAGGGCTGGACCATAGAAACTGTCCCGTCTTATGACGTCAATTCTTAAAGGTTTCGATCCAAGTCACCTCTCACTCTCCCAAACTCCAGCGGATACAAACCCAACCTCTCCTCATAAGACAGCCCCCCCATTCTTGGTATTATTCTGGTATGTAAAGTTGCCATAGTCCGAGACGACCAATTAGCTGCTTTCTCCTTTGAGGAGGAGAGCTGACTGGTGGTGATTTAACCTGAGGGTCACCACACCTCAGGCCAGGGTCAAGGTTCAGAAGTCGGGGCCTTCATGAATAACCTCAGCCGGTATGGGAATTGAACCCATGCTGTTGAGCCCACCCAGGCCGGTGAGCCTTAGGTCAGAGGTAGGGAAATTGCTGGAGAGAATTCTTCGAGACAAGATCTACTCCCATTTGGAAGCAAGTGGACGTATTAGCGAGAGGCAGCACGGTTTTGTGAAGGGGAGGTCGTGTCTCACTAACTTGATAGAGTTTTTCAAAGAGGTCACAAAGATGATTGATGCAGGTAGGGCAGTGGATGTTGTCGATATGGACTTCAGTAAGGCCTTTGACAAGTCCCTCATGGTAGACTGGTACAAAAGGTGAAGTCACACGGGATCAGGGGTGAGCTGGCAAGATGGATACAGAACTGGCTATGTCATAGAAGGCAGAGAGTAGCAATGGAAGGGTGCTTTTCTGATTGGAGGGCTGTGACTAGTGGTGTTCCGCAGGGATCAGTGCTGGGACCTTTGCTGTTCGTAGTACATATAAATGATTTGGAGGAAAATGTAACTGGTCTGATTAGTAAGTTTGCTGATGACACAAAGGTTGGTGGAATTGCGGATAGCGATGAGGACTGTCAGAGGATACAGCAGTATTTAGATCTTTTTTTAGACTTGGGGGCAGCACAGTAGCATGGTGGTTAGCATAAATGCTTCACAGCTCCAGAGTCCCAGGTTCGATTCCCGGCTGGGTCACTGTCTGTGTGGAGTCTGCACGTCCTCCCCGTGTGCGCGTGGGTTTCCTCCGGGTGCTCCGGTTTCCTCCCACAGTCCAAAGATGTGCGGGTTAGGTGGATTGGCCATGCTAAATTGCCCATAGTGTAAGGTTAATGGGGGGATTGTTGGGTTACGGGTATAGGGTGGATACGTGGGTTTGAGTAGGGTGATCATTGCTCGGCACAACATCGAGGGCCGAAGGGCCTGTTCTGTGCTGTACTCTTCTATGTTCTATGTTCGATGGCAGATGGAGTTTAATCCGGACAAATGTGAGGTAATGCATTTTGGAAGGTCTAATACAGGTAGGGAATATACAGTGAATGGTAGAACCCTCAAGACTATTGACAGTCAGAGAGATCTAGGTGTACAGGTCCTCAGGTCACTGAAAGGGGCAACGCAGGTGGAGAAGGTAGTCAAGAAGGCATACGGCACGCTTGTCTTCAGAGGCTTTTTCCCATGGCAGAGGCTCAATTACTAGGGGGCATAGGTTTAAGGTGCGAGGGGCAAGGTTTAGAGGAGATGTACGAGGCAAAGTTTTTTACACAGAGGGTAGTGGGTGCTTGGAACTCGCTGCCGGACGAGTTGGTGGTAGTAGGGACGATATTGACGTTATATACATGAATAGGATGGGAATAGAGGGATACGGAACCCAGAAGTGTAGAAGATTTTAGTTTAAATGGGCAGCATGGTCGGCGCAGGCTTGGAGGGCCGAAGGGCCTGTTCCTGTGCTGTACTTTTCTTTGTTCATTTGTTCTTTGTTGGCCTCGCTCCACATCCTGAACCAGCTGTATAGCCAACTGAGCTAAATTGACCCCTAATCTAGTAAGCCTCTTCTGAACTGACCCAGCACAATTACATCTTCCCTTAAATAAAGAGACCAATACTGTGCACAATACTCCAGATGTGGTCTCACCAATGTTCTGTACAACTGAAGCACAACCTCCCTACTTTTGTAATCAATTCCCCTCACAATAAACAATATAAACAGGGGCTGGTTTAGCACAGGGCTAAATCGCTGGCTTCTAAGGCAGGCCAGCAGCACGGTTCAATTCTCGTACCAGCCTCCCCAAACAGGCGCCGGAATGTGGCGACGAGGGGCTTTTCACAGTAACTTCATTTGAAGCCTACTTGTGACAATAAGCAATTTTCATTTCATAAAATTCGATTAGCTTCCCTAATTACCTGCTGTATTTTTATACTCGCCTTGCGATTCATGCACTAGGACACCCAGATCCCTCTGCCTCTCAGAGCTCTGCAATCTCTCACCGTTTAGATAACATGCTTATTGTTTTATTCTTGCTGCCAAAATGGACAATTTCACATTTGCCGACGTTATGCTGCATTTACCCGATTTGTGCCCACTCACCTAACCCAGCCATGGCCCTGTGTAGCCTCCTTATGTCTTCTTTACAATTTACTTTCCCACCTATCTTTTGTTGTCAGCAAATTTAGCCACCATCACTTCAGTCCCTCCATCCAAGGCATGTATAGAAATTGCAAAAAGTTGAAGTCCCAGGACTAACCCCTGCGGCCCGCCACTCATCACATCCTGCCAATCAGAAAAAGACCCATTAGCCCACCCCTAATTGCCCTTGAAAAGGTGGTAGTGAGCCACCGCCTTGAACCGCTACAGTCCATGTGGTGTAAGTACATCCCCAGTGCTGTTAGGAAAGGAATTCAAAGGTTTGGCCCAGTGAAGGAACCACAATATATTTGTCTGTCAGGATGGTATGTGGCTTGCATGGGAATTTGCAGGTGGCGGTGCGCTTGTGTATCAGCTGCCCTTGTCCTTCCAGGGGTTAGAGGTCATGGATTTGGAAGGTGTTGTTGAAGGAGCCTTGGTGGGTTGCTGCAGTGCATCTTGTAGATGGTACACATGGCCACTCCTGTGCATCGGTGAGTGAGGGAGTGAATGTTTAAGGGGGTGGATGGGGTGCCAATCAAGCGGGCCTGCTTTGTCCTGGATGGCGTGGAGCTTCTTGAGTGTTGTTGGAGCTGCGCTCATCCAGGCAAGTGGAGAGTATTCCATCACGCTCCTGACTTCTGCCGTGTAAGATGGTGGACAGGTTTTGAGAATTCAGGAAGTGAGTTAGGGTCTGCAGAATTCCCAACCCTACTCTTGTAGCTACATTATTGATTTGGCTGGTCTTGATCAATTTTTGGTTAATGGCAACTCCAAGGATGTTGATATTTGGGTATTAGTGCCATGCTCCATCCGAGGAGCGAATATAATATGTATATTGTGGCTGAGTGAGCTGGACCACGTGTCCATGGACTATTTGACTTGGGGGAGGGGACATCAAAGCCTGGCTTCCTTTCTCAGCCTTTTGTCATAGCACTGAGGTCAATTGCGGTCAGTCTCTACCTCACCTCAGGATGTACCTATTTACAACATTTAAATATGATGACCTTAAAAAAACAGGCCAGATCTTTAGGTCTACCCAAGAAGCAGAACAATACATTACGCTGTGTCCCTGTATGAATCCCCCATTACAGAACTTCACATCCAGACAATAGCGATGGAAAAACAAAACGATTAAGTGAAAAAAAAAAACCATGAAATTTGTACGCGAGGGATTCTGGCGATGCTCATCCCGAGCCTGGTGCACATCATTCAGGCTGACGTTCCCATCGCAGTACTGAGGGAATGTCACACTGCCTGAGGTGCCTTCTGCCGGATGAGGTGTGAAAGGTCGCACTCGAAAAAGATCGGAGCCCCTCAACCCACACCACTGAGAGCTTGCAGGCTACCCGGTCAGCATCTCGTTGTTGCCTGTGGGATCTTGCTGTGCGCAATTGCCTGCTGCGCTTCCGATGTTACGGCAGTGGCCACCATTCAAAAGTATTTCATTGGCTGGGAAGCGCTTTGGGACGCCTTGAGGCTGCCACGAAAAAATGCCAGAAAAATTACTTCACCAACTTCCAAAGCACTTCCATTGCGAGATGTGGATAGCCGTCCCTTGTGTGTTGGTCACACAGGAACCAATCACTAACTGTTGTCCATAGAACACTGTCCCTCGCCAACCCATCCGTTGCCAGTTCACCAATCGAACCAGAGCTGGTTCCCATGATCAACTCGGTGCCGAGGAGTCTGGCTTCTTCTCCCCAAAATACAGAACCTGCGGACATAGGGCACGATCCAATGGCCACGGTGCACCGGAGAAGCAGCTCGGCGTGGCACAGCGTGGCAGATAAAACCCGGGGGATCCCGCCCCCAGCATCTGCCCCGCTCACGACGTCTCCCATGTGATCCTGCGGGATGTTACGTTGCAAATCCCTTCCACTGTGGGCAGGATCACCTTCTGGCAAATCTGGTAGCCTCACTCTAATGTGCAGATTCACGAGGTACCTGAGGCTTTGGGATTCAACCCCCTTCACCTCTAACACCCCGGGCGAGCGCCGTTCAGCACTGGTGCCCACCAGGCTGCCACCGCCAGCTGGCATGGGCGCTTCAAGGGTGCGAAGTTGGCACTGGCAAGGTGGCAAGCTGGCATTTTATGCGCAGGGATGGTCGGGCTGGGGATGCCCTGTGTCGGTCTTGGGGGTTTGCGGGGGCTGGGCCGAGGACCCTCCCATAATGCATTTGGGCTGGGAGCGGAGGGGGGGGGGAGCGGAGGGGGGGGGAGGGAGGGGGTGGGGGAGGTGTGAATAGCTTCAGGGGCCTCGGAGATGGGGGGGGGCATCATTTAAAAATGGCGTCCCGATCTCTCGCTACACTGGGGAATTCCGAAGAGCAGAGCTCCGCGCTGTACAAAGTAGGGCTGTGTGCGCCCTCGGCCAAACGTTCCCCATTCAGGCCCATTTTTCAATGCGAGTCGCCTTAAATAGCCACGTGTTTCTCATCACTGCGAGCGCCGGGAAACAGGCGGCTGAACGCACTCGCTCGGGAACTTTGTTCCCTTTTGGGTAGATTGTGATGTACTGACAAGCAAACTTTGGCTCTTCTGCTTAAAGGCATATCAGATTATGCGCCCATGGACCAAAATGATAAAGGATATGGGAAGAAAGGAAGGACTTTGCTTCGAGAACAAATATGCGCCCAAAACCCCCTGGTGTTCCAAAGAAGAGCCACACCTGAAGGAAGAAGAGATGGAAGCCCGCACCCATTACCCTTTGACCTTAGCTCCCTTTGTAGGCTGCTCAATACGGATTGCGGGAAGGCCAAACTATTTACAGGGTGGCATCGATGTGCATTTTTAACGGGTAAAGGTATCTCCCGCCGATTGGCAAATGCTTGGGCGTTTGGAAGGAGTCATTGAAGACTCGGTGAAAATGTTGGCCGGCATGTAAGGGACATTCCAAGGTCTTTGTGAGGTAGATGCTGCAGCTCTCCACCTCATACCAGAGTGGAAAGCAGCTGAAACTCCAGGTGGCCCGGGTTATACTTCTACCTGTTGTGCAGGAAAAATAAATCACAATGTTTTATATCTGTGGATCGCAGCGGAGCTGCCAGGCGAGGTGTCCAGCTGAGGGAGATTTACTGCTTTCAGAGTGTCACTTTAAACTATCACGTGCAGCTCCTTCATGTCTCGAATCAATACCCTGCCACCGAACCGTGCTGGTGTCCACCTCGCCCCTGCCACACGCAATGAATGATGGGAGGGGCTCGGACAATGAGCAGGTTGAACAACAGGAGCCATCACTCGATGACACAAAAGACAAATGCGTGAGCGGCACCTTGGGCTCCATCACAAGCGCCCGTTATTTATTCTTTAGACTTGCCTTGAGCTCATTGCTATAGAAACGAGTCCACGCGGATGATTTAAGTTTGGACGAGATGGGCGATAATGGAATTAGCTACCTGTGATACAGCATCGATAATGGAATTCGCCACCTCTTATACAGCGTCATTGGCGGGGGCTAACAGACAGGACATATAACAGGTAGCCTACCCGATCGCACCATTTGAAGCTGCCGGTCACAATCAAAGTGACAAGAGTACTTAAATCACTTCCACGTTCTTGTTTCGCACATGACTGGCGGTGATCTGGAAGCACCAATTAAAGCAATCGTTGGTGAGTCTCATTAATTTAAATCATGTTTTGGATTCGAAACAGCGCATGCTACGAGCAATTCTTGTCACCAATAATAACACAAGCTGAGGTAAGTGCGCACTCGCATCATTAGCATGTGTCCCCACTAATTGGCTTCCACTCACCCCCCCCCCCCCCCCACTTTCCCCACACCCCCGCCAGTCTTTCCGTTTATCAGATCTGCTTAACCTTAATCTGTTGCAAAATGCACTGAATAAAACACTTGGAATGTGGATGTGAGGACCAGGAGGATTATAAAGCAAAAGTTGAATTGATGCAGCGCCTAGCTCAGCTCCTGGATGTCCCCGAAGAGCTTTGCGACAACTGAGCACCTTTGACGGTGACTGTCTTGTAATGTACCGTCCTCCCCGAACAGGCGCCGGAATGTGGCGACTAGGGGCTTTTCACAGTAACTTCATTTGAAGCCTACTTGTGACAATAAGCGATTATCATTTCATTTCATTCCATGTAGGAATGACTGCAGCCAACGCCCACTTAATGAGCTCCCAGGAGCAGGAACTTGCTCCTGATTAGCACCTTCTGTTCCTTCACTGTCGCTGGGTGAAAATCCTGGAGGTCCCTCCCTAACAGCACTGTGGGTGGACCGACACCATACGGACTGCAGCGGTTTGAGAAGCAGCTCACCACCACCTTCTCAAGGGCATTTAGGGATGGACAGTAATTGCTGGACTTAACCAGTGACACCAATGCCCCTTAAATGAAAAGAAAGATTTGGTCTTGTGTTTTGCTGATGTTGGATGAGGGATACAGATTGGTCAGGGTACTGTTGAGAACCCATATGCTCTTCTTCACAACCATGCCGAGGGAGGGATCTATTAATCCTTTAAAAAAACATTTTTTTGAATTAAGGACCAATTTAGCATCTTACCCACATCTTTTGGGTTGTGGGGAAATACCCACGCAGACACGGGGAGAATGTGCAAACTCCACACGGACAGTGGCCCGGGGATGAGATCGAACCCCGGTCCTCGGCCCCGTGAGGCAGCAGTGCTAACCACTGGGCCACCGTGCCACCCTGGAGGGATCTTTTGCACCCATCTGAGGGGGCAGGTGAGGCCTGGTTTTAATGTGCTCCTTTTTCACTGCCCGTGATCAACATTTTTGTTGGTTGGGGGTCTGTGTTTGTTCACCCTCAGACTAATTGCGCCATTTAACTATGTTCAGCAGCAAGGTGTTTTGTGAGTTTGAAAATAAAGTTGACTTATCATCGCACGCTTGCCACGGATGATTAAAAAACTGCAAAGCTTGGGTGCAGATGAAGGTAAAATAATATAATTACAATATATGATTGTCTCAGCCACTTTTGTGGAAGGTCTGTAGTGTCTTAGATGAGTTGACATATGGGGGCTCAATAACTAGTCACCAGGTTTGTAAATTTAAACACAATTATTTTTTTTATTAATAACAACAACTATAATAACAACTATTATCATTTATTAATAATAACAATTGATACCGTGATGGGTGGCACAGTAGCACAGTGGTTAGCACAGTTGTGTCACAGCTCCAGGGTCCCAGGTTTGATTCCTGGCTTGGGTCACTGTCTGTGTGGAGTCTGCACGTTCTTCCCGTGTCTGCGTGGGTTTCCTCCGGGTGCTCTGGTTTCCTCCCACAGTCCAAAGATGTGCAGGGTAGGTGGACTGGCCTTAGTGTCCAAAGAAAAGGTTGGATGGAGTTACTGGGTTATGGGGATAGGGTGGAAGTGTGGGCTTAGATAGGGTGCGCTTTCAAAGGGCTGATGCAGACTTGATTGACCGAATGGCTTCTTTCTGCACTGTAAATTCTATGATTCTATGATCATTAAATATGCAGCAAATACAATTAG
Source organism: Scyliorhinus canicula (assembly GCF_902713615.1). Classification (NCBI taxonomy): domain Eukaryota; kingdom Metazoa; phylum Chordata; class Chondrichthyes; order Carcharhiniformes; family Scyliorhinidae; genus Scyliorhinus; species Scyliorhinus canicula. The sequence goes on along the minus strand of NC_052170.1, from coordinate 18,006,222 downwards.
TTAACTATTATCGAATTCCTAACCCCCCTCATTAACTCTCCCACACCCTCCACACACACACACACACACACAGACATACACACAGTAAGACAAACAAACACAGAGGGTAGAAAAGGGGTGTAAAAATAATGATGAAAGTAAAAGAATCACTAATTGTTTCAGATGAACATCATCCCATTCACCCTTCTTCAATCTAAGCTTTCATTTCAAGGTTTTTGCTTTCAGTCTGTAATGGTTGTCACTGTAGATTCATCCATGTTCTCTGCAGATTCAGAAACCAGCAGATAGGCAGTATTTCTGGAGAGGGCGAGAGAGAAAGAGAGAGCGGGAGAGAGAGAAAGAGATTGACAACTGCTCCTCTCAGCATTGTAGCCACCGAAGTTGGCCACTTCCCGACCCAAAATGGCGAGTTACAAAGCACGCAGGGAAAATTGGACACTTTAAGAAAGACAAGCAGGTTGCAGAATCTTCCTGTGTATTCTGCCTGCAGAGAAAGCAGGCAGCATCGAAACCAGCAGTTTGCATATTAATGAAGCGATCACCGGCAACAATGGATACAACGATTAGCTACATTTGGGACATTCTATGGCAGGTCAGACTTCCCGGCGCCAACGGGGTCTGAAACAAAGGAGACAAACAAGCCAGGAAGAACCGCCCCGCGATCGAGGGACAGCCCCAGTATTGGGGGGATTCATACCAATCGATTGGTATGAGATCCAATCGATTGACAGTAAGCTCGGGGTCCTCCCAAAAGGGCGCGAAGCCCCTGGGACCTATAAAAGTCAGGTCCCAAATCCAGTTTGCTCTCTTAGCCGGTCCTTCCAGCAGAACACCTTTGCAGCAGCTCTCTAAGAACATGACCGTGAGAAGGCGAGGCCTGGCCAACAGCTACACCGACAAGTAAGTGTCCAACCAACGCACGCTACGAGAATAGACACTCCTGACCTCTTAACCCGTACCAACTGGGAAGCCTGCAGTCTCAGGACAGAACAAGAGGCCATTGTTCCCTGATCCAGTGGGTTCCCTTATCAAAGATAAGTATTGGCTCATAGTGGTAGGAATAGTTTAGTCCGTTAGTATTAGTTGCATGAGTATCAATTTACTGTGTAAATAATAAACGTGTCTTGTTTGAACCTTACTAACTGGTGTATTGAGTCATTGATCTTAACTTGAACTTGAACCTTATCATAAAGATACCTGGCGACTCTAGAGCTCAGGAATAAAACAGAGCCAATTGAGTGTAAAGCACACTCACCAGAACGAGCAACAGCATCCAGAATCCAATTGACACTTCATGCATCCTCTGAAACCCATCCCATTCGGGTAGGAACCAATCACCGCCTGTCGCCGGGCAGAATAAGGCCTTTGACCAATTCGTCAGCCACTAGCCAGCCAATCGAACTGAGTTCTTCTGACCACTCGGGTTCCAAAACGTCTGAGTCTGAGCACTGTGTGCTCTTTTGAGACTTTTGAGTTTGCCACTTCCTCTGCTCAACTTAAAGGTAAATGCCCACTGAACATCCACGGTTCAAAACTAGAAAGAGTGCAGAAAAGATTCACTGAGATGCTACCTGGACTTGATGGTCTGAGCTATAAGGAGAGGCTGGATAGTCTGGCACTTTTTTCCCTGGAGCGCAGGATGCTTCGGGATGATCTTCCAGAGGTCCATAAAATAATGAGGAGCATCGATAAGGTAGATAGTCAACATCTTTTCCCAAAGGCAGGGGAGTCTAAAACTAGAGGGAATAGGTTTAAAGTGAGAGGGGAGAGATACAAAAGGGTCTAGAGGGGCAATTGTTTCACACAGAGGGTGGTGAGTGGCTGGAACGAGCTGCCAGAGGCCGTAGTAGAGGCGGGTACAATTTTGTCTTTTGAAATGAAAAAAATGAAATGAAATGAAAAATGAAAATCGCTTATTGTCACAAGTAGGTTTCAATGAAGTTACTGTGAAAAGCCCCTAGTCGCCACATTCCAGCGCCTGTTCGGGAGGCTGGAAAAGCATTTGGACAATTATATGGGAAAGCTGGGTTTGAAGGGATATGGGACAAATGCGGGCAATTGGGACTAGCTTCGTGGTTAAAAACTGGGCGGCATGGACAAGCTGGGCCGAAGGGCCTGTTTCTATGCTGTAAACCTCTAAGACTCAATAACTGTAACTCGGCATTTATGGTGACCCATGACAGGGGGAGCTCTGTGATTTAGGTGACCCATGATAAGAAGTTGTCCGATCTAGCAATCGTTAGGAGCAGGAAACACCAGGCAGGCTGAGGTTCTTTTTTCTGTAAAATGGAAGGCCAACAGGCAACCTAACAGAGGTCTTTAAAATCATGACAAGGGCTTGTAAGACAGATAGAATATGTACAACCGTGGGGGAAACCAAAACGAGGGGCCATGGATATAAGATAGTGATGAACGAAGATTGGGTTAGTAAATTTGCAGATGTCACCAAGATTGGTGGAGTAGTGGATAATGTGGAGGGCTGTTGTCGGCTGCAAAGAGACATTGATAGGATGCAGAGGTGGGCTGAAAAGTGGCAGATGGAGTTTAACCCTGATAAGTGTGAGGTGATTCATTTTGGTTGGACAAATTTGATTGTGGATTACAGGGTTAACGGCAGGGTTCTGAAGAATGTGGAGGAGCAGAGAGATCTTGGAGTTCATGTCCATATATCTCTGAAAATTGCCACCCAAGTGGATAGAGCCGTGAAGAAAGCCAATAGTGTGTTAGCATTTATTAACAGGGGGATTAAGTTTAAGAGCCGTGAGGTTATGCTGCAAATGTACAAGACCTTGGTTAGACCACATTTGGAGTATTGTGTGCAGTTCTGGTCACCTCATTATAGGAAGGATGTGGAAGCATTGGAAAGTTTGCAAAGGAGATTTGCCAGGATGCTGCCTGGATTGGAGGGTAGGTCTTGTGAGGAAAAGTTGAGGGAGCTAGGGCTTTTCTCATTGGAGCGAAGGAGAATGAGAGGTGATTTAATTGAGGTGTATAAGATGATGAGAAGGCTAGATAGAGTGGACTTTCAGCGACATTTTCCTCGGGTGGATGTAGCTGTTATAAGGGGGCATAACTATAAGGTTCATGGTGGAAGATATAGGAGGGATGTCAGAGGTAGGTTCTTTACTCAGAGAGTGGTTGGGGCGTGGCACGCACTCCCAGCTATGGTAGTGGAGTCGGACACTTTAGGAACTTTCAAGCGGTTATTGGATAGGCATATGGAGTGCACGAGAATGATTGGGAGTAGGTTGATTTGATCTTAGTTTCAGACGAGTTTGGCGCATCGTGAGCCGAAGGGCCTGGACTGTGCTGTACAGTTCTATGTTCTATGAATCCAATAGAGAATCCAGGAGAAATGTCTTTACCCAGAGAGTAGTGAGAATATAGAACTCTCTACCACGGGGAATAGTTGAGACAAGTAGCGTGGATGCAGTTAAAGGGAAGATAGATGAACACGAGGGAGAAAATAATGGAAGGGCCTGCTAATACAGGGAGAGAAAATACGAGCGGGAAAAGGCTCGTATGGGGCATTTGTTTGGCCAGTCTTTCTGCTGTAAATTCTCATTAATCGACAGAAGAAATTAGAAGGGAGTGGGGAGCTGGCAGGCAGGAAAAGAAAAAAAAATCACACTTTCTTCATCCACAAGGATGCGATTGTTTAAAACCTTCATTAATGAGCTGCAAGAGGAAGACGGGGATAATTCCAGCGATTACTAATCCGTCACAGATCTGATTCTGTCCACCACAGACATTTAACCTGATTCTGCTCCAGACTGATAGATTCATAACCGGATGCAAAGTGGGATAAACACTGGAAACCTTCCACACGAGGGTGGGAAACAGTAGACTCTGTGTTATTTTGTTTCCTGCTTGTCTGAGCAAGAGTTGAAGTTGTCTCATTTGCTGTAAAGAAGTCATACAAGTCATCGAGCCCGTTACTATTTTTGGTAGAAATGCTGTTTATTATATGAGGTGATATAACTTAGTGAGATCCATTCTGCTTAGTCTTGCTTCTGTGTGATCTTACCCCTCAATAAATTTGAATGGTAGTTTGCAGCCTGAGCGATATAGTCTGCCAGAGTGTTAATAATGTAAGAAAGGAATGGCACTGCTTTCAGTGTGTACCTTGTCTGTAACGGTGTCTATTGCTCACTCTGCATCCCTCTGATTACCAACACATGGGACGACATGGTGGCGCTGTGGTTAGCACTGCTGTCTCTCAGTGCCAGGGGACCCAGGTTTGATTCCGGACTCGGGTGACTGTCTGAGTAGGGTTTGTACTTTCTATCCGAGTCTGCGTGGGTTTCCTCTGGGTGCTCCGGTTTCCTCCCACAGTCCAAAGATGTGCAGATTAGGTGGATTGGCCACGCGAAAATGGCCCTTAGTGTCCGAAGGTTGGATGGGATCACTGGGATAGGGCGGACGGTGGGAGTGCTCTTTCGGAAGGGTCAGTGACAACCCGTTGGGCTGAATGGCCTTCCCTTTCTGCACTGTAGGGATTCTATGACATCTTTCAATGAAATTAGATCCCATTTCCATTCAAATAGAGTAGGGCTTGCTTAATTACATCAGGATTCTCAAATTGTAGCAGGACTATGATCGCGGCTGAGAGCAGAAGAGATGTAGAAAAGGCTCTTGAACTATCTCCTATTTCACTACCCTGCCTTAACGCTTTTGTTTTTCCCCCTGCTGATATCCTCTCCTGTCCCCCCTGCGCCCTTTCTCATGGATTCTGAATTCTATTGTTCTCCATCTCCTTAATAAGGGAAGCCAAGGAAATGCGGGCGCTGGAAATGTTCGGATATTGGGGTTATCAACATTCAGGAATGGATTCAGGAATGGGAGGGCTCGTTAACAAAGAGGGGAAGCTCCCTACAGATTATATAGCCTCGTTCATTGGCCGCAGAATGTCGCAAAGAACTTTCTGGCCAACCGCTTTGACAAAATAGAAAACGTGGCAGCTGATTTGCATGCTGAAAGCTCCCACAAACAACAACGAGATAAATCACCTGTTTCCAAAATGCTGAACGATTGTTAGCGCTGCTCTCCTTTCAACGGTACCTTTCGGGCTTTTACCCGTGTGGGCAGGTGGAACTCGGGGGTTATGTTTGAGCTGACGGACGGACCCCCCTGACAGTACTAGGCCTAAATGACAACAGGGAAGTGCCGGGCTGGGCTGGGCCCTCAAGCCTGTGGAGTGGGGTTTGAACCCTTGACCTTCCGGCTCAGAAGTATGAATAAGGCAAGACTGACACCTAGAGGACTGTACTACAGAGGGATGATCTCCGTCGGAATGAATAGTCCTTACTTGTCATGGCTTATCCTGTATTGAGGAATATGATACAATCTGCCCAGTTGGTTAAGGTAATGGATTAGAACATAGAACAGTACAGCACAGAACAGGCCCTTCGGCCCTCGATGTTGTGCCGAGCCATGATCACCCTACTCAAACCCACGTATCCACCCTATACCCATAACCCAACAACCCCCCACCCCTTAACCTTACTTTTTAGGACACTACGGGCAATTTAGCATGGCCAATCCACCTAACCCGCACATCTTTGGACTGTGGGAGGAAACCGGAGCACCCGGAGGAAACCCACGCACACAGGGGGAGGACGTGCAGACTCCACACAGACAGTGACCCAGCCGGGAATCGAACCTGGGACCCTGGAGCTGTGAAGCATTTATGCTAACCACCATGCTACCGTGCTGCCCACGGTATCTAAACCAAGACAAGATTACATAGAACATAGAACATAGAACGATACAGTGCAGTACAGGCCCTTCGGCCCTCGATGTTGCACCGACATGGAAAAAATCTAAAGGCCATCTAACCTACACTATGCCCTTATCATCCATATGCTTATCCAATAAATTTTTAAATGCCCTCAATGTTGGCGTGTTCACTACTGTTGCAGGTAGGGCATTCCACGGCCTCACCACTCTTTGCGTAAAAAACCCACCTCTGACCTCTGTCCTATATCTATTACCCCTCAATTTAAGGCTATGTCCCCTCGTGCTAGCCACCTCCATCCGCGGGAGAAGGCTCTCGCTGTCCACCCTATCTAACCCTCTGATCATTTTGTATGCCTCTATTAAGTCACCTCTTAACCTTCTTCTCTAGTTAGTTGTCTTGGCTTAGATCCTACCCACGCACAGACTGCGGAATTGAACCAATAGATATGTTAGACTAAAGGAGCTGAAAACGTCCATCCCTGTTCCGCCTTTCGGGATCTTCGGATGACCTGAGACATTGAGCAGCCAATGCATTGCAGCCAATGGGCGGCACAGTTGCACAGTGGTTAGCACACTGTCTTCACAGCTCCAGGGTCCCAGGTTCGATTCCCGGCTTGGGTCACTGCCTGTGCGGAGTCTGCACGTTCTCCCCGTGTCTGCGTGGGTTTCCTCCGGGTGCCCTGGTTTCCTCCAAAGATGTGCAGGTTAGGTGGATTGGACATGCTAAATTACCCTTAGCTTAGGTGGGGTTATGGGGATAGGGTGGAGGTGTGGACTTAAGCAGGGTGCTCTTTCCAAGAGCTGGTGCAGACTCGATGGGCCAAATGGCCTCCTTCTTCACTGCAAATTCTATGATTCTATGAAAACTATTCTTTGCAATTGTGCCGTTATTCTTTATTGTCACAAGTAGGCTTACATAGGGGCTGGTTTAGCTCACTAGGCTAAATCGCTGGCTTTTAAAGCAGACCAAGCAGGCCAGCAGCACGGTTTGATTCCTGTACCAGCCTCCCCGGACAGGCGCCAGAATGTGGCGACTAGGGGCTTTTCACAGTAACTTCATTGAAGCCTACTCGTGACAATAAGCAATTTTCATTTTCATTTTCATTAACACTGCAATGAAGTTACTGTGAAAAGCCCCTAGTCGCCACACTCCGGCGCCTGTTCGGTTACACGGAGGGAGAATTCAGAATTTCCAATTCACCTACCAAGCACGTCTTTTGGGATTTGTGGGAGGAAACCGGAGCACCCGGGAGAAACCCACGCAGACACGGGGAGAATGTGCAGACTATGCACTGACAGTGACCCAAGTGGGAATCGAACTTGGGATCCTGGGGCTGTGAATATATACCCGATGGGGCAGAGAGAGCCTTGGTTTAACACCAACTGCGTTGACCTGCCAATAGAGGTGCAACATCATTGGAAAAGTAGCTGAGGTGCTGGTGTTAATGAGCATTTCCCAGCCAGCAAGCTTCAGTCCCTTCATTCACCTTCCGACGTCTCACACTCCGTCTCGCTCTTTTGGATGTGTATGTAACTCGTTTATGGTGAAGAGCAAGTCCTCTAAATAGCTCCATATCACAACCACGTTGCCTACCGCCTGGGCTTTAAGGACACCTGCATGAGAGCAACTTCATCTCTCGTCACCACGGGGCACTGTTCCCTGTTTGATATTTTACATATTTCGGATCAGTTACCAGATTCAGGTAATCAAACACAATAGGACACCGCGTTGTCCAAATTTCTCAAAGCCACTTATATGGCCCTCCAAAGGGCAAGTTAGCCCGGTTGACTGAGCAATGGCAGTGGCTGCATTAGAAATTAGCCCTGGGAATGCGCAGGGAGCACATCGTCCTCATTAAGAGGGGCTGGTTTAGCACACTGGGCTAAATCGATGGCTTTGAAAGCAGACCAAGGCAGGCCAGCAGCACGGGTTCAATTCCCGTACCAGCCTCCCCCGAGCAGGTGCCGGAATGTGGCGACTAGGGGCTTTTCACAGTAACTTCATTCGAAGCCTACTCGTGACAATAAGCGATTTTCATTTTGAGAGAGAAAAGATCTGGGCCAGAATTCTCCGAGGGGTCTCCCGACGGCCATGGGGTGGCTTCAATTGGGAGAAATCGAGAATTGAGTAATGTAAATTTATAAATAAATAAATAAACTGCGGCTCCCTGTCTCAAAGGGAGGCGGTGGGGGTGGTGGGGTAGTGGGGTGGGTGGGGCAGTGCAGCCACTGCTATTGCTTGTGGTTAAGTGTGGTGAATATTAAAATGTATCAATTAGCTTCTCATCTTAGGTTCTGAAGGGGATGGGTCAGAGAGGAGCCCTCCCTCATTTGGCTCGACCTTGAAGCAGGCCAGTCTGCATACTCTTGACAGGCCCTATTGTTTTCAAGGGATTTCAAGGCTGGGTCTGCCAATGCGGAAAACCTATAATTATGGATGTTTTTTTTAAAAATTCCAATTAAGGGGCAATTTAGCGTGGCCAATCCACCTACCCGGCACATCTTTGGGTTGTGTGAGCAGTCACGGGGAGAATGTGCAAACTCCACCGGGGCCGGGATCAAACCCGGGTCCTCAGCACCATGTGGCAGCAGTGCTAACCACTGCGCCACCGTGCCGCCCGAATTATCAATCCCCTAAGAGCTTGGCGGATGGTCATCAGCTGAAGGGGAGATCAAAATTAACTTCCGCTCTCTCTCTCTCCCATTCAGGGCAATCCGGATTTCCCACCAGGACTTGTGGACCATGGATTTGATATCTGGCGGGATAGAGGTATTTGTAGGCTGGACGACATAACGGTTCTTCCTTGACATCTTTTGAACAGCGATGCCAACAACTTGATATCCCAAGGCACACCGTTTTTAAATATCTGCAACTTAGAGACTTTGGGAAGAATTCTCCGACACTATGCCGGGTTGGAGAATCGCCGGGGGGGGCGGAGTGAATCCCGCCCCTACCATCCGCCGAATTCTCCGGCGCTGGAGGATCGGTGGGGGCGGGAATCGTGCCGTGCCCGTTGGCGGCTGCTCGCAGCGCCCCCCCCCCCCCCCCCCGCCGATTCTCCGGCCCGCGATTCTCCGAAGTCTCGCTAGTTCTTTGCCGCTACCGCCGGCGTAGATCTGACTAGGTCCCTTACCGGCGGGACCTGGCGGTGTGGGCGGGCTCCGGGGTCCTGGGGGGGGTGTGGGGCGACCTGGCCCCAGGGGGTGTGCCCCCACGGTGGCCTGGCCCGCGATCGGGGCCCACCGATCCGCCGGCGGGCCTGTGCCGTGGGGGCACTCTTTTCCTACGTGTCGGCCATGTCAGCCTCCGCGATGGCCGACGTGTAGGTGAACCGCCCCCCGGCGCATGCGCGGGGATGATGTCAGCAGCTGCTGATGCTCCCGCGCATGCGGGAGTCTCGCCGGCCGGCGGATTCCCTTCGGCCCCGGGTGGCGTGGCATCAAAGGCCTTCCACGCCAGCCGGCGGGGCGCAAACCACTCCGGCGCTGGCCTAGCCCCTGAAGGTGCGGAGGATTCCGTACCTTTGGGGCGGGCCGGCGCCAGAGTGGTTCACGCCACTCCGTCCCGCCGGGACCCCCCGCCCCGCCGGGTACGGGAGAATCCCACCCTTTATCCTTAATATGCACCTTGACACTTCAGTCTCCCCATGGAAAAAACCCTGATTGCTGCAGAACCTGAGCAATTAATCAGCACATTTTATGACACTTTGTGTTCTAGTATATCAGAAATACTGCACTCTTTGGAAAAAGACTTTGATGAGGAGACCTGGGGTAATATATGGGAAAAGGTCAATAAAATTTCAGCCTGTAATAGAACAAAAGAGATTCAGTTCAAACTATTACACCTGCGTATCAGTAAGTAAAGTCACCATTGTCTCAGATGGCCATCGGCTGCTTTCCCCTTTGAGGGGGTGGGGGGGGAAGAGTTGACGGGTGGTGATTTAAGCTGAGGGTCACCACACCTCAGGCGAAGGGCAACTTTCAGAAGGCAAGGCTTCATGAATAACTTCAGCCGGTGCGGGAATGGAACCTGGGCTGTCGGCCTCGCTCTGCATCGTGAACCAGCTGTCCAGCCAACTGAGCTAAACCGTCTGCATGTCGCGCACTGGACTTGACACACAGGATTGACCCTGCTATATCCTCACTGTGCAAGGTAGTCATGGAAGATGACATTGCGATTGGCCCTGTGTCAAAATTAAATCCGACTGGCCTGGTGTCCGAAAAGAGCTCGAGGAGATATTCGGCACGGCCTTAGAATTTGATCCTTTATTCCTAATTCTGGGACTCCGTGATAGGAGAATCCTTGGCACTAATGAAAAAAGGATGCACATTCTCCCCGTGTCGGCATGGGTCTCACCTCCACAACCCAATGATGTGCAGGTTAGGTGGATTGGCCATGCTAAATTGCCCCTTAATTGGAAAAAAAATAATTGGGTACTATAAATTTTTTAAAAAAGAAAAAGGACTGCATGATATCCTAACCTTTGCGGCACGGAAGAACATCCTTTGCTTCTGGATTTGTGGTGAATATCCCTCAATTCAGAACTGCCGTAAAATGATCATGGAGTGCATCCCTATGATGATCCTAAGTTGCATTCTCTGTTCTGAATCGGATGCATTCGAAAAGTATGGGGCCCCCATCTCAAATGTATAGGCTCCAAAATATCTGACTTGCACCTACGAGGTTTTCCATCATCTATGTCGCCTTGAACTTGCTGCCCGTGATGGTGTGCACTATATCGCCATGTTTTCAAGGCTTTACCCTCTACTCCCCCATCCTCTCGCTTATCTGTCATTGTTTGTTTTTCATTGTATAATTTCAATGTATCAGGATTAAGCGGAATTAGCTGTGTGGACGGTCTTGTGTCTTTTTCTGTATTCAGGTACGCAGGAGCATTTATCCCGCACTGTATCAGTTCTGAGGGCTTGCTGCATCATTTTTACGAATGGAAAAACTCTAAATCAAAATATGCGCTGAAATAAAAGGGGAGAAAGGGGAGGGTTTAAGGTGGAGGAGAAAGTTGCCGAACTGAACGTGGAGCTGTAACGTGCCCAACCTGAAGGTGAGGCGCTGCTCCTCCAGTTGGTGCTGTCCTTGACGAGCTCAACGAGCTGGCGGTAATGGTGGAAGATGACCCTTTGAATGCGGAGGCTGGTGGGGTGAATATTGGGGGCAAGGGGCATTCACCTGAGGAAGGAGCTGCGCTCCGAAAGCTCGTGTTTGAAACAAACCTGTTGGACTTTAACCTGGTGTCAGACTTCTCACTGTCCTTGACGAGAACATTGCAGCAGGTCAAGGAAGAACATGTGGGCATGACAGCAGGGTGCTGAGTTAAAATGGAGGGCAACAGGAAGGTTGAGGCTTGAGTGGGCGCGTCCCATAAAGCGGTCGCCTGGTCTGCGTTTAGCCTCCCCGACGTAGAGGAGGCCGCGTTGGGAGCAGCGAAAACAATCAACCAAATTGAAGGAAGTGCAAGTGAAACGCTGCTTATTCTGAAAGGAGTGTTTGAAGCCTTGAACGGTGAAAAGGAAAGTGGTAACATCATAGATGTGGCAACTTCTGCGATTGCAAGGGAAGGTGGTGTGGGGAGGGATGGGAAGTTGGGCTTGATAGAGCAGCGGGCCAGGATGTCTCGGAGGGAGCAGTCCCTATGGAATGCTGATGTGGGGTTGGGGGAATGGGACGATATGTTCAATGGTGGCACGAGGCTGGAGCTGGCGGTGATGGTGGAAGATGACCCTTTGAACGCGGAGGCTGGTGGGTGAATAGTGGGGGCAAGGGACATCCTATCATGGTTCTGGTGGGGGGAAGGAGGGGAAGGGGTGAGGGCAGAGGTGCGGGAAATGGGTCGAACCCGGTGGTCCACAATTGGAGGGAAACCCTGGTTAAGGAAAAAGGCAGACATGTCAGAAGCAGCATTTTCAAAGGTGCCATCGATGGAGCGGATGCGACAGAGGCGGAGAAACTGGGAGAATGGGATGGAGTCCTTCCAGGGAGTGGGACTGAGGAGCTGTAGCCGAGGCAGCTAGGGGAGTCAGTGGGCTTGTAATAAGTATGGGTGGTCAATCCATCACTGGAAATGGAGACAGAGAGGTCAAGGAAGGGAGGTAGGACCATGTGAAGGTGAGAGTGGAGAGGAAATTGGAAGCAAAATTGATCAATTTTATCTCTCTTGACCATTGCCTCCTACCTTTTCCTATATTTGCAAAGAGACAGCAAAAATCGGACAGGCCTGCTCCTGTCCACTTAAACGGTGCGATTCTCCAATATTGGGCCCAAGTTTTCGCATCGTCGTGAATACCGTTGCGTTTTACGATGGCGCGAACTGGCCTGGTTCTGTACGATTCTGGCCACCTGCACGGCGCTGGAGCGGTTCACGGCGCTCCAGCCTCCTTTCGCGGTGTCAAACCCGCGCATGCGCGGTTGGGCCAGCTCCATCCTGCGCATGCGCAGTTCGGCCACGCCGTCCTGCGCATGCGCGGGGGCTTCTTTAGCGCGCCGGCCCCGACTTAAGATTGAGTCGGTGTTATGGGGCCAGCCATGCCAGAAAGTAGGCCTGGGGGGTAGAGGCCGGCCCGCTGATCGGTGGGCCCCGATCGCGGGCTAGACCCCATCGGAGGCACCCCCCGGTGAAGGAGCCCCCTCCCCGCCACCCGCCACAGACCGCCCCCCGACTGTTCCCACAGATTTCCCGCCGGCAGCAACCAGGGGTGAACGGCGCCGGCGGGACTCTGTCGTATCGGCGCGGCCGCTCGGCCCAGGCGGGCCGGTGAATCGACGGCCCCGCCGATTCCAGTGGCCCACGTGCCAAACGCGGCGGCGCAAATGCCGCCGATTCTCCGCACCTCGGGAATCGCGCGCTGGCGTCGGGGCGCCATGGCGTGGTTGCGCCGATTCTCTGGCCCGGCGCGGGGCTCGGAGAATCACCCCAAAACTGTCCAACCAATCGGGATATCTTCTTATGTGTTACCACATACGCGCCTCAGAAGTGGGTAGAGGCCGGGAGGAGGTCAGTGAATTGTTCTGTAGCAGACGTAGATAGATTCTTGTTCGGCAAGGGGGGTCAAAGGTTAACGGGAGTAGATGGGAATGCGGAATTCGAAACACAATCAGATCGGCCATGATCTGATTGACTGATATAGCAGGCTCGATGGGCCAAATGGCCTACTTCTACTCCTATTTGCATATTCACATTTTCTGCAACTGTCCAAAAGCCATATTACACACAGAATCCCTACAGTGAAGAAGGAGGCCATTTGGCCCATCATATCTGCACTGACCCTATGTTGGAACAACCTACCTCGGCCCTCTCCCCCATCTTATCCCCGTAACCCCACCTAACCTGCACATTTTTGGACACTGAGGGGCAATTTAACATGGCCAATCCACCTAACCTGCACATCCTTCGATACTTGGGGCAAATTTAGCACGGCCAATCCACTTAACCTGACACCATTGGGCTGTGGGAGGAAGCCGGAGGAAACCCACGCAGACACGGGGAGAACGTGCAGACTCCACACAGACCGTGACCCAAGGCCGGATTCGAACCTGGATGCTTGGCGCCATGATGCAGCAGTGCTAACCACTGTGCTGCCATGGCAAGACCGAAAAACTGATAAAAACGAAGGATATTTTCTCTCTTTGCTCCTGCCACGCGAGCATTGTAGACGAGGCCAGCATTTGATGCCCATCCGTGTAGGTACACCCACAGTGCTGTTAGGGAGGGAGTTCCAACACTTTGACCCAGCGACATGGAAGGAAAGGCCGATATATTTCCCAGTCAGGATGGTGAGTGGCTTGGCGGGGGGGAACTTGCAAGCGATGATCTTTCCATGCATCTGCTGCCCCTTGTCCTTCTCGGTGATGGATGCCCTCGAAGGAGCTTTGGTGAATTGCTTCAGTGCATCTGGTAGATGGCACACACGGCTGCCGCTGTGCGATGGTGATGGAAGGAGGAAATATCTAAGGCAGTGGATTTGGCCGTTGTGGTGTCTGACCCCTTTAAGGAGCAATCGGCCGATAGAGCCATACAACCTGGAAAAACCAATCAGGGTGGGGGAGAGGGGTTGGTGCACCCTAGCAAGGGCGGGCTTTTACCCCAGATCGATCCCGGACGTTGACTGCCAGCCACGAAGCTGCAAGATGCTGTAGTATGTTGCAAATAGACGTTAGTTGTCTCATACCTGCCTGGTGAGCCAATACCGTTGTGAATAGCTTTGTCCTGGATGTTGTCGAGCTCCTTGAGTGTTGTTGGAGCTGCGCTCAGCCAGGCAGGTGGAGAGTATTCCGTCACACTCCTGACTTGTGCCTGGTAGATGGAGAAAATCCTTTCTGACCTCTTCATCCCCCTCCACCCCGAGATAATTGAATTTAGTCCAGAGCACTCGAGAGCTGATAGGTCTCTGCAGTATCAACTTTTTTTTTGGTACAAAGTGCTTTTGGCAGCTGTTTCCCCATCTCCAGGCTGGGGATCGGAACGCCATGCTGACCGCTGTCAATGCTGTGCGGTGCCGCTAACAGTCGCTGCCCACATAGGTTTGGTGCTCTGCGCTTTATTTTAATCGAGTTGGAAATGACGGCAAAAATCTGGAATCAACACCAAATTGTATTTCACATTATTAACACCAGGGGCAGTATACCTTTAAGACCACTCCTCACTGAGCGTGGCCGGCATTGGAGAGTGTCGCGGAGCAAACTGGCACACAGGCGGACACGGATGCGATGGGCGCGGTTTTCCAGCCCTTCCTGCGAGCGGGATCTTCCGTTCCTGCCGAAGATGCCCCCTTTCCTGGCTCTGTGCCCCCCCGCCCACCCCCCCACGACCGCAGCGAGTTCCCCAGTGACGGAACGAACGAGCCACGCAAAACTTGGGTAGACTTGGGTGCGACTGGAGCATCCCACCGAAGGATCCCGCCAGGAGTGAGCCATGGCAGTAGGGGAGGGGGGGGGAGAGCGGCGGATAATCATACCCAACCTCACCTAATTCACCCCTGTTCACAGTCAGGAATGGGGGCTCTTCCTGTGGTATTATCATAACTCACGGTTAGGGGCCTTACGGTAGCATGGTGGTTAGCATCAATGCTTCACAGCTCCAGGGTCCCAGGTTCGATTCCCGGCTGGGTCACTGTCTGTGCGGAGTCTGCACGTCCTCCCCGTGTGTGCGTGAGTTTCCTCCGGGTGCTCCGGTTTCCTCCCACAGTCCAAAGATGTGCGGGTTAGGTGGATTGGCCATGCTAAATTGCCCGTAGTGTAAGGTTAATGGGGGGATTGTCGGGTATACGGGTTACGTGGGTTTAAGTAGGGTGATCATTGCTCGGCACAACATCGAGGGCCGAAGGGCCTGTTCTGTGCTGTACTGTTCTATGGCATAACTATCAGCACTGCAAGGGTTAATGTAGTGTCAAGAGTAGCCAATAGAGGGAGCTACAGATACAACTATATAAGGCAGTGATGCTAGGAGAGGAGTGTATGCAGGAGATAGCTCGTGAAGGTCATAAGAGCAGATAGTGTGAGCAAGGTTAGATTATCGTTTATACCAGTCGTGAAATTAGCAGTAGTTAGACTTTATTGATCAATTCTGCATTCTAAAGGAATAAGTGTCGGAACCCATTTAGTAGTGTAAATAAAATCATAGCTTTTGTTTAAGTAAAAAGGTCCAAAGATGTGCAGGTTGGGCGGATTGGCCATGATAAATTGTCCAAAATTCTATGATTAACCTAGGACAAAAGTTCGGCACAACATCGTGGGCCGAAGGGCCTGTTCTGTGCTGTATTTCTCTATCTCTATCTCCAAAAGCTATACTGTGGCCTTTGTGGAAAACTATGCTAACCATCCTCAACAAGCAAACAAAGAACACTTCCCACATCAATTCCCAT
This sequence comes from Scyliorhinus canicula, assembly GCF_902713615.1. Lineage (NCBI taxonomy): Eukaryota > Metazoa > Chordata > Chondrichthyes > Carcharhiniformes > Scyliorhinidae > Scyliorhinus > Scyliorhinus canicula. Next base: position 17,990,607 of record NC_052170.1, on the reverse strand, counting down.
TTCCTTGTAACACCTTTATAAACGCGCTCCTTTCTTTCAGAGGAAAAGCTCATACGGATCTTGCCTTTTCCATGGAAGGGAAATAAAATCAAGCTAAAGAATAAAGGGAGGGGCCCGTCGTCAGAGATTTCAGCGGGAAGTTTAAAGGAAAAGAGTTTTGTGTTGATATCGCGCTTCCCACGACCCCCGAACACTTTGGGGGCAGCACGGTAGCATGGTGGTTAGCATAAATGCTTCACAGCTCCAGGGTCCCAGGTTCGATTCCCGGCTGGGTCACTGTCTGTGCGGAGTCTGCACGTCCTCCCCGTGTGTGCGTGGGTTTCCTCCGGGTGCTCCGGTTTCCTCCCACAGTCCAAAGATGTGCGGGTTAGGTGGATTGGCCATGCCAAATTGCCCGAAGTGTCCTAAAAAGTAAGGTTAAGGGGGGGGGGGGGGGGTTGTTGGGTTACAGGTATAGGGTGGATACGTGGGTTTGAGTAGGGTGATCATTGCTCGGCACAACATCGAGGGCCGAAGGGCCTGTTCTGTGCTGTACTGTTCTATGTTCTATGTTTTGAAGAGCTGTGGGAAAGGCACACAGCAGACCCAATGCTATGGACGTGAGGACAGTTAACGTGATAATGTTTTCTTGGCAATCTTGATGGAGGGATAATAAAATTGTCCAGGACGTCAGGGATATTTCCCCGGGCTCTTCTTCAAAATGGCGCCGCCCGGCTTAGACGCCTCTGGCTCAGCCGCGCCACCCGGTGCTTCACTGGAGTGCCGTCGGCCTTGATTTTCTTTCACGCTCAAGTCGCGGAGCGGGGGCTTTGACATAAGTGCTGCCACCCTGGACGTCATCGCTACAGGAAGGACGTGATTGAGCTCTGGAGAGGGCGCAGAGGAGATTCGCCAGGAGGTTGCCTGGGCTGGAGCGTTTCAGCTATGAAGAGAGGCTGGTTAGGCTTCGATTGTTTTCCTTCGAGCAGTGAAGGCTGAGGGGGAACTGATTGAGGATTATGAGGAGTATGGGGCGGGTATGGACAGGAATCAGCTGTTCCCCTTAGTTGGTCAATAACGAGGCAGCACAATTTTAAGATGAGGGAAAAGAAGTTTCGAGGTGATTTGAGGAAAATTATTTCCACCCATGGTGGTGTTCTTTATATTTCAGATCCTAGGTAGGTTGGCATAGTGTTTACAAAAATCAGAACTAGCTTTTGCATTTAAAGATTACAAAGATTTATTTACCCTATTAATTGAATTTGACCTCTTACTTCTATATAATAAACAATGGACAATAAACATACAGTCTGCACTCATCTACTCTCTACACTAATATAATAACTATGATCTGCTCTCACTCACACTAGCTTACCTACAGTCTGTCTTCTAGCCTTCTCCTCAACAATCTCCCATTGATGTTTTATATGGTGCTGCATTTAGCTCCCTCTAGTAGGTGATTCGGGCATAACATTAACCCTTACAGTTCTGTACATTTCTCATAATGCCACAAGCCAGACGATGGTGGGGGTCTGGGTTTCACCGCCTGGGAGGGGAGGAGAGGTGGGGATCTTTACAACCTTGAAAAAGTACAAGGATGAACACTAGAAATGTCGTAACTGCCAAGGCTGTGGGCCAAGCGCCAGGAAGTGGGATTGGTGTGGATTTAGTGGAGTTCTGTCGGTGCAGACTTGATGGGCCGAAGGGCCTTTTCTGTGCCGTGTGGCTCCATGACATTTATAGAACAGTACAGCACAGAACAGGCCCTTCAGCCCTCGATGTTGTGCCGAGCAATGATTACCCTACTTAAACCCACGTAACCTGTATCCCAACAATCCCCCCATTAACCTTACACTACGGGCAATTTATCACGGCCAATCCACCTAACCTGCACATCTTTGGACTGTGGGAGGAAACCGGAGCACCCGGAGGAAACCCACGCACATGGGGAGGACGTGCAGACTCCGCACAGACAGTGACCCAGCCGGGAATCGAACCTGGGACCCTGGAGCTGTGAAGCATTTCTGCTAACCACCATGCCACCGTGAGACATGTTTCTGATGGGCTGCTGTAAAGCTGGGGGAAAGGCCTAAATTGAGGCTCCACTAATCTTCCGCTGAACTACGCACCTCTCGAGCCCACAATTCACAACCGCGCGGCGGGGACCTTCTCTATCCACCTTAGGCCTACAATCTCGGGGGTGGGGGGGGGGGGGGGTGGGGGGGGGGGGGGGGGGGGGGGGGGGGGGGGGTCGACACTCCGATCCCCCAGCCTCGAGTTTCTCCAGCAGTGGGATTCTCCAGCCTCGCCGCTTGTCATGAGACTTCCCGTTGAAGCCACCTCACGCCAGCGCAAAAGAGCGGAGCGGAGAATTCCGTCCCTCGTGCGGAGGACGGGCCATGCGGCACTCCCTCGGTACTGCACTGGGAGCGCCGGCCTAGATTACAGGCTCCGGTTTTTAGAGGAGGATTTGAACCGAGCCGGGGGCTCAAACCCCGGCTGAGCTGCACCTTACGTGGGCTTGGGCAGTGCGGCTGCCAATCAGGCGCAGGCAGGCACTGCCGGGCTCTGTGGTTTTGTCCGCTGTCCGTGTTCGGCCTTGCTGCTGATCTGTAGTTCGTGCTGTTTCTGTTCCCCACGTTCCTTTGAGCTGTGATAGTGCGACGCCACAGAGCCAGGGATGCCTGGATTCGACTCACACTCGCTGCTGCGGTCTAAAACGAAGGCGGCTGCTGGAACTTCCTGGCACTGTGGATGTGGCAGGGTTCGAATTTTCCGCGGGTGAGAAGAGGACTTCAGCTGCATTATTTCAGCCCCGGGGACGGGAACGTGGATGCAGCCAACAGAGCTGCAACACTTGAGAGGGCTTCCTCGCAGCAAGTAAAGCCTATTGATCGGGTGCGACTGAAGGGGGGAGATGAAATTCTCAGGCTTTGATTAAGTGCTGAGAGCATATCCTGCGTGTGAAGAGAGGGATCAATCAGATAGATTCAAGCCACCGTTCAGATGTCCCTGTCAGGGGAGGTGAGCTGTATTGAGGTGATTAAGGGCCACTTGTGACTGGTTTTCAGCTCCCTCACGTCGCTAAGACAGAAGGTCAAGAGTTTTAGTTCCACCACACAGGACCACATGCAGCCCATTATTCGGGCAGTGGAGTACAGAGGGAGCGTACAGCACCGTCAACAGTGCCTTTGCTTCAGATAAGATCTGAAGTCAAGGCCCGTTTCAAAGGTGAGTCGGAAATTTCATAGCGTCCTTACAGGAGGCCATTCGGCCCATCGAGTCTGCATCGATCCTCCGAAAGAGCACCCTATCAAGGCCTACTCCCCTATTCCTATCCCCGTAGCCTAACCTGCACACCTTTGGGCACCACGGGGCAATTTAGCCTGGCCAATCGAACTATCCTGCACATCTTTGAACTGTGGGAGGAAACCGGAGCACCCGGAGGAAACCCACGCAGGCATGAGGGGAACGTGCTAACTGCGTAGTCACCCGAGGCCGGAAATGAACCCGGATCCCTGGCGCTGTGAGGTAGCAGTGCTAACCACTGCGCCACCCTGTCGTCACATTCCGCTTGAGTACCCTGGCCAATATTTACCCCTCTATTAACACAATAGCTCAACGGCTTGTTAGCACATCGCTGACTGTGGGATCTTGCTGTGCATGGATTGGCGACGTGCCTCCTGCATTTCCAACAGTGAATACACCTCAGAAAGACTTCCTCATATCGATAACGATATTTGGGGCTTTGATATAATGCAGCAAAAGGAACACCGAATGCACAGGAGTTGCAGGTCAGTGACTATTTCGCTCACGCCAAACATAGGTGCAAGCATGCAGAAGCTTATCGTAATTCTTACAGAGATGGACCATCGCTCGACACTCCAAAAAAGAAGGAAACTATTGAGAGCTCCCGTCCTTGTCTTAAAACATAGAAACTTGGAGCAAGGATAGGTCATTTGGCCCTTCGAGCCTGCCCCATCATTCAGAATGATCCTGACTGCTCCCAATCTCAATGCCATATTGCCACCTTCGCCCCTTGGTGCCCGGAAACAAACTATCTACCTCTTTCTCAAATACATTCAGTGAGTTGGCCTCCAAAGCCTTCTGTGGTGGAGAATTCCACAGGTTCACCCCCCCTCTTGAGTGAAGGGATTGGGCGGGTTTCTCCGACCCCCCCGCCGGGCCGGAGAATCGCCGTGGGAGGGGGGGGTGGGCAGCTTGAATCCCGCCCCTGCTGGCTGTCGAATTCTCCGGCGCCGGGGTTTTGGTGGGGGCGGGAATCGCGCCGCGCCGGACGGCGGCCGCCGGCTGTGCCCCCCCCCGGCGATTCTCCGGCCCGCGATGGGCCGAGCGGCCGCTCGTTTTAGGCCGGTCCTGCCGGCTTAAATTACAACAGGTACTTACCGACGGGACCTGGCTCCACAGGCGGCCTCCGGGGTCCTCGGGGGGGGGGGGGGAATCTGGCCCCGGCGGGTGCCCCCACAGTGGCCTGGCCCATGATCGGGGCCGCCGATCGGCGGGCGGGGCTGTGCCGTGGGGCATTATTTTCCTCCGGCGGACGCGGAAATCCGCACCTTTGGGGCGACCCGACGCCGGAGTGGTTCACGCCACTCCATCCCACCGGGACCCCCCGCCCCGCCGGAAAGGGAAGAATCCAGCCCCTGAACGCAAATCCTCCAGCAATGGAGGCCAACACACCAGCAGTATTGCCGATCTGTTTGCTCAACAGCGCAAGACAGGATAACTTTGCTGTGGATAGGACGGTGGTGTCATGGTAATATCAGTGGACCAGTGATGGAGAGGGCCAGGCTTGCAAGCAATCTCGATCCAGAGAACAGCAAATATCCCTGTGTTTGCTAACTTTATTTATAAGTGGCTTTTGACTGTTAATTGTGAGTGATTTTCTGTGATGTTGATGTAGTTTAATCCAATGTTATTAATAATAAAAATTTTTGCTAATTAAAAAAAGTGTTTGGAGTTCTTGTTGGCTATCATAAAAATTGTTGGGGTCTGGGCCGGGACCTTACCAACATTGAGATAAAGAGCAGGTAATAAATTCACTAATTGACATATTAACCCAAATAGATTAGCTCCTTGAGTAGAAGAGTTGGTATTGAGTACAAGAGTCGGCAGGTCATGTTACAGTTGTATCGGACTTTGGTTAGGCCACATTTGGAATACTGCGTGCAGTTCTGGTCGCCACATTACCAGAAGGACGTGGATGCTTTAGAGAGGGTGCAGAGGAGGTTCACCAGGATGTTGCCTGGTATGGAGGGTGCTAGCTATGAAGAAAGGTTGAGTAGATTAGGATTGTTTTCATTGGAGGTTGATGGGAGACCTGATTGAGGTCTACAAAATTATGAGAGGTATGGACAGGGTGGATAGCAACAAGCTTTTTCCAAGAGTGGGGGTGTCAATTACAAGAGGTCACGATTTCAAGGTGAGAGGGGGAAAGTTTAAGGGAGATGTGCGTGGAAAGTTTTTTACGCAGAGGGTGGTGGGTGCCTGGAATGCATTGCCAGCGGAGGTGGTAGAGGTGGGTACGATAGCATCATTTAAAATGCATCTGGACAGATATATGAACGGGTGGGGAACAGACAGAAGTAGACCTTGGAAAATAGGCAACAGGTTTAGATAAAGGATCGGGATCGGCGCAGGCTGGGAGGGCCGAAGGGCCTGTTCCTGTGCTGTAATTTTCTTTGTTCTTTGTTCTCTGCGAATGCAGCAGGTAACAGAGAAGGCGTGAATGGGCTGACGGGCCGCACACACTGGCATTTTCAATAACAACAACCAGCCAAAACACGGCTGCTTTCAGAGTTACAGCAGTGCTAACATCAGCAGAAGGGAATGGTGCTCGTTAATGGGCTGTAATGGTGTGAGTTGGATGTCGCCGAACCCTGAACGGTGTTGTACACAGCCTTGCTCGAATCCCTCAGGTTTGTGTTTTGAAAGGAAACAACCTCCCCCCCCCCCCCCCCCCCACTCAAAAACAAAAGGCATTTTGATTTCCCCGGTGCTTGTTTGCCGCGCTGTGAAACTCATGACGGCTGTCAGCTTCTTGGACACCGGCATCGCTCTGCGTGAGAGGGGAACAGAGAGAAAATATCACTTGCCGCGCACACCTTGAACTAAGCGAGGTTTTCTGCTCAGTGCATCATTCCAATGACCCGTCCGAAACATCACACACTCCGTCACAGACACCCAGGTCAGCGCGGGCTCATTGACTGATAGGGCAGCAGGGAAACTGAAGTTGACTATTCAGCCGTCAGACCAGAAAACACAGAAGCAGAATCAACTAAGCTCCACCATGCCAGCGTGTTGCGGGAGAGAGCTGCAAATATACACATTGTATGAAGAGATGTTTCCTGTCATCTCCCTCTGGGTGGCCTATTTGTAGGCACCAATCCCTGTTCCAGATTCCCTGTCAGTGGATGTACTTCCTCTCCAGCAACTTGATCATCTTCAATTAGACTTCCTCATAATAGGGCAGCACGGTAGCACAAGTGGTTAGCACTGTAGCTTCACAGCGCCAGGGTCCCTCTGGATCACTGTCTGTGCGGAGTCAGCATGTTCTCCCCGTGTCTGCGAGGGTTTCCTCCGGGTGCTCTGGTTTCCTCCACAGTCCAAAGACGTGCAGGTTAGGTGGATTGGCCATGATAAATTTCCCTGAGTGACCAAAAAGGTTAGGAGGGGTTATTGGGTTACGGGGAGAGGGTGGAAGTGAGGGCTTAAGTGGGTCGGTGCAGATTCGATGGGCTGAATGGCCTCCTTCTGCACTGTATGTTCTATGAATTTATGTTCTATAATCTCTGCATTCAAATGAATACAGGTTCAGATAATCTTGCATCCACCTTGAGGTAATACATTTTGGAAAGTCTAATACAGGTAGGGAATATACAGCGAATGGTAGAACGCTCATGTGTATTGACAGTCAGAGAGATCTAGGTGTACAGGCCCACAGGTCACGGAAAGGAGCAACACAGGTGGAGAAGGTAGTCAAGAAAGCATACGGCATGCTTGCCTTCATTGGCTGGGGCATTGAGTATAAAAATTGGCAAGTCATGTTGCAGCTGTATAGAACCTTAGTTAAGCCACACTTGGAGTATAGTGTTCAATTCTGGTCGCCACCCTACCAGAAGGATGGGGAGGCTTTAGAGAGGATGTAGAAGAGATTTACCAGGATGTTGTCTGGTATGGAGGGCATTAGCTATGGGGAGAGGTTGAATAAACTCGGTTTCTTCTCACTGGAACGAAGGAGGTTGAGGGGTGACCTGATAGGGGTCTACAAAATTATGAGGGGCATCGACAGAGTGGATGGCTAGAGACTTTTTCCCAGAGTAGAGGGGTCAATTACTAGGGGGCATCGGTTTAAGGTGCGAGGGGTAAGGTTTAGCGGAGATGTATGAGGCAAGTTTTTTACACAGAGGGTAGTGGGTGCCTGGAACTCGCTGCCGAAGGGGATGGTGGAAGCAGTGACGATAGTGGCTTTTAAGGAGCATCTTGACAAATAGGATGGGAATATAGGGATACGGACCCGGAAGTGTAGAAGATTTTAGTGTAGACTGGCAGTATGGTCGGCACAGGCTTGGAGGGCCGAAGGGCCTGTTCCTGTGCTGTAATTTTCTTTGTTCTTTGAACTGTATCCAGAGACCACAGTTGCTGACAGCCGTGTTCAGTAATCTTTGGAGTGAGGGAGGATAGCGGCACTGTGCCACCTCCCATTGACTTATGCTAGTCATCTCCTAACTGGCTCACAGAAGACCCAGAGGCTTGGTCCTACCTATCCTCCATCTCTTTCAGGAGTGCCTGCAGGTCTCCCACAGAAAAACACGTCTTTCTTATCATACTGGTCGGGGGAAGTTATTTTGTCGGATTTCATGATTATAATTAATCCATCGTAATTCCACAAGTCTGCAAGTGGAACTCTTTTGTTCTTGTAATCTCTGTTGGAAGCTCCCAGAACAGGTGGCCAATCCTGTGAGACATGTGACCTGTGGCAGCCATCTTTCGGTTTAGCAAAAATCCATTGTTAAATAGGTTTGATTTTAAACAGTTTACAATCCCTGTCATGTGTTAGGTGGATAACACCAGAGGATTGAACTGAACGAACATTTCCCCCACCCCCAGCCCTCACCCACAAAACCCCAGCCCGCCTACCACAAGTCAATGGCCCCATCAAAATTGAAAGATTTTAGTTTCGCAACCTGAGAGTTCATGAGCGGGTTTTGGGGCAGAGAAAATGAAGACCGGGATAGGGTGAGTGCGGGAAGAACAAAAAGAAAGGGGACGGAATGTGTCGCAACGCTGGCAGCGAGAATCGCAATCGGGTGAAGAATCGCGCAAAATTGTAAAAATACATATATTTTGCGTCCAGCGCCAATTCAAACGCCATGCTCCAGTCCTCGCTGGTGGTTTTATTGAAGTTTGCACTTCTCCCCACCGTGTGTCCATGCGAAACCGTCATTGGCATGGATTTTACTATCAGTAGCGGCTTGACACCATGTTCCATCCCCCACGCCCCCGCACCCTCCACCCCCGCGATGCTTCACCCCTATTAGGTGGAAGCCTCACAGGCAAGAGTTGGCCGAGGGCTGTAGTGGGGAATGATTTGGTGCCAAGTCTGTGGACTGGGGTGTCCCTCTCAGGATCGGATTGGCCTGGCTCAGGCCCCCATTGCTGCGGTCTGTGATTTAAACAAACCCCTTTGGTGCGACTTACAGGCTCCCGGCTGCTCACTTTGCTGAGTGCTACCTGTGTCCTTTAAATGCTCAGTAGGCCTCCGGCCATCCAGGAGCCCATCCAGGCCGTCCCTCTGGACACCCTCATACCCCAGCTGTTTCATCAAGAGGATGGGCGTGGCCGAGCTCAATCAGGGGCCCCCCAAGTGTCGGCACTCCTCAGAAGCGCTTCCCCACGGCTGAGGAAGCAGGCGATCAGCAGAGCTCACCCCGACCAGAGGATACCTGCACCGTGGCCTTCGGAACCCTCCCTGCTTCTCTGCCTCTCTGGGCAGAGTCCTCGCCAGTGACCCCCCCACCCCTCAGGACGACCAGCTGTCTCCTGGTGAGACTGGCAGCGCTGACTGCCTCTGCCACCACCTCCCAGGTGCTGTTCAGGAGGACGGGCTTCGGTCCGCAGCTCACCCTGGGGAAGAGGGGGATCCCTCCGCTGCTCACTGACAATGAGCAGTGGGTCCACCTCGGACCCCCGAACTCGGGGGGGGGGGGGGGTGGAGTGAGCATGTCTTCTCTGAGTCATCTTCGTGGCTGCATTGAGTGTTGTGCTAAGTGACACGTTTGGCAGGATTCTCCATCCCGTTGCACTGGTTTCCCAGTGCCGGCGCGCTCCTGTCCCGGGCAGCCAGCCAATGGGGTTTCCCATTGTGGGCACCACCCCCATGCCGTTGGGAAACCCGCGGGCGTGCGTTCGCTGCCGGCGAAGCGGAGCCAGCACTTTGAAATGAAAATCGCTTATTGTCACGAGCAGGCTTCGAATGAAGTTACTGTGAAAAGCCCCTAGTCGCCACATTCCGGCGCCTGTTCGGGGAGGCTGGTACGGGAATCGAACCCGCGCTGCTGGCCTGAACTTGGTCTGCTTTAAAAGCCAGCGATTTAGCCCAGTGTGCTAAACCAGCAGCTTTGATAGGACGAAAAGCAGGAATAATTAAATGATAAAAATGATGGTGCAAAAGGAGATGTTAATTGGGCAAGTGAAGAAACAACCAATGGGTCTGGAGGAGGTGTAAATGGCTACAGCAAAACCTTGCCAACACCTGCGGTGCGGAAAGTGGAAGTAATGGTTGAGAAGTTAAATCAACGCTGGATTCTCCGATTCTGCAACTACGTCCGGACGATGAGTCTGGTCTGAGAACCAAAAAGTCGGCGCCTCCCCTGCACCGATGCTCCGCCTGGTGGTGGTGGGGGGGGGGGGGGGGGGAGCAGCTGCACCATGTAAAACCCTTACCTGCCAATACGGACTCAGAATGGTCGGGTCCGTGGTCGTGCATGCTCACGGAGGCGGCCAGACGGTACAACATGGCGCCGGACGTGCGCGGACCCGGCCTGCCAAATACTGCCCCCTTCTAACCCCCCTCGCCACCCCTGGACCACCCACAACCAGATCCCCCCCCCCCACCAGCCCCCGCCGATGTCCACCCCTGCCAGCAGAATGGGCTCCCACGCACCCCCCCGACTGTGGTGGAGCTGGACACAGTCCGCAGCCGCCACGCCGGGTTGACGCAAGTTCAGAGCGCCCGTGTCCCACGCCGTCGGGAAGTCCGCCCATCGGGGGAGGAGCGTCGGAGGAGGGCCTCTGATGACACCCCGAGGCCGTCCCAACGGTGTGCGGCGTGCTCCCCGATGGTGACCTTTTTTCGAGAGGGCGGAGCATCTGAAAAACAGCTCCGCCCCCGATTTCGGCAGAAAAGGGCCGACCGTCGGACGCGATTTCGGCGATGGCGATCGGCCAATCCCGCCCCACGTGCCTCGAGCTGAAAAATGTGGCCCTGTCCCTTGAGCTGCCATTGACTTTTAATGGATGAGTGTAGCAGGCCGGGGGAAGAGAAGTCAGTGTGGGAATAGGGGAAAGGATTATAATGACAGGTGACTGGGACATTCAATCTCCTGGATTTTACAGTTGGGAAATGCTAAATCGATAGCGTGCCTTTTCCCGGGATTGGTGCGGAGGTGGTCAGTTATCCGCGGCCTAAGCTGAATGAGGCCTGCGGAGGACCAAACCCTTTCAGAACAAACAGTTAATGAAAAGACGCTTCAACCGTTGCCCAAGCCAGCTTGGCCATTAATGCATTTATCAGCGAAGCAGATAATAAATAGAAAAAACAAATAATATTTTTAATTAAATCGCTTATTAAAAACATTAGAGTTTAATAAAGGGGTTGATTGTACTGTTGGTCATTTTATTGTCTTGCTCATTAGATAGCAAGATTATCATCTTACGACGAACAGCACGACTCCATCCAACATCAATAGAGAAAGTGAGTGTGAGTTAGCTCAAGGTAAATCTCTGAATTAAATGAGGTGGAATTAGAATTCAAGGCCCTGCTTTGGTTGATGAGGGGAATGGGGGAGGGGGGGGGGGCAGATTTCAATCTCCTCACCCAATGGAAGTGATGCAGGGTTGGGCATGGGTGTTAAAATAGCAGGGCGGATTCGCACCATTCGCCCCCCTCCCGCTCCTCCAGCCACCATTTTAACTGGCTTCAATTCACGCATGAAGAGGCCACCTTTCCCAGAGGTGTGAGGTCCTAATTTCAATGCCAATACCGATGCCATTTTACCCGTGGGCCCCATTCCGGCCCAACATGTGTCCAGCTAGGATTTCTTTTTCAGACGTTCATGGGACGTGGGCCAGGCCCAGCATTCATCGCACATCCCTAATTGCCCTTCAGAAGGTGGTGGTGAGCTGCCTCCACAGAACAATAATAATACAGTGCAGAAGAGTCCCTTCGGCCCATCGAGTCTGCAGCGATGAATGAAAAACACCTGACCTGCCCACCGTATCCCATTTCCCAGCACTTGGCCCATAGCCTTGAATGTTGTGACGTGCCAAATGCTCATCCAGGTACTTTTTAAAGGATGTGAGGCAACCCGCCTCTACCACCCTCCCAGGCAGTGCGTTCCAGGCCCTCACCACCCTCAGGGTAAAAATGTTTTTCCTCAAATCCCCACTAAACCTCCTGCCCCTCACCTTGAACTTGTGTCTCTCTCGTAACTAACCCTCCAACTAAGGGGAACAGCTGCTCCCTATCAACCCTGTCCATGCCCCTCAGAATCTTGTCCACCTCGATCAGGTCGCCCCTCAGTCTTCTCTGCTCCAGCGAAAACAACCCAAGCCTATCCAACCTCTCTTCATAACTTAAATCTTCCATCCCAGGCACCATCCTGGTAAATCTCCTCTGCACCCCCTCCAGTACAATCACATCCTTCCTATAATGGGGCGACCAGAACTGTACACAGTACTCCAGCTGTGACCTCACCAAAGTTCTACACAACTCCAACACTACCTCCCTGCTTTTGTAATCGTGAGCCGCGGCAGTCCATGTGGTGTAGGTACACCCACAGTGCTGTTAGGGAGGGAGTTCCAGGATTTTAACCCAGCGACAGTGAAGGAACGGCCGATATATTTCCAAGTCAGAGTGGTGAGTTTGGTTTGGAGGGGCTCTTGCAGGTAATGGTGTTCCTCTGCACCTAGTACCCTTGACCTTCTGGTTAGAAGAGATTGGATGGTGCTGTCTAATGTTATTAACCTCTGGTTGGAATGCTGCTGGGTGGCACAGTGGTTAGCACCGTTGCCTCTCAGCACCAGGTGTCCGGGTTCATTTCCGGCCTTGAGCGACTCTCTGTGTCGAGTCTGCACGTTCTCCCCGTGTCTGTGTGGGATTCCTTCGGGTGCTCCGGTTTCCTCCCACGGTCCAAAGATGTGCAAGTTAGGTGGATTGGATGTGCTAAAATTGCCCCTTAGTGTCCAAACAGATATGCAGGTTAGGTGGGGTTACGGGGATAGGGCGGGGGAGTGAGCCTAGCTAGGGTGCTCTTTCAGAAGGTCAGTGCAGACTCGATGGACTGAATGGTCTCTTTCTGCACTGTCAGAATACGATCACATGATTTCCTGCTTCAACCCGCTCACTTAGTAAAACATACGACGTCTTCGATATTTTTTGTAACTAACAGATGAAAACCATCAAAGATTTTCGGCGGAATGTTCTGATTTTTAATTCTTATGCTCCCTGTGAATTTTATTTCACCTGCGTTCCTGGAAGCAGCGGCTGAGAGATTAGCTTTCCATTCCTGGAGACTCCAGGCCAATTTACATAGAATTTACAGTGCAGAAGGAGGCCATTCGGCCCATCGAGTCTGCACCGGCTCTTGGAAAGAGCACCCTACCCAAGGTCAACACCTCCACCCTACCCCATAACCCAGTAACCCCACCCAACACTAAGGGCAATTTTGGACACCAAGGGCAATTTATCATGGCCAATCCACCTAACCTGCACATCTTTGGACTGTGGAAGGAAACCGGAGCACCCGGAGGAAATCCATGCAGACACGGGGAGGATGTGCAGACTCCGCACAGACAGTGACCCAAGCCGGAATCGAACCTGGAACCCTGGAGCTGTGAAGCAATTGCGCTATCCGCAATGCTACCGAGCTGCCCCTTACCTGCCAATACGGACTCAGAATGGTCGGATCTGTGGACGTGACAATCCGTCACTAATGCCCTGCACTGTGCTGAGTTAATACAACGTCTTTTAGGTGACTGAGTGACAAATCAATGGAGAGCAACCTGTCAGGCCACAAGACAGGATCAAGATTTAAAGGTAAAGTACACTTTGGCTAGGTAGTTAAGCTAAGGTTGAGTTATTTTCTATTCTGTCATGGGATGTGTGTGTTGCCCTTGAACTGAGTGACTTGTTGGACCACTTTGGAAGGCAGATAGCAGTCCATCACGTCGCCCTGGCTCTGGAATCACAAGTAGGCCAGGTCAGGTAAAGATGGTAGATGTCCGTCCCTGAAGGTCACAAGTGGGCCAGATGGGTTTTGGCAACAATTAATGATTGATTCATTGTCAACATCATTGAGGCTAGTTTTCAATTCCAGATTTTTATTCGTTGAATTTCGATTCCACTAGCTGCCGTGGTGGGGTTTGAACCCTCGTCCACATTAGCCAGGACCTCTGGGTTATGCGTCCAGCGATATCACCGCAGCACCACTTGCTATGGCACTGTAATTTACCCCATGCCACCGGGAAGCTCACAGTGGGGTTGTGCCATTGGCGAGATTGGCACGGTGGCACAACGGTTAGCACTGCTGCCTCACAGCGCCAGGGACCCAGGTTCAATTCCGGCCTCGGGTGACTGTCAGTGCGGAGTTTGCCCGTCCTCCCCGTGTCAGCGTGGGTTTCCTCCGGGTGCTCTGGTTTCCTCCCACGGTCCAAAGATGTGCAGGTTAGGTCGATTGGAAGTGCTAAATTGCCCCTGAGTGTCCAGGGATGTATGGATTGGATGGGGTTATGGAGTTGCAATGGTAGGGTGGGAGCTTGTGTAGGTTGCTCTTTCAGAGGGTCGGTGCAGACCCGATGGGCCGAACGGCCTCCTTCTGCACTGTAGGCATTCTAGGACCGGAGGTGTAATCAAATCAGATAGTTTTATTTCAATTCAGTCATGAACTGGCAAATGTTGCAAGCTAAGGTACCATTGAGCCACGTCACGGCGTTCAGCTATGTCAAGGTACGGTAGATTTCTTTCACAATTTTGGCGGAATGTACTGGTTCCGAGCTGCTGGAGGACCAGAAATCTCCACCCAAAGTCAACGAGACTTTTTGCAGGTTTGTCAAATTGTCCGTCCCGCCGTTACGATTCCCACAACGGGCGGGTCTGGAAAATCCGGGCCTTTGAGTCTCCTCCAGGGCCGGTGGTCCACAGTGATTCCCATCAGCGGGCCATGTCGGCCTTACGCATTTTCCCTCATTTCCTTTGAAGGTTTTCATTCAGAAAGGACAGAATTATTGGGGGGGGGGGGGGGGGGGGGGGGGGTGTCGACTCAAAAGATGTTCGACTGGGAGTCAGGATTCATCCAATCAGGTGTGGACTGCCTGCTGGCTTTCCAATTGGCTGTGAGAAGGTGGCGCGCCCGGGGGGGGGGGGGGGGGGGGGGGGATGATGGTTCGAGGTCTGGGGACCCCGTGGTTCAAGATGGGGAGGTCGTGGTGACGCAAACTCCAGGAATACCGCTCGACCAGGGATGACAACCGGAATGAGCGCCCCTTTTGGCGGGGCAAGGAAAACCTCGGGCCTACTCTATCCTGGTCGTCCCTCCGTGCAGTTCTACCCCCTCGCTCCTGTGGCCTCAACTGGCTGTAGGCAGCACTGAGGGGGTTAATAGTATCGGCACCCAAACCACAATGAGGTAATGCTAATCCAGACTCAGGAAAAATCAATATCGGTCCATTATTTATTGGTGGAAATCGGTGTGGCCTTTTAAATTATTTGTGAAAATTGTGGTAATTTCTCTCAAACCTTCAGCAAACTATTAGTCAGTTTGTGAACTATTAGTGAAAATTAGTTGTGGTTTGTTGTCGGTGTGAAACCATGGTATTTTCCCTATTAATCCTACCCCCCCTCCATATTGTTCAGCTGTTGGGCCTACCTCTGGGTTGGATTTGTGCCAGCCTATCTCATCTTACTGAAATACCAAACTGGAGTGTCACTGCCCTTGTTGGAACAGAAATTTCTTATTTGGCGTGTTTTTCTCTCGTTCTGAAGGCATCTATTCTGCTGAGGCAGCAGATCATCTTTTGCCATTCACCCTCTGGGAGCTGACCCGAGTGGCCATTCTTCACCACAGTGCTTGGCATGTTATTCATTTCCAGACTATGTCCAATCCTGTCACCCATAAACACAAATACTTTCACACACACACTCACACACATACACACACACACTCACACACACTCTCACACATACACACACACACTCACACACATACACACTCACACACACTCTCACATATACACACTCACACACACTCTCACACATACACACTCACACACACTCACACACATACACACACACACTCACACACTCACACACATACACACTCACACACACTCACACATACACACTCACACACACTCTCACACATACACACACACACACTCACACACATACACACACACACTCACACACTCACACACATACACACTCTCACACTCACACACACTCACACACATACACATACACACTCACACACACTCTCACACATACACACTCACACACACTCTCACACATACACACTCTCACACACACACTCACACACATACACACTCACACACACTCACACACACACTCACACACACTCTCACACATACACACACTCACGCACATACACACTCATACACACTCTCACACACACTCTCACACACATACACACTCACACACACTCTCACACATACACACACACACTCTCACACACACACTCACAAACATACACATACACACTCACACACTCACACACACATACATACACACTCTCACACATACAAACACTCACACACATACACACACACACTCACACATACACACTCACACATACACACACAAACAGTCTCACACATACACACACACACACACACACACTCACACACACACACTCACACATACACATACACACTCACACGTACACACACACATACATACACACACTCTCACACATACAAACACTCACACACATACACACACTCACACATACACACATACACTCACACATACACACACTCTCACACATACAAACAGTCTCACACATACACACACACACTCTCACACACACACACTCACACACACATACTCTCACACACGCACTATCACACACACACTCACACATACAGTCACTGTCACACACAGATACACACACACTCACATACACACTCACACACACAACACACACACACATTCACATGCACACACTCTCACACTCACACACACACTCACACATACAGTCACTGTCACACACAGATACACACACACTCACATACACACTCACACACACAACACACACACGCATTCACATGCACACACTCTCACACTCACACACACACTCACACGTGCAGTCACTGTCACACAGATACACACACACACTCACATACATACTCACGCACACAACACACACACACACTCACACACATACTCACACATATATACACACATACGCACACTTACCTACACACACTCACACACACATACTCTTACACCATATACACGCACACTCACATACACACACACACACTTACACACGCACAAACTCTCACATACACACACGCAAACGCATACTCACATACACATTCACACACACACTCACCTTCACACACACACACAGATACACACTCAAACACAAACAAGCACATCACACACAAACATAAACACACATTCACAAGCCCACATAAATGCACACTCACGCAGATACTCACACAGCTCTGAATGGTCTGTCTCTAATGTTAAGGTTATGCCGTCTTCATCTGAATCTTCCAACCCCCATCACAGCCCCCGTCCTTGGGGCAGCACAGTGGCACAGTGGTTAGCACTGCTGCCTCATAGCACCAGGGATCCAGGTTCAATTCTGACCTTGGGTGACTGCGTGGAGTTTGCACTTTCTCCCCCGTGTCTGTGTGGGTTTCCTCCGGGTGCCCCGGTTTCTTCCCACAGTCCAACGATGTGCAGGTTGGGCGGATTGGCCATGCTAAATTGCCCCTTAGTGTCCCGGGATGTGCAGGTTAGGTGGGGTAATGGGGACCAGACCTGGCTAGGGTGCTCTTTCAGAGGGTTGGTGCAGACTTGATGGGCCGAATGGTTTCCTTCTGCACTATAGGGATTCTATGAGAAATATTTTATCGCTATTGAACCTGTTTACTCCTTCAATTGTCTTACACACTTTAATTCTATCATTGGTTAATCCCAGCGAAAGTCAGTGGCGCTTGAGGCTCCGCCTCATGTGTTGTGTTACACCACCCTGGGATAGTACGTGTCATGTCCAGCCCAACATGCCTCAGAGTCACAACACTGGTGAATTAACCAAGAACTCTTAAGAAAAAAACAAAGCCTTTGACCTTTGGCTGCCCAATAATCACAGTCACCAGGTTTGTAAGTGTAATCACAATTATTATTTATTTATACCAGGAACTATTATGAAATATGCAGTAAATACAACTGGTTAATGACAAGCTAATACCTAATATCCACTTTAACTACCCCTGCCACTATACACACACACAGGACAGACAGACACAGAGGGGTGCAAAGGGGTAAAAAAAAATAAGTGGAGGGAAGGTTTTTTTTTCAGATGATGGACTTCAGCACACCTTTCGTCACAGCAAGCTTGCAGGTTAAAGTCTTTGGTTTGCAACCTATAATGGTCTTCTCTGTAGATTCATTCATTCATTCATGTACTCGGTAGTTTAAACATGCATTACACACAGCTTTTCCTGGGGTGTTTGTCTGCAGGCCTCTGTAGTTCCAGGAAAACTGCACCCGCAGGCTTTATGGAGAGAGAGAGAGAGTCAACCCTCACAGTGAGTTTCTCGAGAGAGTTAGCTGTATCTTTCTGGAGAGAGTTAGCAGAGTATTGTCTCCTACTTGCTGCCAGAATCAAAACTGAAACAAAAGTCAAGCCTTGGGGCCCTGAAAATCACATCGGTGGGATCAGAACCAATCGCCACCTGTTACAGAGCAGAGCACAGCCTTTTGGGCCAATTCATTGGCCAGCAGACAAATCAATCAAACCGGATACCAACCCATGTCTCTGTCACTGATGCAGGCCAGTCTCCAGCTTCTGCTCAAACCAGCACAGCCTTCCGGAAGGTTCTGGAAGCATCTGTGGGGAGGGAAACAGAGCTAAGGTACAGGATTCTTCAGCTATTCCTGTCGAGGGCGAACAGGGAAAGTCACCTTGACTACGGCCAGAGGGGAAGATCCTGCTGCTGGTTAATGACAGGTCACCTCCACCACGGAAAGCGCGCCTTGGGGTGGGTATGGGGCAGAATATCCCACCCAAGGTTACATTTCGGTGACCTTCTATCAGGATGGTTGATGCCATACCCTGATTTTTGTTTTTTTGTAGCTACTGAATTCATCCATCTTAAATAAGAGTGTGATGCATGCGATCCTCCCTGTCCGACACTCTCTTTGTGCCAAAAGAAGATCAGGTCAGGACAAGGAGAAGGGGGGGGGGGGGGGGGGGGGGGGGGAGGGGGGGTGAGTGCGAAGGCAGGTTGGCAACCCTTTTTGCTCCCCTGTCTTCAAATCTGCCATTGAGGCAGTGGGTGGTAGAGGTCATGAAATTCCCTTAAATATACCACACGGAACCTAGGGGGTGGAAATGATTCTCTTCCCCGTGTTCCTTGCAGAGTATGAGCTCACTCGCTAGGGGGCACCGACCAGAACGGGGAACCCGGTTGGAATCTACCGGGTAGTGTACATGCCGTTTGTGTAAATAAAGCTTTCTTTCTTATTGTACTTGGGTGCGGACTCCCCCGGCCGGGATTCTCCGACCCTGCGGAGGGTTGGAGAATCCCAGGGGGGGGGGGGGGGGGGGGGGGAGACGTGAATCCCGCCCCACCGCTCCGACGCCAACGGCCTTTTTCGGCGGCCGGCGGGATTCCTGCCACGCTGGCCGGGGGCCATTGACAGCGCCCTCCCTCCCACCCCCGGCAATTCTCCGGGCCCTGATGGGCCGAGTGGCCATCAGGTTTTGCCCAGTCTCGCCGGCGTGAATTACGCACCTCACACACGGCGGGACCTGGTCGGTAAGTATACGGGGGGCTGTCCTGGTTGGGGGCCGTGGGGGGATCTGACCCGGGGGGGGGGGGGGGACCCCCACGGTGGCCTGACCCACGATCGGGGCCGACCGATCCTGCGGCCGGGCTGGTTCCGTGGGGACCTCCTTTCCTCCGCGCCAGGCCCCTATAGGCGGGGGGGGGGGGGGGGGGGGGATGTACATGCCCATTGGACCCCAGTGGGATCCCTTCACCTCTTTTCCATTTTAAAAAACCTGTTGCAAGCTTTGCTGGTGTGATATGGGGGAGGGGGAGGCGGAGGAGGATCCCAATGTGGGGAGTGTGGTGATGTGCATCACTGTAAATACACAAGGGGTTAATAGAAATACACATAGGCTAGCTAGACACTAGAGGGAGCACCAGAGACATGACACACGGACACTCAACCAATAGATCAGTATGATAGGACACGACCAATGGGCATTCACGATACACACAGAGGTGACACGACCACACGGGGGCATTACACCAACCCATATATAAAGGACACAGCACACATGCTCCCTCTTTCCAGTGGAGACACTCAGTGAGTACAGACACAGGGTTGATTCAACATCACACCCACCACGTGGATTGTAGCAGACTAGTTCGTCAGTCTGAGTAGTTATAGAAGGATTAACAGTCGTGTCGAACCCAAGTAATAGAAATGTAAATAGTTTAATAAACGTGTTAAAGTTATCTCCATGTCTGAACCTGCCTTTCTCAAGTGCATCACAAAAAAGCCGCTTATGCCACGGTGTGATGTGGGGGTGGGGGGCGGGCGGGGGGGGGGGTGGGTGCAGCGAAGGAGGATCCCAAAGTGGGGCGGACGATATAGTGGGGAAGCTCAGTAATGAGATGAAAAGGTAGCTCAATGAAGTTGCTGAACTCCCAGGTTGGGAGGCTTTGTTACATCAATGGCTGTGAGGGGGGTGGGCGCGGGGGAACAATGGCGTACCCCAACATCGCGCCTGCGAGATTCTCGATCTTACCCCCCTCGCCAGAATTTGCGCCCTCAAGCTCCTGGCCGTTGTGCTAGAAGCAGTGCGTCGGGGAATTCTGGGTCTTGGAGGCTAGGCACAGCTGACCGTTGCTGCCAGGAGGAGCAGAAATGGGGCATGTGCAAGCGGGCACAGAGATATTGGGGGTGGGCGGAGGGGGGGGGGGGGGTAGTTGTAGGTCTGGAGGAGGTTACAAGAGAGGCCATAGATTCAAACACGTGGGGGTGTGGGGCCTTTTCAGAATCGAGATGTTGTCGGATCGGGAACCGACGCAAGGGCGGGGGTCTAATGGTTGGGAGGAACTTGGGGTGGGTGGTGATGCCGAGTTTCGGATAGCACCCTGTGGTGATATGATCTGCACACTCGTCTGCCACTGGGCCAGAACGTCGGCTTACCATTGGCCCTGGTCGGTCATGTGCCTCTCGACCGATTGGCCGAGAGGCTGAGTTAGCCGCGCCTCTATTAACGAGGTATAAATGGTCAGATGACTGACGATCGTCCCTTCCATTGTAGACGATCGCAGAGCTGTGTTTTAGTCAATTAAAGCCAGACTTTGGTAAATCACTCGCCTCGCGTACAATCGATGGTACATCACACCCGAGATGGATTTATATCCTTTGCCGTTAAACCGCGGCCTAGCCTGGCTGGCCACGCGGGTTTGAAAGGTTCCCAAAGCATCGCCTGAAGACGAGAACGCAAGTCCCCTGGTGTCCAGGTCAATGTTCCGGCCTCGGCCATCACCAAAAGAAAGGATCGGTTAGCTGGTCAACCGTCCATTTGCCTTATGTGGAACCTTGCTGTGCAAAGAGAAAAAAATGTCAACCAGCTGCCCCTGCAACTCGAGGCCGTGAAGCCCCTTTTTTGGGTGTCCTGTAAAATCCCGTAAGTTGCTAGGACAGTATTGACCTCGAAGCTAACGGGTAATGAAGTCTTTTATGAAAAATTGAACCCTTCTGGTGATGTAATCACTGCAATCAAACCAGAATTTAATCTGCAGTGGATTACTTTGAGTAGTTCTGCTCCATTTTTTTCTAATGGGTTATTAATATTCATTTAATGGTGTAATGGAGAGCTGAGCAGCAGTGAGTAAAATTGAATTCCTCTTCCCCATAAATCAAATCATTTTGCCAAATTCCTGCTTTTAAATAAATCCCTCTGCAGAGATGGAGAGATGCTCGTTTTTTTTGGGGCGGTTGTACATCGAGGGCAGTGAACTTCTTGAGGAGGCCCTAGGCCCGTTTACTGGATCAAGGCCTAGTTACTCGTTTTCGCCAAGAGCCTAGAGCCCACGCGGGTCCAGGGGCGCGCAGGGTCTGCCTGGTACCTGGCTTGGGCCTCTTTTACCACAGGTGCCAGGCCCGCGTTGCTACGGTGACGATAGCAGGATGGGCATTCCCGCCCTACTATCCTCTTTGCTGTCAGGATATGAAAGGATCGCCGAGGATTACGGTAAGGGCATCATCTGGGTAGCTTCAACTGTGTTCCCAAGGGGGAGACGGTGGTGTCACTGTGCTAATAACCCAGAGGCCCCAGTCTAATGCGCTGCCATTGTGAGTTCACATCCCACCATGACAGTTGGTGAGATTTCAATTCAATTAGTCAAATCTGTAATGGTGGCCATGGCAACTATCATTGACCGTTGTAAAAAAAAACATATCTGGGTCGTTGATGTCCCGTGGGGCAGGAAATCTTCCAATCTGACCGGGTCTGGCCTACCTGTGACTCGATACCCCACAGCACTGTGATTGCCTCGGCAATGGCTCGGCAAGCCCCTCAGGTTCCGCCGCTAAAGTCACGTAGGCCGCCGATTTGACGCCAAATCGCTATTCTCCGTCACTTCGACAGCAGTGTCAATGCGTTCCGGAACGCACGTGCTGTACACACCGTTTGCATGTCATTAGTGGGCCTGACCCGGCATTCTCCGGGGCCTCCGCGATGCTCCGCCTCCGATGGGCTGAGTTCGCGGTTCACTTGTGCTTTTAAAAATCGTGAAATCGGCGTGGTGGCTGCGAAGGGGGAGAGAGGGGGTGGGAACATCGCCATAGTTTGCTGACAGTTGTGCCGCTGGCCGGGGGGGCTCCTGCCAGGGCTGGGGGGAGTAGCGGAGGGGGGAGGGGGGGTGGCCAGGAGGTCGGCTGTGGGGTCGAGGTGGACGGGCTCAGAGCAACATTGCCGCGGCCGGTAAGGCAGCTGTGCAGCTGCGAACACCGCTGACTTCCCACTGTGAACTTTGGGCCATGGGTCATATAGGTGTCCCCAGGTCACCCCGTAGGTGCATTCTGGCCCCAACTCACCCATCAGCTGTATGGGTGTGCTCCAGCACAACCAGTGCCACCCTGTTGGCTGGGATGAGTGTGTGTGGGGAGTGTGTAATGTGTGTGTGTGACTGGGATGAGTGTGCGTGGGGAGTGTAATGTGTTTGTGGGGCTGGGATGAGTGTGTGTGGGGAGTGTAATGTGTGTGTGTGGCTGGGATGAGTGTGTGTGGGGAGTGTAATGTGTATGTGCGGCTGGGATGAGTGTGTGTGGGTAGTGTAATGTGTATGTGCGGCTGGGATGAGTGTGTGTGGGGAGTGTAATGTGTATGTGTGGCTGGGATGAGTGTGTGTGGGGAGTGTAATGTGTATGTGCGGCTGGGACGAAAGTGTGTGTAGGGAGTGTAATGTGTGTGTGCGGCTGGGATGAGTGTGTGTGGGGAGTGTAATGTGTATGTGCGGCTGGGATGAGTGTGTGTGGGGAGTGTAATGTGTGTGTGCGGCTGGGATGAGTGTGTGTGGGGAGTGTAATGTGTATGTGCGGCTGGAATGAGTGTGTGTGGGGAGTGTAATGTGTGTGTGGCTGGGATGAGTGTGTGTGGGGAGCGTAATGTGTATGTGCGGCTGGGATGAGTGTGTGTGGGGAGTGTAATGTGTATGTGCGGCTGGGATGTGTGTGTGTGGGGAGTGTAATGTGTGTGTGGCTGGGATGAGTGTGTGTGGGGAGTGTAATGTGTATGTGCGGCTGGGATGAGTGTGTGTGGGGAGTGTAATGTGTGTGTGGCTGGGATGAGTGTGTGTGGGGAGTGTAATGTGTATGTGCGGCTGGGATGAGTGTGTGTGGGGAGTGTAATGTGTATGTGCGGCTGGGATGTGTGTGTGTGGGGAGTGTAATGTGTGTGTGGCTGGGATGAGTGTGTGTGGGGAGTGTAATGTGTATGTGCGGCTGGGATGTGTGTGTGTGGGGAGTGTAATGTGTATGTGCGGCTGGGATGAGTGTGTGTGGGGAGTGTAATGTGTGTGTGCGGCTGGGATGAGTGTGTGTGGGGAGTGTAATGTGTATGTGTGGCTGGGATGAGTGTGTGTGGGGAGTGTAATGTGTGAGTGCGGCTGGGATGTGTGTGTGTGGGGAGTGTAATGTGTATGTGCGGCTGGGATGAGTGTGTGGGGAGTGTAATGTGTATGTGCGGCTGGGATGAGTGTGTGTGGGGAGTGTAATGTGTGTGTGCGGCTGGGATGAGTGTGTGTGGGGGGTGTAATGTGTGTGTGCGGCTGGGATGAGTGTGTGGGGAGTGTAATGTGTATGTGCGGCTGGGATGAGTGTGTGGGGAATGTAATGTGTATGTGCCGCTGGGATGAGTGTGCGTGGTGAGTGTAATGTGTGTGTGCGGCTGGGATGAGTGTGTGTGGGGAGTGTAATGTGTATGTGTGGCTGGGATGAGTGTGTGTGGGGAGTGTAATGTGTGTGCGGCTGGGATGAGTGTGTGTGGGGAGTGTAATGTGTGTGCGGCTGGGATGAGTGTGTGTGGGGAGTGTAATGTGTGTGCGGCTGGGATGAGTGTGTGTGGGGAGTGTAATGTGTGTGCGGCTGGGATGAGTGTGTGTGGGGAGTGTAATGTGTATATGCGGCTGGAATGAGTGTGTGTGGGGAGTGTAATGTGTGTGCGGCTGGGATGAGTGTGTGTGGGGAGTGTAATGTGTATGTGCGGCTGGGATGAGTGTGTGTGGGGAGTGTAATGTGTATGTGCGGCTGGGATGAGTGTGTGTGGGGAGTGTAATGTGTATGTGCAGCTGCAGCTTGTCAGTCTCCCGAGTGTCAATCACGGACCCGGCGAATCCAGCACTGTTTCTCATTGGAATCGATTGTGTTCCACGTAGCACCATTGCTAGCCCCTCCGCAGTCCCTGAATCGGTCCAGGTTTGGCGGCAGTTCTGCAGTCGTGGAAGTCCACGCGTTCTGCTTCGGCGTCAACACTGTATGGAGAATCCTGTCCATTATGTCCGTAGTGGCTTTTGAAGGAAGCAATCTGATCCCCTGCTGTCTCCCGACATCTGGGTCTTTTTTCCCGCCGAGTCTCCATCGACTGTCCTTTCAGACATTGCATTTCAACATCGTTGGTCAGAAGGATCCAGAGTGCCGGAGAGGAGCCTGCCAGCTCTTTGGTTTGGCTGCTCTAGACTTCCCTGGATGAGGAACAGAAGCAAATGAGGACGGGCACCGAATCAACCCTCGTCTTCATTCCTGGGATCCTTATGAGCACCTCCTCCTCTGAGCTGTGCCATTTGCTTTCAGAACACACGCTCCACTGCCATAGAAAATACCCGAACCACATCATTGTTAAAAATAAATCACACTGGGCTGTGAGCATTTGCTGCCCATCTCTAATTGCCCCTTGAGAAGGTGGTGGTGAGCTGTCTTCTTGAGCCGCTGCAGTCCAGGTGGTGCAGGTACACCCACTGTGCTGTTAGGGAGGGAGCTCCAGGGTTTTGACCCAGTGACAGCGAAGGAACGGCCGCTATATTTCCAAGTCAGGGTGGTGAGCGGCTTGGAGGGGAACTTGCATGCAATGGTGTTCCTCATGTGTCTGCTGCCCTTGTCCTGGTGTTGGACAGTATGGGTTTGGAAGGTGCTGCCTAAGGAACCTTGGCGAGTTGCTGCAGGGCATCCTGTAGCTGGTACAGACGGCTGCCACTGCGCGTCGGTGGTGGAGGGAATGAATGGGTGTGATTCACCGGAAAGACGTCTCTGTGCAGTTTCGCCAGGGTTGAGCAGAATGTTTCTTGGTGGCCGCCCTTGTTTTTGGCCTTGGGGAGTTTCTGTCCTCCAGGGAAACAGTCAGAAGGAAAGGCTCCTCACCCCTTTCAGGCCTCCCCCAATCCCAATCACCCCCCTTCGCCCAGTAAGGACCCCCGGGCCCAGCCCTTGGCATTGCCCGGTCACCCTTCCACTGCCAGCCTGGCATCCTGGCCGAGCCCATGCCAGCCTGGTTGCTCCACCCGGGCAACCTGGCAGCGTCAGGGTAGCCAATAAGAAAATGCTGGAAAATCTCAGCGGGTCTGGCAGCAACGGTCGGGAGAGAAAAGAGCTAACGTTTCCAGTCCACGTGACTCTTTGTCAAAACTAAAAGACACAGAAAGTTGGAAATATTTATACTGTGGGGTGAGGGAATGAAAGATGAGTCACAGCCACAGAAAGCCAGGGAAACGGGGCGCTAATAGCCACAGAAACCAAGGGAAAGAGTGTTAATGGCAGTCCCCAGAGAGAACAAAAGGCGTGAAAGGTCAAACAGCAGAGAAACTAACATCAGAGGTTAAACTGTGACAGATCATATAATTCATATAATTTATCATAGAATTTACAGTGCAGAAGGAGGCCATTCGGCCCATCGAGTCCGCACCAGCTCTTGGAAAGATCACCCGACAAAGGTCAACACCTCCACCATATCCCCATAACCCAGTAACCCCACCCAACACTAAGGGCAATTTATCATGGCCAATCCACCTAACCTGCACATCTTTGGACTGTGGGAGGAAACCGGAGCACCCGGAGGAAACCCACGCACACAGGGGGAGGATGTGCAGACTCTGCACAGACAGTGACCCAAGCCGGAATTGAACCTGGGACCCTGGAGCTGTGAAGCAATTGTGCTATCCACAATGCTACCGTGTTGCATGTTAATGTGGGGGGAGGGGGAGGGGGAAGAAAAGGGGAGAAAGGGTAAGGGAAGGTGGATAAGATGGATAGGGGGGGTGATTTAAATATATATAAAGAAAGAAAAGAGAGAAAGAAATGATAAAAGACAGTTAAAATGAAACGGGTTGACAACAAATGGGGTCGAAGTGGAGTAGAGCTAACCATCTGAAGTTGTTGAATTCGATGTTCAGGCCGGAAGGCTGTAGTGTGCCTAACCGGAAGATGAGATGTTGTTCCTGCAGTTTGCGTTGAGCTTCACTGGAACATTGCAGCAGGCCAAGAACAGACATGTGGGCATGGGAGCAGGGTCATGTGTTAAAATGGCAAGAAACAGGAAGGTCAGGATCCTGAATGCGCACAGACCGAAGATGCTCAGCAAAGCGATCACCCAGTCTGCGTTTGGTCTCCCCGATATAGAGGAGACCACATTGGGAGCAGCGAATGCAGTAGACCAAATTGGAAGGGATGCAAGTGAAACGCTGCTTAACCTGGAATGAGTGTTTTGGGCCTGGAATGTTGAGCGTGGAAGAGGTAAAGGGGCAGGTGTTACACCTTCTGCGATTGCATGGGAAGGTGCCCTGGGTGTTGGGGGAGGGGTTGGGTATGGTGGAGGAGTGGACTAGATTGTCTCGGAGGGAACGGTCTCTGCGGAATGCTGACAGAGGGAGTGAAGGGAAGATGTGTTTGGTGGTGGCATCACGCTGGAGTTGGCGAAAATGATGCTTCGCATACGGAGGCTGGTGGGGTGAAATGTGAGAACGAGGGGGATCTATCCTTGTTCTGGAAGGGAGGGGAGGGGGGGGGGGCGAGGGTAGTGGCGCGGGAGATGGACCGCACACTGTTGAGGGCCCTGTCAACAACTGCAGGTGGGAAATACGCCGTTTCAGAGTAGACCTGGCGGGGTGCTAGGCTGCAGTACCAAGGTGCCCATGTTCAAGGGTGCCACCCTGCCCAGTCCGCAACCACACTGGGAGACCCCCTTCAGGTGCCATTACTGCTGGCCCACGTTTGTGCGGGCCAGTGCCAAACGGTGCCCCGAGAGGTGTCCCAGGCAAGCCCGTTCAGTCCTGGGCACCGGGAGAATCAGGCAAATGTATATTTAACTGAGCCATGCAGCTCATTCAAATATATTGATCTGAGTCACGCCCGACGAGGTCCAGACCAAGATGGTGACATCTCACAAGATTCAATGGCCTCGCCCAGACACCAGGTCCGGCAGCGGAATCGTCCCCAATGTTTAAGAAGGTGGACAGGGCGCTGATCAAGCGGGGCTGCTTCTCCTCGGTGGTGTCGAGCTTCTTGAGTGTTGGAGCTGCACTCATCCAGGCAAGTGGGGAGTATTCCATCGCACTCCTGACACGTGCCTTGTAGGTGACTGTCAGACCTTCGTGGGGTCAGCAGTTGAGTTACGCTGACCTTCTCTTGTAGCCACAATATTAATGTGGGCTAGTCCAGTTCAGCTTCTGACCAATGGTAGCCCGCAGGATGTTGATAGTGAGGGATACAGTGATGGTAATGCCGTTGAATATCAAGGGAAAATGGTTGGATTATCTCTTGTTGGAGATGGTCATTGCCTGGCGCTTATGAAGCACAAACGTTTTGGTGCACGCGGCCACAGACCGCTTCAGTGTCTGATGCTGTGAACGGGCCGGACATTTTGAGAGTTTTACGTATCAGAGGCCCACAAGAACAATGATGCCAAGCGCTGGGGATAAAATCGTACCAAAGGGGCTGAGACGGCTCAAGGCCCGCAAGACGGGCTGACGGACAGAGCAAAGTATGAGCTAAAGTTCACTAAAGCCACAGCATAAATGATTGAATGCCGCTCGGATAGATGCCTGACTGTGTTCCCTCCAAACCAGGGGGTTCGTTGAGGTCCTTTCAGAATACCCCGTCTCAGGCAAACAACAGCAGAGACCACAGCCTGGCTTATTGTAGAATCGTGGAACGGTTACAACTCAGAAGGAGGCCATTCAGCCCATTTTATCCCTGTTGTCCCTTTGCACTTCAGTGACTGCCACTTCCCCGTCCTTTCCTGTTAGCTCTTGTATTTATCCGATTGCCTACTGAAAGCCTCGAGTGTATCTTCCCCCACCCTGCTGTTGGGCAGTGCATTCCGAATCCTAACCACTTGCGGAAGAGAAAGACGCTTTTTCCTCATGGCGTCGTTTCTCTCTCTTTCCAACCGCCTGAAAGCAATGCCCTGTAGTTTTTCACCCTCCTGCCCATGGTAACACTTTCTTCCAGCTGCTCTGACCAGTTCCCTCGTACCGTTGACAGCCTCTGGCAAATCTTCTCTCAATCTTCTCCTCTCCACGACCCAAGCTCTTCCGATATCGCCACGCAACGGAAGTTCCTCGTCCCTGGAACCTTTCTCCGAAACCCTTCTGGCATCCTCCGTGAAGCCGTCGCAGCCTCCCGAAAGTGAACCAGACACTCTCTAGTTGAGGCTGAACCAGTGTTTGCCGACCTTCGTCATAACTTCCTCGCTCTTGTTCGCTCAATGTTGGACCTGCTCCTCAGCTTCAAGAATCAGGAGTGGGGTCGTTGACCGAGCTTTGAGATCCTGACCCTCTCCCCTTCTCCCACTCCAACAGAATTTTCATCTCTATGAGATGAGAGTGGGCAAGAATTGGGTTTGCAGTTTCCCAGGGCAGGCCCAAGGTGGGAAGTGTGGGAGGTCCATCTTAGCTATCTTGGATATCAGCCCAGCCCTCTACATGGTTGTTCATTCCCCCCTCCCTACTACTCAACCTTCACTCCACACCTACTCACATGCCACAACCATGCTCCTGTACTCCCATATCCCCACATATCTGGCATACTAACTCTCTGTCCTCTCATATACCCCATGGTCCCTCCATGCCCCCTCATATCCAACATGCCCCTTCCACACCTCTTCTATTACCTCAATGACCCTTACATGTATCCTCTCAAATATCCTTCAAACCCTTTGTGTCAGTATCCATCATGGACAGAACCAACGAGCCTTTGATGTCTGGCAAGTGTTTGATTTTGAAACTGGCAACATAAGCAGAGGCTTGGAGCAACTACTTTGAAACAAACTGCTCAGTTTACAATCTCATAAAAGCGTCAATCCACCACAGCCGATCATAAAGTCAATGTTAAACATTTTCATCCACTTCATATCTCTTAATCTGGTATAAATAAAAACAAACTGCATCAAAGGAAGAATAACTTATTTCAGGATGATAAAAGTGTCAATCAAACAATGTTTGCACTCCTTTGCAAGCTATTGTTGGCCCTGGGTCTGACTTAAGAGCGTAACTGTTCTTGGAACTCAGCCAAGGATTCATAATGAGGCCTTCTGACAACGGTATCCACAAAAGTGTGAAACAAAGGTCCAAGATGACACCACCTTTACGTAATTGTATAGTAGGAGCTACGTCCTTGCTTATCCGTGGTAAAGGCTTCCTGTTGGGCTTAAATCATATGTTAGAAAAACAGAGACAGGAGGGAGCACACACACCCTCAGAGAAAGAGACACTGTGGGCACTCACACACTCAGAGAAGGACTGTGGGTACACACACACTCAAAGAATTTCTGTGGGTACACACACACTCAGCGAGAGAAAGGGACTGTGGGTATACACACCCTCAGAGAGACACTGTGGGCACACATACCCTCAGAGAGAGAGAAAGGGACTGTGGGTATACACACCCTCAGAGAGACACTGTGGGCACACATACCCTCAGAGAGAGAGAAAGGGACTGTGGGTACACATTAGAGAGACGCTGTGGGCATACACACCCTCAGAGAGACACTCTGGGTATACATACACTCAAAGAGAGACACTATGGGATATGAGATCCACACCCAGGCAGTCCATATACCCCTCAATCCATTGCATCAAAGAAAGAATAACTTATTTCCGGCGTACACTCCCTCCTCAGGACAAGCCAGGCATTGTAGATTCCACCTCATCGGACCACTATTACCATGGCCACATTGCAGATAGATCCACATCTAATCATTGTTACCAACTAATAAACACAACACTGTTATGATTGATGTTACAAACGGGCTTCCTTTATATTTAACAAGACCGTTTTGTTGCTGCATTTTCCAAATCGATGTATTTTAGATTGCAGGATTCTCTGAACTGACAATAGACACATTACTGAACTGTGCAACACCATGAGTGTAATCTCCTCAAAGCGCCTGTATCAACTGTAATCATACAGGCTGTAATTGAACAGTGAGTTTCTGATGTTATAATTACTACCGATGAATTAACAAATCAGATTATCCCTGTTATTAAATTAATATGAATATTAAAAGTTACCAATCTCCTTCTATAAACTGCGGCTACAAAGTTCGGCGGCAGAGTGGCACCAGCAGCAGAGAGTGCATTAAATGATATCTCCTTTTCTCTCTTCCCATCTCTCTTTCCTTATCCTCCACCTGTCCCTCTCCTTCTATCTCTCTCTCCATCCGCCAGCTCTCTTCTACCCTCTCCTGCCTCTGTTCTGTTCTTTTAATTCGTTCATGGGACGTGGCAGCATTTATTGCTGTAATTACCCTGGAGGGGGCAATTATGAATCAACCACGTGGCTGTGGGTCTGGAACCACATGTAGGCCAGACCGGGTAAGGGCGGCAGATTTCCTTCCCTAAAGGGACATTGGTGAACCCAGATGGGTTTTTACAGCAATCGACAATGGTTTCATGGCCATCGTCAGATTTCTAATTCCAGATTTTTATTTAATTCAAATTTCACCATCTGCAGTGGCGGGATTTGAACCTGGGCCCCCAGAGCATTACTCTGGGTCTCTGGTTTATTAGTCCAGTGACAATACCACTACGCCACCACCTCCCCCACTTCTCATTTTTTAAATTCATTTGTGGTTTGTGGGTGTCGCTGGCGAGGGCAGCACGGTAGCATTGTGGATAGCACTGTTGCTTCACAGCTTCAGGGTCCCAGGTTCGATTCCCGGCTTGGGTCACTGTCTGTGCGGAGTCTGCACATCCTCCCCGTGTGTGCGTGGGTTTCCTCCGGGTGCTCCGGTTTCCTCCCACAGTCCAAAGATGTGCAGGTTAGGTGGATTGGCCATGATAAATTGCCCGTAGTGTCCTAAAAAGTAAGGTTAAGGGGGGTTACGGGTATAGGGTGGATACGTGGGTTTGAGTAGGGTGATCATTGCTCGGCACAACATCGAGGGCCGAAGGGCCTGTTCTGTGCTGTACCGTTCTATGTTCTACTTTAAGATTGAGCCACGGAATTTTTTGATGTCCACCAAGTAGATTAGGTCCTGTGGTGTAGTGGGTTAGCGACACTGCCTCTGAGGCCAGAAGTTCTGGAGTTGAGACCCACTCCGGGACTTGACGGCCGGGGAAGGTGCGTTGATACCACCACCAAATGGGTTGAGTGTGTTAGCCTGAAAAATCCTTCCAAACATCCCAATGGCTGGTGGTGAGTGACTCCAGGTCAGCAACGCTTGAGGTGGAGCGGGGCCCCTCAAGGTATAAGACAGACTACCGACCTCTAGCCATGAAAATAGAGGGTCTGCCTCAGTGCTCCACTAGATGCGGGACTGGAATTGGAAATAGGTAAGCACGGGAAGAGGAGGCAAATGTCAGCCTCGGCCGAAACTCAAGAGTCGACCTTCCGACTTCCTGGCTCACAGAGGGCAGCACTGGACCCCACACGATGTGCAGTGGCTGACGGTCTCTCGGTGGCTATATGTCGAGAAGACAGCTCTCCACCATTGCGTCGAAGGAACCAGCTGCAGATCATTGTTAAAGGAGCCCCAGTGAATAAATAACACTGCCTTCTGTCAGCAGTGCGTGAGAGCGGGTCAAACGCGGTGTTAAACAGACTGCTTAAGTAACTGGGACTGACTGGGTCTGATTGTTAGTGTTCTCCTCCGAACTATGTACTTAGTTAAACTGCAAAGAAAGACCCAGAGAAGCAAAATTGCACTTATCGCCCCTGCTGCATCTGACAAAGTTGTCACATTCATTTCTCTGTTCATATTTCTCTCTCTGCGCCAGGGTACAGCAAATGCTGAGTCAGCATTTCCCTGCTAAAAGCACAATATCCCTCGCCCGCATTGAAATGTTCGCAGTAGACACTGAGAGGTAACTTCATTTGAAGCCTACTTGTGACAATAAGCGATTTTCATTTTCCATTTTCAGGAATGTCGGAACAGGCAAGGGTCCTATTGAAGGGCGGAGCGGACTCGAGGGGCCGAATGGCCTCCTCCTGTTCCATATTTCCCGATCAGGGGCTGATTTAGCTCACTGGGCTAAATCGCTGGCTTTTAAAGCAGACCAAGCAGGCCAGCAGCACGGTTCGATTCCCGTACCAGCCTCCCCGGACAGGCGCCGGAATGTGGCGACTAGGGGCTTTTCACAGTAACTTCATTGAAGCCTACTCGTGACAATAAGCGATTTTCATTTCATGTAACAGGGCACGTCTTTCTGACGGAATTACGGCCCAATTAGGCTCTCCACCAGTCAATGTCTTTGCTTTCAGGAGGGTGGAGACAGCACGGAAAATTGGGAAATACCTTAATTCCCAAAAGAAATCCATCATATTTTCCAGAAGTGCACTTTGAGAGCGGAAGCTATTCACCACTCCTTCACCACTCTCCCCCGCACAAAATTGTTTTCAAAATGGAAAAAAAAAAATGTGAAGAGCCCTTGAGCGCACACCGAGGACGAGAGTAATTTGCTGTGTTCAGCACAAGAGATTATGTACTTTCCAGGTTTTTACAGGTTGATATCTTTCATTAAAATGCATAAACTGGCTGCAGAGAAACAGGACTGTCCATTCAGCAGAGTTCAGGCTGCGATCCACTCCGTATCGCAGCCAAGTTAAGAGCAAGAGAGGCTGAGGAGAGTTCTGTCTCTGAGACACACACACACACACACACACACAGACAGAGCACT
Organism: Scyliorhinus canicula; assembly: GCF_902713615.1. Taxonomy (NCBI): domain Eukaryota; kingdom Metazoa; phylum Chordata; class Chondrichthyes; order Carcharhiniformes; family Scyliorhinidae; genus Scyliorhinus; species Scyliorhinus canicula. The sequence continues at coordinate 17,957,442 of NC_052170.1, read as the reverse complement.
TCATACTGCCCATGGCCAGGAACGCTTCTCTGCCACCCGATTTCTGCCCGCCACCAGCAGCTAGCATTGGTCACATCCACTTTATTACTTGACCTGTTCTGTAAAAGCTTTGTTTGTTTTCCAGCTGCCATGAAACTCTTCGATATATCAGGAAGTCATAAAACCAGCTAGGGAAAGGGAGGGATGCCGAGGCCATTCTGCCCCACAGGCCCACAGCTTCCCCAGCTGTATACGTTCAATCTGGGTGTCAGTAACACTCACATTTTACCTGTGTAGAAAATATAATATTAGTACAGAATGTATAACAGCTGGATGGATGGATGGATGGATGGACAGACGGATAGATAGATAGATAGATAGACAATAGATGGATAGATAGATAGATAGGTAGATAGACGATAGATAGATAAATAGATAGATAATGGATAGATAGATTATTAGATAGACAATAGATAGATCGATAGATAGACAATAGATAGATAAGATCGTTAGATAGATAGATCAATAGATAGACGATAGACAGATAGATTGAGAGATAGACACAAAGAAAGATCGATAGGCAATAGAGAGATAGACAATAGGTAGACAATGGATAGACAATAGATAGATAGATAGATATGGATAGATAGATGATAGATATAGATAGACAATTGATAGATAAATAAACTGATAGTCAGACAGATAGATAGAGGAATAGATAGATGGATATGTCATAATATACATCTATGTATATAATGGAGTGCTCTCAGGCAGTGATTGACACACAGGATGACCAGAGAGCACACAGAACACAGCAGCCAATTACCAGACAGGACACGGCCACTATAAAGCCAGAGGGCACCAGTTTTCCCGTTCTCTCGGGATCCAGCCTCTGAGACAGTCAGAGCTCGTGAGCTAGCCAGTGCAAACACCATGCGGCAGCTAGTAAGTCTGGTCAGGCTAGTGTCAGGTCTCCATTCAAGTCAGCATAGTGTCAACCCACAGTTGAAAATGTATTATAGTTTAGATGTTAAATAAAATCATGTTGCATCTCATCACGTGTTGGAAGTCTGTCTCTCGACCCAGCCAGCCCACCACATCAGGGTAACCAGGCGGGTGGACGGACGGACGGACGGCAGGCAAGCAGGACAGCAGGCAGGCAGGCAGGCAGGAAGGCAGGCAGGCAGGAAGGCAGGAAGGAAGGAAGGAAGGAAGGCAGGCAGGCAGGAAGGAAGGAAGGAAGGAAGGAAGGCAGGCAGGCAGGCAGGCAGGCAGGCAGGCAGGAAGGCAGGCAGGCAGGAAGGCAGGCAGGCAGGCAGGCAGGCAGGCAGGAAGGAAGGAAGGAAGGAAGGAAGGAAGGAAGGAAGGAAGGAAGGAAAAAATAGGAAATGGATGGATGGACAGAAGAATGGATAATTGGTTGGTTTATTGAAAAGTCATGCCAGCAGGTGCTGAATTGTGTTGGTGATACAAATGAAACAAGTGATCATAATTCATAACATAATTATGATCATCATTTTTTAAACATAAATTTAGAGTGCCCAATTCATTTTTTCCAATTAAGGAGCAATTTAGCGTGGCCAATCCACCTACCCTGCACATCTTTGGGTTGTGGGGGCCAAACCCACGCAAACACGGGGAGAATGTGCAAACTCCACACGGACAGTGACCCAGAGCCGGGATCGAACCTGGGACCTCGGCGCCGTGAGTCAGCAGGGCTAACCCACTGCGCCACCGTGATGCCCTTGATCATCATTAAAACAGAAAATAAAAGGATTGTGCCATTATAAAAATTGAAGTACACAAATTATTGCAATAATTTACAAAATAATAATGGGGCCTACTACATTCTGCATTTTTTATATTCATGTGGAACATACAGTTTTATCCGATTAGCCATGTCAGATATGATTCAGTTACTGCCCCCAGCACGGGGTTAGATACAGAGTAAAGCTCCCTCTACACTGTCCCCATCAAACACTCCCAGGATAGGTACAGCACAGTGTTAGATACAGAGTAAAGCTCCCTCTACACTGTCCCCATCAAACACTCCCAGGACAGGTACAGCACGGGGTTAGATACAGAGTAAAGCTCCCTCTACACTGTCCCCATCAAACACTCCCAGGACAGGTACAGCACGGGGTTAGATACAGAGTAAAGCTCCCTCTACACTGTCCCCATCAAACACTCCCAGGACAGGTACAGCACAGTGTTAGATACAGAGTAAAGCTCCCTCTACACTGTCCCCATCAAACACTCCCAGGACAGGTACAGCACGGGGTTAGATACAGAGTAAAGCTCCCTCTACACTGTCCCCATCAAACACTCCCAGGACAGGTACAGCACGGGGTTAGATACAGAGTAAAGCTCCCTCTACACTGTCCCCATCAAACACTCCCAGGATAGGTACAGCACAGTGTTAGATATAGAGTAAAGCTCCCTCTACACTGTCCCCATCAAACACTCCCAGGACAGGTACAGCACGGGGTTAGATACAGAGTAAAGCTCCCTCTACACTGTCCCCATCAAACACTCCCAGGACAGGTACAACACGGGGTTAGATACAGAGTAAAGCTCCTTCTACACTGTCCCCATCAAACACTCCCAGGACAGGTACAGCATGGGGTTAGATACAGAGTAAAGCTCCCTCTACACTGTCCCCATCAAACACTCCCAGGACAGGTACAGCATGGGGTTAGATACAGAGTAAAGCTCCCTCTACACTGTCCCCATCAAACACTCCCAGGACAGGTACAGCACGGGGTTAGATACAGAGTAAAGCTCCTTCTACACTGTCCCCATCAAACACTCCCAGGACAGGTACAGCACAGGGTTAGATACAGAGTAAAGCTCCTTCTACACTGTCCCCATCAAACACTCCCAGGACAGGTACAGCATGGGGTTAGATACAGAGTAAAGTTCTCTTTGCATCTTTAAATGTCTGAGATAAATTCCGAGAAGTGTGTCTCCCACTTCTCCAGTTTGTGACATGATTTTCTTTTCCTCTCTAGTCTTTGGGCCTCTGTGTGTGTGTCTGTGAGTTAGTGAGTATGCATGTGTGTACATGTGTGTGTGCACGTATGTGTGAGTGTGCACGCGTGTGAGCATGTGTGCAAGTGAGTATGCATGTGTGCGTGTGTGAGTGTGTGTGTGCATGAGTGAGTGTGTGTGTGAATGTGTGTGTGTATGTGTAAGTGGATATGAGTGTGCGTGAGTGCATGTGTGTGTATATGAGCATGTGTGAGTGCATGTGTGAGTGTATGAGTGTCTGTGCATGTGTGTGTCAGTGCACGTGTGTGCCTGTGTGTGTGTGCATGTGTGTGTATGTGAGTGTGTATGTGTGAGTGTGTGTGTGTGTGAGTGTGCGTGTATGTGAGTACGTGTGAGTGTGCGTGTGAGGTTGAGAGTGTGCGTGTGTGTGACCGTGTGTGTGGAGTGTGTGGATGTGTGACTTTGCATGAGTGTGTGTGTCTGTGGGTTTGTGTGAGTGTGCGTTTGTGAGTGTGTATTAGTGTGTGCATGTGTGTGTGTGAGCGTGTTTGTGTGAGTGTGTGTCAGAGTGTGCGTGTGAGTGTGTTTATGAGTGTGTGTGTGTGTTTGGGATGTGTGTGAGTATGCATGTGTGTGTGTGTGTGTGGAGTGTTTGTGAGTGTGTGTGTGAGTGCATGTGAGTGTATATGAGTGTATGAGTATATAAGTGAAATGAAAATGAAAATCGCTTATTGTCACGAGTAGGCTTCAATGAAGTTACTGTGAAAAACCCCTAGTCGCCACATTCCGGCGCCTGTCCAGGGAGGCTGGTACGGGAATCGAACCGTGCTGCTGGCCTGCTTGGTCTGCTTTAAAAGCCAGCGATTTAGCCTGGTGAGCTAAACCAGCCCCTGTGTATGTGATTGTGCATGTGCATGTGTGTGAGTGTGTGTGAGTGTGTTTGTTAGTGTGTGTGTGCGTGTTTGTGTGCATGTGTGAGTGTGCATGTGTGTGTATGTGGGTGTGTGTGAGTGTGCATGTGTGTAGGTGTGTGTGTGAGTGTCCATGTGTGTGTGTGAGTGTGTGTGTTAGTCCGCGTGTGCGCTTGTGAGTGTGCGTGTGTGTGCGTGTGAGGGTGAGTTTGTGTGCGTGTGAGAGTGAGTTTGTGTGTGAGTGAGTGTGTGTGTGCGCGTGTGTGCGTGTGAGGGTAAGTGTGTGTGTCTGTGAGTGTGAGTGTCTGTGCGTGGGAGTGTGCATGTGAGTGTGTGTGTGCATGTGAGTGTGTGAGTGTGCGTGTGTGTGCATGTGAGGATCAGAGTGTGTGTTTGTGAGTGTGCGTGTGAGTGTGTGTGAGTGTGCATGTGTGGGTGAGAGTGTATGTGTCTGGGTATGTGTGTGAGTGAGTGTGAGTGAGTGTGTGTGTGTGCATGTGTGAGTGCATGCATGTGAGTGTGCGTGTGTGTGTGTCTGTGTGTGTGTGCCTGTGGGTGTGTGTGCATGTGGGTGTGAGTGTGTGGGTGAGTGTGCGCGTGTGAGTGTGTGTCTGTGTGTGTGTGCCTGTGGGTGTGTGTGCGTGTGGGTGTGAGTGTGTGGGTGAGTGTGTGTCTGTGTGTGTGTGCCTGTGGGTGTGTGTGCGTGTGTGGATGAGTGTGTGGGTGTGGGTGTGATGACTTTACCCGACACAGGTGGTTCTGTGAATTCTAATGGTCTCGGTGAAAGGTTGACCTGGTTGACAAAAGAAACCGCTGACACCCTTACAGCCAGCGAAAGAAACTCTTCGTATTCCATTGTTTTCATCAACGAGCTGCTGCTGCTTTTTTTTTAAATGGTGATTTCATCAGCCACTTTGTAGCTGTTATGCTTACACTACAGATTCAAGAGGCAATCTTGTCAATCAAGCCTCAATAGAATCTGGCTTCCAGTGGCTAACTGGGTTCCAACCGTATAAAAAGCTTTCAAATGAAAAAACAATATATTTTCAAGTGGCCTCTCACGGAACATTCATAATGCATCGTTTTTTTCAAGCATTTCCAATGCAAATTAGCCAGTTATATCCGTACATCAGCTCCTCGAGCTTGTGGAACTTTCTGCACGGGCTCGTGGAGACCATCCAACACAATCGCAACAAAGAACGTTTGTTTCGAAAGGAGCTTCACGCCGACAAAATGTCACACGGCGCTTTGCCCGATGAGAATCAGAGATGACTGTCAGGTAATGAGGGGAGGGGATGAAGAGGGTGATCAAAGAGCTTTGAGAAGCTTCCCCTCAAGACGCCACGTCTCATTCTCCCTCCTCTGACGCAGCCTCAGGGTAGAACTTGCATTCGCATAGCACCCGTCACAGCCTCACCACATCCCAAAGCCCCTGACGGCCAATGGAATCATTTCTGAGTCGAGGCGGTGCTGTGACCACGGAACCTCAGCAGCCAATTGACGCATGGCAAGCTCCCACACACAACAAGGAGATATAGAACATAGGACAGTACAGCACAGAACAGGCCCTTCGGCCCTCGATGTTGTGCCGAGTTTTGTCCGAAACCAAGATCACGCTATCCCGCTCCCTGTCATTCTGGTCTGCTCCATGTCCCTATGTTCAGATAATCTGTCCCTTTTGTGACAGAAACATAGACATGGAGCTCCGACAACGCAGAAGGGCGCCATTCGGTCCATCGAGTCTGCACTAACCCTCCGAAAGAGCACCCTACCTCGGCCTACACCCCCACCCTATCCCCGTAACCCCGCCCAACCTGAACATCTTTGGACACTAAGGGGCCAATCCATAGAATTTACAGTGCAGAAGGAGGCCATTTGGCCCATCGGGTGTACACCGGCTCTTGGAAAGAGCACCCTACCCAAGCCCATACCTCCACCCTATCCCCATAACCCAGTAACCCCACCTAACGCTAAGGCCAATTTGGACCCTAAGGGCAATTTTAGCCTGGCCAATCCACCTAACCTTCACACCTTTGGACTGTGGGAGGATAGCGGAGCACCTGGAGGAAACCCACTCAGAAACGGGAGAGAAAGTGCAAAGGGTAACCTGAGTCCCTGGCGCCGTGAGGCAACAGCGTTGAGCACAGCGCCACCGTGACACCCATGTTGGACAAGGGATTCCCTGAGGGACTGATTCATTGCTTCAATGTGGAGCGTGTGTATCGGGAATGGGAAGTGGGACTGAGGGGACAATGGGAAGTGAAACACTGAGCAAGATCTCGCTCACTGACTGCACAATGTGCCCACCGACCTGCATCATCGCGGTAATCGCCCCCTGACCATTTTACAATGACCAGAACTCTTCACCCAGAGAGCAGTGAGAGCCATTGCAAGACATATTGTTGCCATTCGGCACCAGAGTCACCAACAATGTTGCCAATTAATAATGATCATCTTTAGAGTCAGCAGGTATCAAATGATATCACCTCAAGGCTTTGCCGGATACCACACAACCAGTTAGTCAGTTCAAGTTCAAAGCTGGTTTATTTACACACAAGGGTCACTTCGACAGGCAACACAAAACACTACAAGTTAAACTACACCTAACAACTACAATAGCCTGTACTTAACTTCAGGGCAACCGGCTCTTTGCAGATGGACAAGGCCTTTGCCCGGATCTTGCGTGGCTGGGTGGAAGAAGTGGCTCTGTTTCTGCTGGGCTCATCCGTCTGGTAGTGATCGTTGGTCTTGAACTTGTCTGGCTGGTTATTGTGCTGCCCTTGGGTTGGCATAGGCCTGATCCAAGAGAGACCGAGCACATGGCTGTGTCTCTTCTTATCCCTCTGGGATTTCGTGCTCTTTTGGGCAGTCCTTAACTTGGACCCAATAATTCGACAGGCTTCGATCGCTGCCTTCGATTTTGGCCATAAAGGGGCGGGTGCCTTGATGGCTGGGCGGGTCCTTAGCGGTCAATGACCTTGGCTGTTTGGGCTCCCTGAGCAAAGGGAGTGGTGCCGATTAGTCTGTATCTGTATCGGTTACCTGAGTACAGTCCTTTTGTTCTGGGGAAATGGGCCATTAGAATGCAAACAAGCGGGGGTTTAGAATCGCGTCTAGCTATCTAGATTGCAAATACACACACAAGCTCTGAGTCTGTCTGAGTCCTGGGTTGGCCATAATTCCCATGGTCCTTTGCAGGTGGCCATCTGAGATGGCTGCAGTACCATAGGCAAAGTTGCCATTGATACATTTAAGTACAAGCTAGACAAGCACATGAGGGGGAAAGGAATAGAGGGGTGCGTTGATGGGATGGGAAGGAGTAGACTCATGTGGGGCATAACCATTGCTGGCCTTGGACAGCTTCAGTTCGGTCGATAGCACTCTTGCTCTGAGGTTTCGAGTTCAAGCCCCACTCCGGGGAATAAACGTAAAGAGCAAGGCTGACGCCTCCGTGCAGTGCTGAGGGAGGGCCACACGTTTGGAGCCATTTGCTCAAATATGATATGAACCAGGTGCTCCGTCCACCTACTCGAGTGGCTACAAGACCTGTGGCACTCCTCCGTTATAGAATCATCGAATTCACAGTGCAGAAAGAGGACATTCGGCCCATCGAGTGCTTTTCCGTCCCTCGGAAAGAGCACCCTACCCAAGCCCACACCTCCACCCTCTCCCCATAACCTAGTGACCCCACTTAACCTTTTGGACACTAAGGGGCAATTTATCATGGCCAATCCACCTAACCTGCAAATCTTTGGACTGTGGGAGGAAACCGGAGCACCCGGAGGAAACCCACGCAGACATGGGGAGAACGTGCAGACTCCGCACAGACAGTGACCCAAGGCGGGAATCGAACCTGTGACCCTGGAGCTTTGAAGCAACTGTACTAACTACTGTGCAACTGTGCTGCCCTGTTCCTGGCCAATATGTGTCCATCAGTCAACCTCAGGAAAACAGGTACCCTGGTCAGTATCGCGTGGCTGTTGGGGGGGCTTGCTGTGCATCGATCGGCTGCCATGTTTCATACTAAATTGCCCCTTGGTGTGCAAAGATGTACAGTCAGATGGGGTTACAGGGATAAGGTGGGGCGGCAGGTGGGCCTAGTAAGAGTGCTATTTAGGCGGGTCGGTGATGACTCGATGGGCTGAATGGCCCCCTTCTGTACTGAAGGCATTCTGTGGAAATGGCCTACCCTGTGCTGCACCGTTCTACGATAGCGCAATGGCCTGGAAATGGTTGGCAGCCGTGTGGAGTGCCCACATCACGTCCATCAATCTCTGTCAAAGAAGCTCCAACATCAAAACGCTCCGTTCAGTGACTCCGCAAGGAGGTTCATGTCGTCCCCAAACGGCTTATGTGCCTTATGATTTGTTTGCTACACCTAATCCTATTGATTTCATGATTTTTCTTTCTGTATTTCTGACTGCAAAATAATGTAACCGGTTATGGTGAGGGCCATGGATGCAGAGTCCGGGAATATATGGAGAACATCAGAACGAGAGGACAGGAATTCTGGTTGGAAGACATCATTTGTGGGACTCTAACATGTGCGACTATTTAAACATAAGAATATTTTTTACGGAAAGGGGCGGCAGGGTGGCACAGTGGTTAGCACTGATGCCCCACAGCGCCAGGGATCCGGGATCCATTCCAACCTCGGGTCACTATCTGTGTGGAGTTTGCACGTTCTCCCGTGTCTGTGTGGGTTTCCTCCGGGCGCTCCGGTTTCCTCCCACAGGCCAATGATGTGGTCAGGCGGATTGGCCATGCTAAATTGACCCTTAGTGTCCAGGGATGTGCAGGTTGGGTGGATTGGCTGTACTGAAATCGCTCCTTAGTGTCCAAAGGTGGGCAGGTTAGGTGTGGTCACGTGGAGAGGCCGGGGGTGTGGGCCTCGTGAAAGTGCTCTCTCAGAGGGTGGGTGCAGACCCGATGGATTGAATGACTGAGGTACCAAGGGCAGATTGGATAACACAGTTCAAGGTTTTTCATCTTTTTATCATCAAGGGGCTTCGGAGACTGGCAAGGGTATAAAAATCAGAGCCCACGAAGGCTCCAAACACAAATTAGGCCTGTTTTCAAAGAACAAAGAACAAAGAAAGGTACAGCACAGGAACAGGCCCTTCAGCCCTCCAAGCCTGTGCCAACAATACTGCCCATCTGAACTAAAATCTTCTACACTTCCTGGGCCGTATCCCTCTATTCCCATCCTATTCATGTATTTGTCAAGATGCCCCTTAAACGTCACTATCGTCCCTGCTTCCACCACCTCCCCCGGCAGCGAGTTCCAGGCACTCACTAACCTCTGTGTACATAACCTGCCTCGTACATCTACTCTAAACCTTGCCCCTCATACCTTAAACCTATGCCCCCTAGTAATTGACCCCTCTACTCTGGGAAAAACCCTCGGACTATCCACTCTGTCTATGCCCCTCATAATTTTGTAGAACTCTATCAGGTCGCCCCTCAACCTCCGTCGTTCCAGTGAGAACAAACCGAGTTTATTCAACCCCTCCGCATAGCTAATGCCCTCCATACCAGGCAACATCCTGGTAAACCTCTTCCGCGCCCTCTCTAAAGCCTCCACATCCTTCTGGTGGTGTGCTGACCAGAATTGAACACTGTACTCCAAGTGTGGCCTAACTAAGGTTCTATACAGCTGCAACATGACTTGCCAATTCTTATAATCAATGCAGCGGCCAATGAAGGCAAGCATGCCGTCTGCCTTCTTGACTACCTTCTCCACCTGTAAAAGGTTAAATGGCGATCTCATCGAAGTCAGGGTAAATAAAGACAGGGTAGATAAAGATAAACTATTTCCACTGGTTGGAGATTGTAAAACTAGAGAGCAGTCTAAAAATTACGGCCAGACCGTTGAGGAGAGATGTTGGGAAGAACGTCTTCACTCACAGGGTGGTAGAGGTTTGGAACTCTCTCCCACACAGAGCAGTTGAAGCTGGAACATTTGTTAATTTTAAATGTGAGACAGATAGATTTTTGTTAAGCAACGATACTGAGGGGTATGGACCAAACTCAGGTGTATGGACTTAGGTCACAGATCAGCCATGATCTCATTGAATGGCGGGACTAGATGGGCTGAATGGCCTATGATTCCTGTGTTCCCATGGGGACGGTTGGAGGGCAGTGACCTGGTCAGTCAATGGAAGGCATCATTTGATGCCCTGACCGCTTGGGATTGAACTCCAGCACCTGGGCAACTGGCATTGTGATCGTGAGCTGTCACTCAATGAGTTAATAAAGATGTACCACATAAAGTGGGAATGGTATCCATGGCTGCTGTCGTGTTATTGATACCTAGGCCGAGGGTACGGGTTCCAAACCTTAGACAGCAATGAGAAAATAATTGCGTGGGATTATTTTGAAGGTGAGGATCTCCCATGCGCCCTGGCTAAGATTCATCCATCGACTAACAATCCTAAAACAGATGATTCGGTCGTTATCCCCTTTGTTTGGGATCTTGCTGTGTGAAAACTGGCTGATGTGTTGGGTAAGCTGGGTCTGCGAGGACTGTGTTTACTGCAGCAGTGAGAGAGACAGGCTTCCAACACTTGAAGAAATGCAACTCGATTTTATTGAACTCTGAACTATCATACAGACTTTAACTGTGGGTTGACACTATGCTGACTTGACTGGAGACCTGAGGCTAACCTGACCAGACTATCTTACCAGCTCATGGTGTATGTTCTCGTTGCTGCTCACGAGCTCTGACTGTCTCAGAGGCTGGATCCCGAGAGAACGGGAAAACTAGAGCGCTCTGACTTTATAGTGGCCGTGTCCTGTCTGGTGATTGGCTGCTGTGTTCTGTGTGTTCACTGGTCATCCTGTGTGTCAATCAATGTCTGTCTGCACTTCATTATATACCTGTGTGTATATTATGATACTGGCTGCCACGTTTAATACATCAAGCAGAAGGGCAGCACGGTGGCCTAGTGGTTAGCACAACCGCCTCACGGCGCTGAGGTCCCAGGTTCGATCCCGGCTCTGGGTCACTGTCTGTGTGGAGTTTGCACATTCTCCCCGTGTCTGCGTGGGTTTCGCCCCCACAACCCAAAAATGTGCAGAGTAGGTGGATTGGCCACGCTAAATTGCCCCTTAATTGGAAAAAATAATTGGGTAATCTAAATTTATAGAAAAAAAAACATCAAGCAGCAACTACACTTGAAACCAATTGCTTAATGATCTGACGAGCACTTGGAGAATCTTGTGGTCGTGACTAACAAAGAACAATACAGCACAGGAACAGGCCCTTCGGCCCTCCAAGCCTGTACCGGTCATGATACCACCCTTGGCCAAACCCCTCAGTACTTCCTAGTGCCATATCCCTCTATCCCCATCCTATCCATGTATTTGTCGCGATGCCTTTTGAACGCCGTTAATGTATCTGCTTCCCTGGCAACGCGTTCCAGGCACTCACCACCCTCTGCGTAAAAACCCTGCCTCACACATCTCCTCTAAACATTGACCCACGGACCTTAAAGCTATGGCCCCTGATGACTGACCCCTCCACCCTGGGAAATAGTGCCTGCCCATTGATTCTATCCATGCCCCTCATAATCCTGTAGACCTCCATCAGGTCGCCCCTCAACCTCCGTCGTTCTAATGAAAACAGTTTGAGTCTATTCAGCCTCTCCGCATAGCTAACACCCTCCAGGACCAGGCAACATCCTGGTAAACCTCCTCTGCACCCTCTCCGAAGCCTCCACATCCTGCTGGTAGTGGGGTGACCAGGATCGTGGGCAATATTCCGAGTGCGGCCTCACCATGGTCCTGGACAACTGTGGCATGTCTTGCCCCGTCCAATGAAGGCAACCATCCCGTATGCTCTTTTGATCCCGTATACTTGCTTGGGATCACACAAAGGAGGGTAAAGCCCTTACCTTTCACCCCGCGCCGAGCCACGGGAAGCAGAGGGTGGACGAGCCGTTGTTTTCCTGAGGTAACGTCATCACAATGCTGGTCTCCCTGCTGGGGTACAAGTGTCAAGCTGGACTCGGGCAGCAGCCAAGTTAAAAAAGGCGGCTGCCAAGACCCGTTGCCACGGGAATCGAACCAGTGGAATCTCGGAGACGGGCCTGCTCGGTGGCAGCAGCAGCAGGTTGTGGCTTTCTGCGGGCACGGCCATGGTTTCGGAGTAGCTGCTTCAGTTAACACGGCTGAATGAAACGCACAGCAGGCACTGCCACAAACACATATGTCTAATTAATGGAGCCCATTAGCTTAATTAAGACGGGAGGGCTTGCTTCAGAACCTCATGCAGCTGAAGCTTGGAGTGGAGAATCTCGAATTGGAGACGTTTCGCGTTTTCTGCGCCATTGACTAATCCAGCTGTGATTGGCCTCTCCACCCCTCCCCCCCCGCCCTCCCCCCCCCCCCCCCCCCCCCCCCCCCGCGCCCCTCACCTCTCTGTTCCTCCGTACCCACCCTCCATTTTGTGACTGAAAGAAGCCTGGCTGGAGCAGGGTCAGAGAGAGCACTGTCTAATCTGCCCCTCGGGAAGCTAGCTATCTCCTGGTTACTCCCAAAGGGAGAGATGGGGATGAGTAAGTGACGGAATCCTTGCCGCACAAGGTGGCTAACTTGGAAACGTTGACGCTCCTCCTAAGAGCGCACTTAATTGTCCTTTCGCACACCATGATCTCAGCATTTAGGGGGGGGCGATGTCTGCTGCTGTGGGCTGGTTTGATGCGCAGCTGAAGTGAGATGGTGCTTCAGGGAGCTGTCAGAAACTAGCCTCCGTCGGTTGCAAATAGCAAACGCTGACGAATGTCACTGTTTTATCAGATCAGCAGGGAGAGGTGTAGGAAGTGGTGAGCACCAGGATTGGCGAGCGAGCTACAAGACCCTGAGGAGGTCGTAGCTGTGACCTCTTTCAAATGCACCTCTCCATCCATATCTGTCCCCCCCCCCACCCCCCGGCCCTGTCTTCAACAAAGGTATTGATGTTCGCCGGGAAACAGCTCTACCCACCCAAATGGCCATCCCTCGCCCGCTCTCATGCCTATATGTCCATTCTTGGCTGGCAGCAGTGCTCCAGTGATGCCCCACGCAAACACCTGGGGTGGGATTCTCCAATAATGGGGCTATTTCCCGCGTCGGCGTGAAAAGTGGCGGCAACCACTCCGGCGTCAACGGTCACCGATAATGGGGAATGCTCCCCTTCCGAAGGGGCTAGGTCGGCGCCAGAGTGGTCCCCGCAGCTCCAGGCCGGCGTGGAACGGCCCGCGCGGGTTTACGCATGGGCGGGGGGGGGGGGGGGGTTCGCTTCTCCACGTCGGCCCCTGGACAACATGGCGGAGCCCGATAGGGGCCCGGCGCGGAGCAACACAGGCCCCCACAGAACCAGCCCACCCGCCGATCGGTAGGCACCGATCGCGGGCCAAGCCACCGTGCCCCCTGCCCCGGGGTCGGATCCCACCCCCCCCCACCCTCCCCCCCACCCCCCGGCCAGGACGGCCCCCACAGGCACACCTTCCAAGTCCCGCCGTGTGGGACCTGAGTAACCCACGCCGGCGGGACTTGTCTGAACTCGCCGGCCACTTGGCCCCTCGGGGCCCGGAGAATTGCTGGGGGTGAGGTGGGCGGTGGGGGGGGGGGGGGGGGGGGGGGGGCGCCGTCAACGGCCCCGACAGGCGCGGCGGGAATCCCGCAGGCGCCCGAGAATAGGCGGGGGAGAATCGGGAAGCCAGCGTCGGGGCGGCGGTCCGCGATTCTCGCTCCCCCCCACACAATCCGTGATTCTCCGACCCGGCGCGGAGTCGGAGAATCCCAGCCCTCATCTTCCGAATAGGCACATCACAGCTTCTGGACTCAACATTGAGTCCAACAACTTTAGATGGTGAGCGTCTCCCTCCATCTTAACTGCTACACCATCTGCCAACCGCCCCCCCCCCCCCCCGCCACCCCCTCCCCCCCCGCCACCCCCTCCCCCCCGCCACCTATGTGCACTTTCGGTCCGTCGCTATTCAGCTCGCTGTCCTGCCCCAACACAACGCCACCCCTCCCCCGCTTAGCAACCTGTCCCCGGTTGTTCATTATTTGTTCCATTAGGTTGCCTTTTGGAAATGCAGCACCAGAGGCCTAAGCACAAAGGCTCTCGGCTGGCACTTCAGCGAGGGGCGGTACAGCAGATTTGGAGGTGCGGCCGCTCGGAGGGAATCTCAAACCAAGGCCCTGTCTGCCCCCTCAGGTGGATGCAGGGGATCCCATCATACTGTTTGAAGCAGAATTAGGGGCTGGTTTAGCACAGTGGGCTAAACCGACACATTCCCACCAGCTCCAGCAGTCCCAAATGCCATATTGATTGATTGACTTTATTTATTGTCACAAGTACCAAGGTACAGTGAAGTGTATTGTTCTGCGTACAGTCCAGGCATATCATTCCGGAAATGAAAAAATATCGGATCGATACACAATGTAAATACACAGACACAGGCATCGGATAAAGCTTACGGAGTGAGGCGCTGCTCACCACCCCCCCCACCACCCCCCCACCCCCCCCACCCCCCCACCCCCCCCACCCCCCCCACCCCCCCACCCCCCCACCCCCCCACCCCCACCCCCCCCACCCCCCCACCCCCCACCCCCCCACCCCACCCCACCCCCCCACCCCCACACCCCCCCCCACCCCCCCCCCACCCCCCCCCCCCACCCCCCCACCCCCACCCCCACCCCCCCACCACCCCCGCACCCCCCCCCCCGAGTTGTAATCAGGGTCTCGGTGGGGGCTAAGCCGGAGGAGGAGGAGGGAGGCCGGGGTGTCAACAGGCCTTAAGGGGAGGACGTCCCCCAGTCAGAAGTGGGCTACTGATGGAGGCGCACTCTCCCTTTCCCACGCGGGATCCACTTACCTTCGTTTATGTTCCATCCCCTGAATTATCATCCGCGTTCGGCACTTTGAAATATTTTCTCTTCACGTCAAAATTCTAACCTTTCCAAAAGTCGGGAGGAAATTATACCGTGGACATTAAGCTAATTCATCTGTAAGTACAACCATTACCTCTGTCGCATCTGAAACAAATTGGGTGCTAAAGTGGTTAGTCTCCTGCCTTGCTGTGCACTCCCACACTCGGCCAGTGAAACATAATTTTGAGGACTTTGGCAATTTATTTTCCTCATCTCCCTCGGGGCCTTACAAGCTACCCCGTCGGGTTTGCGAGCGATTTGTCTTTCTTTAGATTAACTAACTTATCTAAAATGTCCCTTTTATCTGTTATAATATCATTCATCTTGCTCTCGCCCACTGCAGGACTCATCCCCTCTCTGATGTCCTTTTCTTTGGCAGACACCATTGCAAAGCGCTTGTTAAATATCTGGCATTCTTTGATGAGCCTCTGTAAATGAGCACTCTGCGCCCAGCTCTCAGAGGTCCCTTCTTGCTTTCAACAATTCTCTTTCTGCTGATATACTTGTAAAATACTCTGTTCTTTTGATGCATTTTTGATTATTTTTCTTCGCGCCCCCTCTTGGATATCCTTAGCCGACTCAAGTCTTATTTTCCCAGCTTGAGGAATTTATGTTTCAAGGAAGAATATGGAGAGAAAGGAGACCCCAATTAAATTTCAAGCAGAGGGCCAGTCAGGACGAGAGCGGTCTCACGTTGAACCAGGTTATAAATGCTCCTTAATACCATCAGATATTGACCAGAATTAGGCCATTCGGCCCATCGGGTGTGCTCCGCCATTTGATCTCGGCTGCTATGTTTCTCACCCCCATTCTCCTACCTTCTCCCCATAACCCCTGATCCCCTTATTAATCCAGAACAGATCTATCTCTGTCTTAAAGACACTCAGTGATTTGGTTTCCACAGCCTTCTGCGGCAATGAGTTCCACAGATTCACCACCCTCTGGCTGAAGAAATTCCTTCTCATCTCTCTTTTAAAGGATCGTCTCTTCAGTCTGAGGCTGTGCCCTCGGATTCTAGTTTTTCCAACAAGTGGAAACATCCTCTCCACGTCCACTCTATCCAGGCCTCGCAGTATCCTGTACATTTCAATAAGATCCGTCCTCATTTTTCTAAACTCCAATGAGCACCGATCTCAACCGTTCCTCATAAGACAAGTTTTTTATTCCATGGATCATTCTTGTGACCCTCCTCTGGCCCCTTTCCAAGGCCAGCACATTTTTCCTTAGATACGGGGCCCAAAACTGCTCACAATACTCCAAATGGCCAGGGCCTTATACAGCCTCAGAAGTACATCCCTGCTCTTGTGTTCTATCATGACTGATCTGATATGATAATCCTCTATCCCGCCACACCCCCTCCACCCTCGATTCCCTCACTGATTAAAAATCTGTCTGTCTCAGCCTTGAACATACTTAACGACCCGGCCTCTACAGCTCTCTGCGGTAAAGAATTCCACAGATTCACTAATAATAATCTTTATTAGTGTCACAAGTAAGCTTACATTAACACTGCAATGAAGTGACTGTGAAAATCTCCGAGTCGCCACATTCCGGCGCCTGTTCGGGTACGCAGAGGGAGAATTCAGAATGTCCAATTCACCTAACAAGCACGTCTCTCGGAGCTCGTGGGAGGAAACTGGAGCACCCGGAGGAAACCCACGCAGACACGGGGAGGACGTGCAGACTCCTCACAGACAGTGACCCAAGCCGGGAATCGAACCTGGGACCCTGGAGCTGTGAAGCAACAATGCTAACCACTGTGCTACCGTGCTGCCCTCTGAGAGCAGTAATTCCTTCTCATCTCTATTTTAAATGGGTGACCCTTCACTCTGACATTGTGCCCTGTGGTCCTGAACCCTCCCATAAGGGGAAACAACGGTCCTTCCTGTCCAAGTCCTGGTGTTGGACGCAAACCCAAAACTTCTGGTCTAATGGTAGGGGCTCTCCCTCCACACCACAAGACCTCCGTCGTGCAGGCAATGCTCTTGAACATCTCAAACATAACCCACTTAATTGCCAGTTTTACACCCATTTAGCCCGCCCATTGAAACACTTAATGTCAGGCTTTGGACGTTTAATGGTAAGGCTGTGCCACTGCTCAAGGTTGGCTGGTTTTCTGGTCCATGTTACTCTTTGAAGACTCCACACCATCCCCGATGTGTGAGCTTGAGCCAAAGGTCAAGAGATGGCTGAACCCTGTGGAAACAACACACGAATGGCTGGGTAATCCATGTGTGTTTAATCAGCCGAAAATGCGCTGGTGCTGTTTAATGTGTCTCTGGTAGCACCTCTCGCTTCAGAATTTGTTAATTCCCATCTCATCCCGGGGCTTGAGAACATTAAAAAAAATCAAGATGGAATCTTCAGTGCAGCGCCTGAGGGAGTGCTGCACATTTGGATGTGCTGTCTTTCAGATGAAACCATTAACTGAGGCCCTGGTCTTGGCTAATATTTATCCTTCAATGAACGTCACAAAATCAGATCATCTGGTCCTCATCACATTACTATTTGTAAGAAGTCTTACAACACCAGGTTAAAGTCCAACAGGTTTGTTTCAAACACGAGCTTTCGGAGCACGGCTCCTTCTTCAGGTGACACCTGAAGAAGGAGCCGTGCTCCGAAAGCTCGTGTTTGAAACAAACCTGTTGGACTTTAACCTGGTGTTGTAAGACTTCTTACTGTGCTCACCCCAGTCCAACGCCGGCATCTCCACATCATTACTATTTGTGGGATCTTGCTCTGCACAGTTTGGCTTCAAGCAGCTACCTCGTGCAAGGGCAAACCTTCATGAACAGATAGTCTGTTTGTCGTGAGGGGTCAACATTTGACTTATTAACTTTGACTGTTGACTTATCGGGGCAGCACGGTAGCATAGTGGTTAGCACAATTGCTTCACAGCCTCAGGGTCCCAGGTTCGATTCTGGCTTGGGTCACTGTCTGTGCGGAGTCTGCACATCCTCCCCGTGTGTGCGTGGGTTTCCTCCGGGTGCTCCGGTTTCCTCCCACAGTCCAAAGATGTGCAGGTTAGGCCGTGATAAATTTCCCTTAGTGTCCAAAATTGCCCTTAGTGTTGGGTGGAGTTACTGGGTTATCGGGATAGGGTGGAGGTGTTGACCTCGGGTAGGGTGCTCTTTCCAAGAGCCGGTGCAGACTCGATGGGCCGAATGGCCTCCTTCTGCACTGTAAATTCTATGAATGATTATTATAGAAATCATAGAATTTACAGTGCAGAAGGAGACCATTCAGCCCGTCAAGTCTGCACCGGCCCTTGCAAAGTGCACCTCACTCAAGCCCACGTCTCTACCCTATCCCCATAACCCGGTAGCCCCCACTTAACCATTTTTTGGACACTAAGGGCAATTTAGCGTGGCCAATCCACCTAACCCACACAACTTTGGACTGTGGGAGGAAACCGGAGCACCCGGAGGAAACCCACGCAGACACGGGCAGAACGTGCAGACTCCCCACAGACAGTGACCCCAGCCGGGAATCGAACCTGGGACCCTGGAGCTGTGAAGCAACTGTGCCGACCACTGTGCTACCGTGCTGACATGCGTGCTCCGTCTGGAGGCATGTTTGGGGACTATGATCGCCAAAGTAATCCTGGAATTTTCATCATGGGACCTCTCACCTGGAATAGCCCTGTCCAGCCAAACAGTGTTTATTTCCCCATCTCTTATATCACTCAAAAAGTGTTGAAGGCAAATTTTTAATATTGCAGTTATATTATTATTATGTTATTATTATGTTATGTTATTTTTTTTTTAAATGTACACATAGATTTCCCCTGGTTTGTGATGCAGAACAAGGCCAGCAGTGTGGGTTCAATTCCCGTACCAGCTGACCCGAAAAGGCTCCGGAATGTGGTGACTAGCGGCTTTTCACAGTAACTTCACACTTGTGATAATAAAAGGTTATTATTATTACAATCTCAAACCAGCCCTCAACATTTGCTCGGCTACCGGACAGGAACCCAAATACTTTTTAAAATTTGTAACACTTTTGAGGAAAGGGTACTTCGCTCCAGAAGTGATTCCACTCAAAAATAGGGATCGGGTACATCCAACCAAACTTTATTATTTATTACACAGTTTTAAACTACCTTAACAGCACAGATACACTTAACGATCAAAAGGAAGACTTTAACTTCTAACTGATAACTTCTTTATCTCCAATCAAGCAAAACCCATCACCGGTCAGAAAACACTTTCACGTGGGTGGCATTATGCCGCAGTGGTTAGCACTGCTGCCTCACAGCGCCAAGGTCCCAGGTTCAATCCCGGCCCTGGGTCACTGACTGGGGGAATTTGCACATTCTCTCCGTGTTTGCGTGGTCGCACGCCCACAACACAAAAGATGTGCAAGGTAGGTGGATAGGACATGCTACATTTCCCCTTAATTGGAAAAAATTAATTGGATACTCTAAATCAAAAAAAAACAGTTTTACATAGTGTAAGCAAACACATGATTACTTGCCAATCTTTGGATTGAGAGATCTTTTGAGAGGGTACTTGAAGAGGGAGAGAGATCCTGTTAGATTAATGCTGAATCTCTGACAGCCTTCTGCAGAAGCTGCCGGTCAGCCCACAGCCAAAACTAAAACTGGCTTAAAACTGACTGCCACGGACCTGGCTCCTCCTATTACTAATCATCCTTATCCCACTCAAATCCCATGACCTAATTATTTAATTTTAAACACACATGTCTCTGATGATCTAATCCCCACAAAATCATAACAAAAAACCATTAGTTCTCTCCTTGTAAACACATTCAGGTCGGAAAGAAGGATGATCTCACTCTTACGACATCTTAATTTTACCTTTTGCAGACACAAAGCCTGTCTGTCTTTCAAACCAAGGATTTTTAAAAAATATTACTGCAGCAGATATATACACATCCTAAACCAGGCTTTTAAAACCATGACTACACCAGATACATACAACAGAATATATATACATTACATTCATCACACAGGAGATTAACTGTGGCTCATGAACAATTCTGGAATGGTGCCCAAACTGAACCCTCAGAATGTTGGATCATAACAACTCAGGCTTAGTTACAAACCTAAGAAATAGAAGCTGGAATAGGCCATTCTGCCCCTCGAGGCTGGTCCACCATCCAATAAGATCATGCTTGATCATCTCGCTCTACTTTTTCTAATTCTATCTCCATAGCCCTTTTCTCTACACGCGTGGATTCACAGGCCCGAGACCATGTGCGGTTGCAGTATCGTAGGCCATGGGCAAGTGATGGCGGAAGCTCGGTTGTGGGGGGTGGGGGGGGATTGTTAGGAGGTGGATGGGATGCTCGGCAGCAAGGGCAGGGGCCATTGGTTTTCAGCAGGGAGGCCCCCCTGCTATCCAATGATGGGTACCTGTGGAAACATGGCCATTTTAAGGGGGCGGTCTCCATGGACCATGTGACCAGCTTAGGGTTAAGAGGTCGCGGACTCCAGTCAACAGGGAGTTTGAACCGGGCCCTGGGAACAGGACCCGCGCAGTGTCGCTCAGGGAGCTGAAGTGTTAACACTTGTTGGATAGTGTTCTGTGCCTGTTACTTAGCTGCCTTTGCGTTTCATCAGTAAACCCCTTTGTTAAGTACTGGAAGCTTCCAGTGTCTGTCTCAACGTTGGCGACAAGGTAACATTTTCCCATCGCAGCAGACTGTCATCATGAATCGAGGGGGTAAGGAAGGAGAGGTTGAGAAAGTAGAGAAGCTCCTGGAAGAGTCGGGATCATTTAATCTGTGAGGGAAAATTATTTGGAAACTAGACCCACTGGACAAAGGGGCTGAGGATTGGGGTCAGGACATTGAAAGACTCCGGGCAGGATTCTCGGATCCTGAGGCTAAGTGTTGACGCCATCGTAAACGCCGTCGCATTTACCGACGGCGTCAACTTGGCCTCAGGAGCAGCAATTCTGACCCCTCTAGGGGGCCAGCACGGCACTGGAGCGACCCACGCTGCTCCAGCAGCCAATCCTGGTGTCAGATGGGCGTCATGGTCTGAACAGGTGCAGTTGGACCACCGGCAACGCGCGCACGCGCCGTGGGTCCGGCGAGATTTCCACGCATGCGGGGTGCCTCCCTTCTCCGCGCCGGCCCCGACACAACACGGCGTTGGGCTACAGGGGCCGGCACAGAACAAAAGTGTCGGACCTCCCCCCGCCCCCCCCCCCCCCCCCCACCCTCCCACCACCGCCCCCGGATCCATCCACGCGAGGTCCCGCCGGTTAAGACCAGGTTAGAACGGCACCGGCGGGACTCGGGTTTTTTTGTACGGCCGCTCGGCCCATCCCGTGTGGAGAACCACGGCCCCCGAACAGCGCCGTGTCGACCGCGCCGGCGCCAATGGCACTGGTTTTCTGCTCTCCTGAGAATCGCGTCCCGGCGTTGGGCCGGCGTGGCGCCATTCGCGCCGGTCGCGACGATTCTCCGGCCCGGCCCCGGGGTGAGTGAATCCGGCCCTCCGTTTCTCCTTCATCGCAAAAAATAACGCAGGCAAGGACAAGTAGAAGGTTATACCTCTGACAGATTGAGGGTCCGAAACATATAATTTAATTAGGAACCTCACATTCCCGGAGGCACCCGAATCGAAGACCTGTGACCAGGTCATTAAAATGGTTAAAGAACATTAAAACTCAAGGCCTCGATTATCCACCAACGTTAAAAGCAATGAGGAACCATGAAGAGTCTGTCTCGGCCTTCATAGCCAGGCCTCGTCAGTTTGCTGAACAATGTGATTCCAGGGCCCTGCTTAGTGACATGTTGCGTGATCGGCTGGTTTGTCGGATACATCACCTCAATATCCAGAAGGACGTTCTGGCAGAAACCACGATTACGCTGGAAAAAGTGATCGAGGTCGCACAGGCGACGGAGTGCGCCGCAAAAAACGCCATTGAGCTCCAAAGCGTGGCTGAAGGGGCGGTTAACCAGATACGGGGTGGTACGCTCGCGAAGTCAGCGGCGAAATCAACGGCGGAGAACCAGGCACGGTCTTTGTGGACAGGATCGGAACTCGAGGAGTGGGAAGGAGATGGGGGATTCTGGTAAACCACTGTTGCACCTCTATTAGGTGATGTATGGTAGGACCTGTACTACAGGTACGTTGGTAGTTCCTGAGTATAAATATGTGTGTCCTCCGTGCAGCAGCCATTTCGCCAGCTGCTGTGGGAGGCCACACATCTTAGAGCAATAAAGCCTCAGTTGTACCCAACTCAAGTTTTTGTGCAATTGATCGTGCATCAGGGATCCACCTGAATCCGAGGTGGACAGCGATCGTTGTGTGGAGGCATCCCCAGGAGACCTGTCATGTCGGGTGCTCATGTGCTTCTGATGTAACCGAAGGGGGCACATTCAAAAACGGTGTTGCAGAGGAGAAAACGTGCCAATGCAAAAAAACAAAGCAGCAGTTCACAGTGCCACTGAACAGAGTGGAGAGGATCTCCGCAGAAGAGTGTGCAACGTATGGGATTCTTTTCATTTTAAATAGGGCCCTGGGCATTTAAATCATGTTAGATATTACACTAGACATCGCAAGCAGCGTTTTCTTCAGTATAGATTGCAAAAGAGGCATTTTCAACAAAGTATTCGAATGCATTTCAATGCTCAAACAATATAAATGTCAATTTACCTGTGCAGGGCAGAGGTCTGCAATCAATCACCTACATTATAAATACATCCAACTTTCAACTCAACATCTAACTATTGAAACAGGAAGAACACATACTGTCTATTTTTATATTTCAAAGTCTGTGAATGATAGAATTACAAGGGCAGGGGGTTGTTTGTATCAGGTTTCCAACAGGGGACTGGGGTTCCGCGTCGTTCACATGTCTGCTGAAAGTTCATTCCGGGTAAGGCTCACTCACTGTGTAACTGTATAGAGACACTGTTCATTCAGCAGGGTAAGGGTCACTCACTGTGTAACTGGATAGAGACACTGTTTATTCAGGGTAAGGGTCACTCACTGTGTAACTGTATAGAGACACTGTTTATTCAGCAGGGTGAGTGTCACTCACTGTGTAACTGTATAGAGACACTGTTTATTCAGGGTAAGGCTCACTCACTGTGTATCTGTATAGAGACACTGTTTATTCAGGGTAAGGGTCACTCACTGTGTATCAATATAGAGACACTGTTTATTCAGGGTAAGGGTCACTCACAGTGTATCTGGACAGAGTCACTGTTTATTCAGGGTAAGGCTCACTCACTGTGTATCTGTATAAAGTCACTGTTTATTCAGCAGGGTGAGGATCACTCACTGTGTATCTGTATAAAGTCACTGTTTATTCAGCAGGGTGAGGATCACTCACTGTATCTATATAGAGACACTGTTTATTCAGGGTAAGGGTCACTCCCTGTGTAACTGTATAGAGACACTGTTTATTCAGGGTAAGGGTCACTCACTGTGTAACTGTATAGAGACACTGTTTATTCAGGGTAAGGGTCACTCCCTGTGTAACTGTATAGAGACACTGTTTATTCAGGGTAAGGCTCACTCACTGTGTAACTGTATAGATGATGTGGAGATGCCGGCGTTGGACTGGGGTGAGCACAGTAAGAAGTCTTACAACACCAGGTTAAAGTCCAACAGGTTTGTTTCAAACACGAGCTTTCGGAGCACGGCTCCTTCTTCAGGTGACCACCTGAAGAAGGAGCCGTGCTCCGAAAGCTCGTGTTTGAAACAAACCTGTTGGACTTTAACCTGGTGTTGTAAGACTTCTTACTAACTGTATAGAGACACTGTTCATTCAGCAGGGTGAGTGTCACTCACTGTGTAACTGTATAGAGACACTGTTTATTCAGGGTAAGGCTCACTCACTGTGTATCTGTATAAAGTCACTGTTTATTTAGCAGGGTGAGGATCACTCACTGTGTATCTAGAGACACTGTTTATTCAGGGTAAGGGTCACTCCCTGTGTAACTGTATAGAGACACTGTTTATTCAGAAGGGTGATGGTCGCTCACTGTGTAACTGTACAGAGTCACTGTTTATTCAGGGTGAGGGTCACTCACTGTGTAACTGTACTGAGTCACTGTTTATTCAGGGTGAGGATCACTCACTGTGTAACTGTATAGAGACACTGTTTATTCAGCAGGGTGTGGGTCACTCACTGTATATCTGTATAGAGACACTGTTTATTCAGCAGGGTGATGATCACTCACTGTGTATCTGTATAGAGACACTGTTTATTCAGCAGGGTAAGGATCACTTACTGCGTATCTGTATAGAGTCACTGTTTATTCAGGGTAAGGGTCACTCACTGTGTAACTGTATAGAAACACTGTTTATTCAGGGTAAGGGTCACTCACTGTGTAACTGTATAGAGACACTGTTTATTCATGGTAAGGGTCATTCACTGTGTAACTGTATAGAGACACTGTTTATTCAGCAGGGTGAGGGTCACTCACTGTATATCTGTATAGAGACACTGTTTATTCAGCAGGGTAAGGGTCACACACTGTGTATCTGTATAGAGACTCTGTTTATTCAGCAGGGTCACTTATTCAGGGTAAGGGTCACTCACTGTGTATCTGTATAGAAACACTGTTTATTCAGGGTAAGGGTCACTCACTGTGTAACTGTATAGAGACACTGTTTATTCAGGGTAAGGGTCACTCACTGTGTAACTGTATAGAGACACTGTTTATTCAGGGTAAGGGTCACTCACTGTGTAACTGTATAGAGACACTGTTTATTCAGCAGGGTGATGATCACTCACTGTATATCTGTATGGAGACTGTTTATTCAGCAGGGTAAGGGTCACTCACTGTGTAACTGTATAGAGACACTGTTTATTCAGGGTAAGGGTCACTCACTGTGTAACTGTATAGAGACACTGTTTATTCAGCAGGATGAGGATCACTCACTGTGTAACTGTATAGAGACACTGTTTATTCAGCAGGGTGAGGGTCACTCACTGTGTATCTGTATAGAGACACTGTTTATTCAGCAGGGTGAGGATCACTCACTGTGTAACTGTATAGAGACACTGTTTATACAGGGTGAGGATCACTCACTGTGTAACTGTATAGAGACACTGTTTATTCAGCAGGGTGAGGATCACTCACTGTGTAACTGTATAGAGATACTGTTTATTCAGCAGGGTAAGGGTCACTCACTGTGTATCTGTATAGAGACACTGTTTATTCAGCAGGGTGAGGATCACTCACTGTGTAACTGTATAGAGACACTGTTTATTCAGCAGGGTGAGGGTCACTCACTGTGTAACTGTATAGAGATACTGTTTATTCAGCAGGGTGAGGATCACTCACTGTGTATCTGTATAGAGACACTGTTTATTCAGCAGGGTGAGGGTCACTCACTGTATATCTGTATAGAGACACTGTTTATTCTGCAGGGTAAGGGTCACCCACTGTGTAACTGTATAGAGACACTGTTTATTCTGCAGGGTGAGGATCACTCACTGTGTATCTGCAAAGAGACACTGTTTATTCAGCAGTGTAAGGGTCACTCACTGTATATCTGTATAGAGACACTGTTTATTCTGCAGGGTAAGGGTCACCCACTGTGTAACTGTATAGAGACACTGTTTATTCAGCAGGGTAAGGGTCACTCACTGTGTATCTGTATAGAGACACTGTTTATTCAGCAGGGTGAGGGTCACTCACTGTATATCTGTATAGAGACACTGTTTATTCAGCAGTGTAAGGGTCACTCACTGTATATCTGTATAGAGACACTGTTTATTCTGCAGGGTAAGGGTCACCCACTGTGTAACTGTATAGAGACACTGTTTATTCAGCAGGGTGAGGATCACTCACTGTGTATCTGTATAGAGACACTGTTTATTCAGGGTGAGTGTCACTCACTGTGTAACTGTATAGAGACACTGTTTATTCAGGGTAAGGGTCACTCCCTGTGTAACTGTATAGAGACACTGTTTATTCAGGGTAAGGGTCACTCACTGTGTAACTGTATAGAGACACTGCTTATTCAGCAGGGTAAGGGTCACTCACTGTATATCTGTATAGAGACACTGTTTATTCAGCAGGGTGAGGGTCACTCACTGTATATCTGTATAGAGACACTGTTTATTCAGCAGGGTAAGGGTCACTCACTGTGTAACTGTATAGAGACACTGTTTATTCAGCAGGGTAAGGGTCACTCACTGTATATCTGTATAGAGACACTGTTTATTCAGCAGGGTGAGGGTCACTCACTGTGTAACTGTATAGAGACACTGTTTATTCAGCAGGGTGAGGATCACTCACTGTGTATCTGTATAGAGACACTGTTTATTCAGCAGGGTAAGGGTCACTCACTGTGTATCTGTATAGAGACACTGTTTATTCAGCAGGGTGAGGATCACTCACTGTGTATCTGTATAGAGACACTGTTTATTCAGCAGGGTAAAGGTCACTCACTGTGTAACTGTATAGAGACACTGTTTATTCAGCAGGGTAAGGGTCACTCACTGTGTAACTGTATAGAGACACTGTTTATTCAGCAGGGTAAGGGTCACACACTGCGTATCTGGACAGAGTCACTGTTTGTTCAGGGTAAGGGTCACTCACTGTGTATCTGTATAGAGACACTGTTTATTCAACAGGGTAAGGGTCACACACTGTGTAACTGTATAGATGCACTGTTTATTCAGGGTAAGGGTCACTCACTGTGTATCTGTATAGAGACACTGTTTATTCAGCAGGGTGAAGGCCACTCACTGAGTATCTGTATAGAGACACTGTTTATTCAGCAGGGTGAAGGTCACTCACTGTGTAACTGTATAGAGACACTGTTTATTCAGCAGGGTGAGGGTCACTCACTGTGTAACTGTATAGAGATACTGTTTATTCAGGGTAAGGGTCACTCACTGTGTATCTGTATAGAGACACTGTTTATTCAGGGTAAGGCTCACTCACTGTGTATCTGTATAGAGATACTGTTTATTCAGCAGGGTAAAGGTCACTCACTGTGTAACTGTATAGAGACACTGTTTATTCAGCAGGGTGAGGGTCACTCACTGTGTAACTGTATAGAGATACTGTTTATTCAGGGTAAGGGTCACTCACTATGTATCTGTATAGAGATACTGTTTATTCAGCAGGGTGAGGATCACTCACTGTGGAACTGTATAGAGACACTGTTTGTTCAGGGTAAGGGTCACTCACTGTGTATCTGTATAGAGACACTGTTTATTCAGCAGGGTGAGGATCACTCACTGTGGAACTGTATAGAGACACTGTTTATTCAGCAGGGTGAGGGTCACTCACTGTGTAACTGTATAGAGTAAGAAGTCTTACAACACCAGGTTAAAGTCCAACAGGTTTGTTTCAAACACGAGCTTTCGGAGCACGGCTCCTTCTTCAGGATTCACCTGAAGAAGGAGCCGTGCTCCGAAAGCTCGTGTTTGAAACAAACCTGTTGGACTTTAACCTGGTGTTGTAAGACTTCTTACTGTGCTCACCCCAGTCCAACGCCGGCATCTCCACATCATAACTGTATAGAGACACTGTTTATTCAGCAGGGTGAAGGCCACTCACTGTGTATCTGTACAGAGTCACTGTTTATTCAGCAGGGTAAGGGTCATTCACTGTGTAACTGTATAGAGACACTGTTTATTCAGCAGGGTGAGGGTCGCTCACTGTGTATCTGTACAGATGCCTGAACTGGGGCTGTGGGATGAACCGAACGCTGGGTTAAGGCGCCCGATGCCGATGCTCATCAGACCCCACAAAATGTGTTGGTTGATATAGACAGCAGGACGGTGGCATGGAATTCGGAATCCGCTAAGGAGTGTGTAACAACTCGCCTGCCGAATCAACTCGCCCTGAAAATGGATGGCGCTGGAGCTCTGGGCCCATACCCGCCCGTCGCTGGCAATGGAGAGCCCGTGGGGGCTACACCGCGATGAGAAGGAGGGCCGCTGCGGTGAGCACGTAGGCCCAGGGCATGGGCCCGGGTGGAACCGCAGCAGGGGCAGATCTTGGTCGTAGTAGCAAATATTCAAACGGGAACTTATCTGTTTCGAGACACTGTTCAGTCAGGGTAAGGGTCACTCACTGTGTATCTATATAACTGTTTATTCAGCAGGGTAAGGCTTACTTACTGTGTGTTTGTGCAGAGTTCCTGTCTCACCCCAGGGTTTTATACATTTGGTTGGTCTATGGATTTAAAAGTCTGACATTTCCCGTGGCGAGACTCTGGTGCTTAGCGAGTAATGATGTGTTAAACTAGCCCATTTAGATGAGCAATTACAAGCTTAGCATTTGCAAAGGTGAGCATGTGGCCATTAATCTACTGTTCAAGTGTACAATGTGCCAATGTGTCGGAGGTCGTCAAGAATGATTCGGAAGAGTTCACACTTTGGGAGGGGCACCTGGAGATTCTGAAAACCATCTCCAGAAATCAGGGTTTGTTGGTCTTTCACTCAGGGAAGAAACACACGCGGGGCCAGGCTGATCAACTCTTATTGAGTAAAATAAGGAATATTTTGATTGTGCGACCTGGCGGAGGGGGAAGGTGGGTTGCGGGAGTGTGCGTGGGGGTGGTTGCTGAGGTGTGTGGGGGGTGGTTGCTGGGGACTGTTGCTGGGGCGGGGATGGTGGTTGCGAAGTGGGTGGGTGATGGTTGCTGAGGTGGGTGTGGGGGGATTACTGGGGTGGTTGCAGGGGATTGTTGCTGGGATGGGGGGGTGGTTGCTGGGGACTGTTGCTGGGGCGGGGGTGGTGGTTGCGAGGGTGGGTGGGTGATGGTTGCTGGGGTGGGTGCGGAAAGGATTGCTGGGGTGGGTGGGTGATGGTTGCTGGGGTGGGTGCGGAAGGGATTGCTGGGGTGGGTGGGGGGTAGTTGTTGGGGTGGGTGGGGGGGTGGTTGCTGGGGTGGGTATGGGGTGGTTGCTGGGGTAGGTGGGGGGGTGGTTGCTGGGGTGGGTAGGGGTGGTTGCGAAGTTGGGTGTGGGGGGATTGCTGGGGTGGGTGGGGGGATGGTTGCTGGAGTGGGTGGGGGGTGGTTGCTGGGGATTGTTGCTGGGGTGGGGGGGTGGTTGCGAGGGTGGGTGGGTGATGGTTGCTGAGGTGGGTGTGGGGGGGATTACTGGGGTGGGTGGGGGGTGGTTGCTGGGGATTGTTGCTGGGGTGGGGGGGTGGTTGCGAGGGTGGGCGGGTGATGGTTGCTGGGGTGGGTGCGGAAGGGATTGCTGGGGTGGGTGGGGGGTGGTTGCTGGGGTGGGTATGGGGTGGTTGCTGGGGTAGGTGGGGGGGTGGTTGCTGGGGTGGGTAGGGGTGGTTGCTGGGGACTGTTGCGGGGGTGGGGGGGTGGTTGCGAAGTTGGGTGTGGGGGGGATTGCTTGGAGTGGGTAGGGGGTGTTTGCTGGGGTGGGTGGGGGGTGGTTGCTGGGGTGGGTGGGGGGTGTTTGCTGGGGTGGGTGGGGGGTGGTTGCTGGGGTGGGTGGGGGGTGTTTGCTGGGGTGGGTGAGGGGTGGTTGCTGGGGTGGGTGGGGGGTGTTTGCTGGGTTGGGTAGGGGGTGGTTGCTGGGATGGCTGGGGTGGTTGCGAAGGTGGGTGTGGGGGGGATTGCTGGGGTTGGGTAGGGGGGTGGTTGCGAAGGTGGGTGGGTGGTGGTTGCGAAGGTGGGTGTGGGGGGATTGCTGGGGTGGGTGGGGGGGATTGCTGGGGTGGGTGGGGGGGGATTGCTGGGGTGGGTGGGGGGTGGTTGCTGGTGTGGGTGGGGGGGATTTCTGGGTTGGGTGGGGAGTGTTTGCTGGGTTGAGTGGGAGGGGTGGTTGCTGGGGATTGTTGCTGGGGTGGGGGTGGTGGTTGCGAGGGTGGGTGGGGGGGTGGTTGCTGAGGTGGGTGGGGTTGGTTGCTGGGGTGGGTGGGGGGTGGTTGCTGGGGTGGGTGCGGGTGGTTGCTGGGGTGGGTGGGGGGGGATTGCTGGGGTGGGTGGGGTGTGGTTCCTGGGGTGGGTGGGGTGTGTTTGCTGGGGTGGGTGGGGGGGATTTCTGGGGTGGGTGGGGGGTGTTTGCTGGGTTGAGTGGGAGGGGTGGTTGCTGGGGTGGGTGGGGGGGGGGGGGTGTTTGCTGGAGATTGTTGCTGGGGTGTGGGGGAATTGCTGGGGTGGGTGTGGGGGGGATTGCTGGGGTGGGCGGGGGGATTGCTGGGGTGGGCGTGGGGGGAATTGTTGGGGTGGGTGGGGGGTGGTTGCTGGGGTGGGTGGGGGGTGGTTGCTGGGGTGGGTGGGGGGGGGATTGCTGGGGTGGGTGGGGGGTGGTTGCTGGAGATTGTTGCTGGGGTGGGTGGGGGGGGTGGTTGCTGGAGATTGTTGCTGGGGTGGGTGGGGGGGGTGGTTGCTGGGGTGGGTGGTGGGAATTGCTGGGGTGGGTGTGGGGGGAATTGCTGGGGTGGGTGTGGGGGGAATTGTTGGGGTGGGTGGGGGGGGATTGTTGGGGTGGATGTGGGGGGGATTGCTGGGGTGGATGTGGGGGGGATTGCTGGGGTGGATGTGGGGGGGATTGTTGGGGTGGGTGGGGGGGGATTGTTGGGGTGGTTTTGGGGGGGATTGCTGGGGTGGATGTGGGGGGGATTGCTGGGGTGGATGTGGGGGGGATTGCTGGGGTGGATGTGGGGGGATTGCTGGGGTGGATGTGGGGGGGATTGCTGGGGTGGATGTGGGGGGGATTGCTGGGGTGGATGTGGGGGGGATTGCTGGGGTGGATGTGGGGGGGATTGCTGGGGTGGATGTGGGGGGGATTGTTGGGGTGGGTGGGGGGGGGATTGTTGGGGTGGGTGGGGGTGGTGGTTGCGAAGATGGGTGTGGGGGTGGTTGCTGGGGTGGGTGGGGGGTGGTTGCTGGGTGGGTGGGGGGGGGGATTGTTGGGGTGGGGGGTGGATTGCTGGGTTGAGTGGGAGAGGTGTTTGCTGGGGATTGTTGCTGGGGTGTGGGGGTGGTTGCTGGGGTGGGTGGGGGGTGGTTGCTGGGTGGGTGGGTGGGGGGGGATTGTTGGGGTGGGGGGGATTGCTGGGTTGAGTGGGAGAGGTGTTTGCTGGGGATTGTTGCTGGGGTGTGGGGGTGGTTGCTGGGGTGGGTGGGAGGGGTGGTTGCTGGGGTGGGTGGGGGGGTGGTTGCTGGGGTTGGTGGTGGGGGATTGCTGGGGTGGGTGGGGGTGGTGGTTGCGAAGGTGGGTGTGGGGGTGGTTGCTGGGGTGGGTGGGGGGGTGGTTGCTGGTGTGGGTGGGTGGGGTGGTTGCTGGGGTGGGTGGGGGGTGGTTGCTGGGGTGGGTGGGAGGGGTGGTTGCTGGGGTGGGTGGGAGGGGTGGTTGCTGGGGTGGGTGGGGGGGGTGGTTGCTGGGGTGGGTTGGAGGGGTTGTTGCTGGGGTGGGTGGGGGTGGTTGCTGGGTGGGTGGGGGTGGTTGCTGGGGTGGGTGAGAGGGTTTGTTGCTGGGGTGGGTGGGGGGTGGTTGCTGGGGTGGGTGGGGGGTGGTTGCTGGGTTGGGTGGGAGGGGGGTGCCAGCTAGTGAGGTCAGGGATGTGGGCTTAAAGTAACCAAATCTTATAGCTTCGCCTACGGAGGCACAACGCTATCATCGGCAGCACAATGGCACAGTGGTTAGCACTGCTCCCTCACAGCTCCAGGGACGCGGGTTCGATTCTGGCCTCACTTCACTGTGCGGAGTCTGCACTTTCTCCCCGTGTCTGCGAGGGTTTCCTCCGGGTGCTCCGGTTTCCTCCCACAGTCCAAAGATGGGCAGATTCGGTGGATTGGCGATGATCAATTGCTCCTTAGTGTCCAAAAGGTTATGATGTGGTGGTGCCGGCGTGGACTGGGGTGAGCACAGTGAGAAGTCTTACAACAGCAGGTTAAAGTCCAACAGGTTTGTTTCAAACACGAGCTTTCGGAGAACTGCTCCTTCCTCAGGTGAATGGAGAGGTATGTTCCAGAAACATATATATAGACAAAGTCAAAGATGCCAGACAATGCCTGGAATGCGAGCATTTGTAGGTAATCAAATCATTACAGATCGAGAGTTGGGGTAATCCCTGTTTAAAGAGGTGTGAATTGTCTCAAGCCAGGGCAGTTGGTAGGATTTTGCAAGCCCAGGCCAGATGGTGGGGGGTGAATGTAATGCGACATGAATCCCAGGTCCTGGTTGAGGCCGAACTCATGTGTGCGGAACTTAGCTATAAGTTTCTGCTCGGCGATTCTGCGTTGTCTCGCGTCCTGAAGGCCGCCTTGGAGAACGCTTACCCGGAGATCAGAGGCTGAATGGCCTTGACTGCTGAAGTGTTCCCCGACTGGAAGGGAACATTCCTGCCTGGTGATTGTCACGCGATGTCCGTTCATCCGTTGTCGCAGAGTTTGCATGGTCTCGCCAATGTACCACGCTTCGGGACATCCTTTCCTGCAGCGTATGAGGTAGACAACGTTGGTCGAGTCGCACGAGTATGTACCGCATACCTGGCGGGTGGTGTTCTCACGTGTAATGGTGGGACCCATGTTGATGATCTGGCAAGTCTCGCAGAGATTGCCCTGGCAGGGTTGTGTGGTGTCGTGGTCGCTGTTCTGAAGGCTGGGTAGTTTGCATTAGGAAACCAGAATTTCGCCGGCGGGATCTCATTCTCTGATTTTCCCTTGCCCTCTCTGGTGCCATAACGAGATTCCCTCCCTATCCCGTGCCTTTCAATAAGTTTCCGAATGATGAGCGGGTACCCTCGGCACATTGTCCCCTCGCCTCTGAAATTCCACCTCCGCCGACGTAACATCACTCTACCGATGTTTGCGGCCGCTTTTCACGCACAGATGAAGCAGTCAACGGGAGCCAGCCGGGGGGGGGGGGGGGGATGGGTGGGTGGGGGTTGGGGGGGGGGGAGCGTGGGGGAGCACCGCTAAGCACAGCCCCCTGGGGGAGATAGATATTCCTGGATCTCTGGTCCCCTGGACCCGCACCTTGCTACTGTAAGGGTGGCACTGCCAAGGTGCCGGGGGCAGTGCCAAGGGTGGGCCCTCTGGTGGGCTACATTTGGGGGGGGGGGGTGGGTACATTAGCGGGGGAGGGGAAACGAGGTGGGGGTTCATTTGTTTTTAAATGGAGGCTCGATCTCGGGATTCCCGGCTTTTACCCCCCCCCCCCTCGTGACAGCGTGAACCACGCCGCCCACATTTTCTTTATTTCAACATGTTTACAGATATGTTGGGAAAAGCCGAGAGTTCTGGCAGCGAGCTACACACCGCATTTCTGATGAACCAACAAAGAAGAACAAAGAAAAGTACAGCACAGGAACAGGCCCTTCGGCCCTCCAAGCCCGTGCCGACCATGCTGCCCGACTAAACTACAATCTTCTACACTTCCTGGGTCCGTATCCCTCTATTCCCATCCTTTCAATGCATTTGTCAAGATGTCCCTTAAACATCACTATCGTATCTGCTTCCGCCTCCTCCTCCGGCAGCGAGTTCCAGGCACCCACTACCCTCTGTGAAAGAAAACTTTCCTCGTACATCTCCTCAAACATTGCCCCTCGCACCTTAAACCTGTGCCCCCTAGTAATTGATTCTTTCACCCCTGGGGAAAAAGCTTCTGACTATCCACTCTGTCTATGCCTCTTATAGTTTTGTAAACCTCGATCAGGTCGCCCCTCAACCTCCGTCGTTCCAGTGAGAACAAACCGAGTTTATCCAACCTCTCCTCATAGCTGATGCTCTCCATACCAGGCAACATCCTGGAAAAAAATTGTAAACATCGCCTCTCACCATTGATTTCCAGCTTGGAACATTGTTTTAAATTACCTCATGTACCAGCCTTCAAAACTGGTTTCCGACCCGCCAACCCCCCCCCACCCCTCCTGTGTAGCCTCATCTACAAGGTGCATTTATACAGCATGCGTTAAAGTCACGAGGTGTCCCACTGTAGCTTCACAGAAGTGCAGGCAAACCGAATCCGACAGCGAGTCGGGGAAGATGTGGTAGGACAGGGATGTTTTCAGGAGCAAATGCAAACTACCCCGGAAGCTGGAAATCTGAAATGCAAACAGAATATTCCGGAAACCAAAAAAAAAGCTCAGCAGGGCGGGCAGCGCCTGGGGAGGGAGAAACAGGGTTCACGTTTCGAGTTTGTGCGAGGCTTGAGCGGTTCTTGTTCGACGCAGGGCGGCGCGGTAGCACAGTGGTTAGCACTGTTGCTTCGCAGCTCCAGGGCCCCGGGTTCGATTCCCGGCTTGGGTCACTCTGTGTGGAGTCTGCCCATCCTCCCCCGTGTCTGCGTTGGTTTCCTCCGGGTGCTCCGGTTTCCTCCCACAATCCCGAAAGACGTGCTTGTTAGGTGGATTGGACAATCTGAATTCTCCCTCTGTGTACCCGAACAGGCGCCGGAGTGTGGGGACTAGGGGATTTTCACAGTAACTTCATTGCAGTGTTAATGTATGTCATGATAGGCAAACATGCAACCAATGAACACTCAGAATAGGACACAACCAATGGGCAGTCAGGACACTCAGAGGTGGTATCACCACAAGGGGGCATGACATAAACACTATAAAAGGGATGAGGCACTCACACCCTACCTCTTTCCACAGACAGACAGCTAGAGAGTTAGACAGGGTTGATCAGCAGCATCACACCCCAGCACGTAGCTTAGAGCAAGCTGGTACAGTTAGACGGAGTTACTGCAGTTAGATTAGCAGAGAGTCGAACTCACTTGAGAACTGTGAACGGTGAACTCACTTCAGAGTCTGGAGCATCCTTTAGTTAAGACTGCATCAAGTAGCAGCCTGTGTTATCCGCAGCAGCCCAACGCAACAATGTAAGCCTACTTGCGACACTAGAAAAGATTATTCTAAAGTGCCTGAAAGGGAGAGAAAGGAGACCGAGATGTTTGGGGGAAGGAATGCTCAGGCTTCGGGCCCAGGGCAGAAAAAAGTGCTGCTGCCAATGCAGTACTTAATATAGTAAGGAGTCTTACAACACCTGGTTAAAGTCCAACAGGTTTGTTTCAAACACTAGCTTTCGGAGCACTGCTCCTTCCTCACCTGAGGGAGGAGCAGTGCTCCGAAAGCTCGTGTTTGAAACAAACCTGTTGGACTTTAACCTGGTGTTGTAAGACTTCTTACTGTGCTCACCCCAGTCCAACGCCGGCATCTCCACATCGTACTCAATATAGGGGATGAGTGGGGTCGGAAAGGCTCACCTATGGAGGCTGATGCCTCAGGGGGTGCAGCACTGCCAGAGGTGCCATCTTTTGGATTGAGGCTTTAATCCGGGGGCTGTGTCCATCTGTCGAGCTGGATAGCAAAAGGCCTCATGGCTTAGTTCTGAAGGAGAGCAGCTCCCTCGGTGTCCTCGTTGAGATTCACCCCCCCCCCCCCCCACCCCCCCCCCCCAATATCGTGGAGGGCAGTAACTGGGCTGCTGACGGGGGGCCCCCGTTGTGGTTTATTCCTGGCGCGGCTCTCGCACGTTGGCAGAAGCAGCTGGGAGTTGGCGTGATGAGTGAAAGCTTGGAAGAGTCGGAGCTCTTACTGACTGGAGCACAGAATGTGCGGGAGGGATTTAGCATAGCTTTTCAGGGACCACGAGCAAGTTTGCGAGCGTGAATGGTGAACGACTGTTTCCCCTGATTGGTGAATCAGCAACAAGTGCGGATTACCTCGGGAAGAATGGAGGGGAAGTTGGAAGAAGTGATTTAGCACAGAGGATTATGAGAGCATAAAATGCATCACCACAAGTGACTATTGAGGCGGGGATTAGAACATCAGCGAATTGCATGAGCATTTGAAAATAAAGAATATTAACGGCTGAGGGCGGGATATTGGGATTAGAGTGAAGAGCTACATAAAGATGAGAAGCTAACAGCAGCACCAACAAAAGTGGATGACATTCATTCTTCTCCTATTAGTCGCATCCCGAGCATGTGTCCACATTTTAAAAATTAGATTTGTGAGAGCGTGGCCCCTTTAAGGGGCGATCGCTCAGGGGCTGCATCATCCTCCAGAACCCTATGGGGATGGGGGGCGGGGGGAGAGTGGGGTGGTAACTGGGTTTCATGGGCACCAGGGAGCGGATCCGGGTAGTGGCGAATCATCAGAGGAAGTCCTGGAGGGGTTGCGCCTAGCAGTAAAATGTGGAAATGGCCGTCGATATTGGCTCGACCTGGAGTTCCGCTTAAAGGTGCGCAATGCCAGTTCGGTCCAGTGCCAGTCACTTCCCACGTTTTGCTGTTTCCTCCTTCTGGGACGGCCAATCAAGTCCTCTCTGAGGTGCGGCTTCCATTGCAGTGCAAGGAGTTGTAGTCGCCAATTCGCACACAGCAAGATCCCACTGCCGGCGAAGGGGGAATGACCGGAAAATGGGCAGTTTGGGTGCAAAAAGGCTTTTGCTCTCCTCGTTATCCTCCCATGATCCTCCTGGTTGTTCATGTGCAGACCGAGCCGAGTAGCAGGTTAGGTGGATCGGCCATGCTAAATTGTCCCTTAGTGTTCCAAACGTTGGGGGACGTGGCGATATGCATATGCATAGTAATGCGTATAGTTAGATATACGACCGCCAACCAGCACGTGGCGACAGGTATCCACCATGTGCACAAGAGATCGACAGTTGGTAGTAAGTCGTACCAGAGGACAGTCACATTGGAAGTAGCTCCAGGAGAATTAACTTATTTGTTACCGTTTTGTGTTATCGCTCGTTAGTTATCTTTCCGCGTGTTCATTTTGGCAATAAGGTATCTTGCTCGTGAAGAACTAGATGTCCTGTGTGCATCTTTACCACGGCCACAACACAGAACATAACAGGGGAGCGGGCCTAGGTAGGGTGATCATTCGTAAGGTCGGCGCAGACTCGACGTGCCAAATGGCCTCCTTCTGCACTGAAGGAATTCCGTGGAATTGTCTTCTATGGAATTCAAGGAATTCTACCTGTGTCATCAGAAGGACCACACTGCTGACAAGACAGCCCCCCCCCCCCCACTTAGTACGCACTGAGCCCCGATTTTTAATCTCAATTCCCAGGCTATGGGGCTTGAGCTCATGAGCTTTCCACGCAGAGATAAGGCAACTGGCGACAACGTCTGGTAGAAATCTGTGATTGCTTCAGTCAAAGTGCAATGGAAAGGTTAACCTTTTAGAAAAGCGAGGGGACGAATTCTCCCAGATCTCTGGCGGCAGACTGCCAGGCGGGGACGGGCGGAAAGAGTTCACGGGAGTAGGCCCAGGCTGATGGGTCGGCGTGTTTCCCCGCACAGGCGCGGCCTTACGGCTGGGGCTAACGTTGGGTTCATTCAATTGCAACCTCTTTGGAGGTAGTGGAGGCACCCGCCTGCTCTCCCTCTCTGGCAGTGGGAGCGCATGTCACTGCCGGCGGTCATAGAATCTACGGCACGGAGACAGGCCCTTCGGCCCAACCTGGTCCATGCCAAACAAAAAGCCCACCTAAGCTCACCCCATTTGCCTCCATTTGGCCCATATCCCTCGAAACCTTTCCTATCCATGTATTATGATGTCCTGCAATCTCATGGATCCATTCGCTAGCCTTACATAGAATATTGATCAGTACAGCACGGTAGCCTCGTGGATAGCACAATTGCTTCACAGCTCCAGGGTCCCAGGTTCGATTCACATCTGGGTCACTGTCTGTGCGGAGTCTGCACACCCTCCCCGTGTGTGCATGGGTTTCCTCCGGGTGCTCCGGTTTCCTCCCACAGTCCAAAGATGCGCAGGTTAGGTGGTTTGGCCATGATAAATTGCCCTTAGTGTCCAAAATTGCCCTTAGTGTTGGGTTGGGTTACTGGGTTATGGGGATAGGGTGGAGGTTTTGACCTTGGGTAGGGTGCTCTTTCCAAGAGCCGGTGCAGACCCGATGGGTTGAATGGCCTCCTTGTCCACTGCAAATTCTATGATATCTAGGATAACAGGCCCTTCGGCCCTCGATGTTGTGCCGAGCCTTTTCCGAAACCAAGATCAAGCTATCCCACCCCCTGTCATTCTGGTGTGCTCCATGTGTCTATCCAATAACCGCTTGAAAGTTCCTAAAGTGTGCGACTCCACTATCACCGCAGGCATCACAGTGGGCACCTTACTTGGTGACGGATCCACAGCTGGCCTCACAGGTGGGGTTGTGACCCGGAAGCAGACCTGACTCTCACTCATGCCATAGAGACAGACAATTCCACCCACTGCATCTAGAAGTCTGTGGAGAGAGCCAAGCAAAAGAGGAATAAGGTAGATCGATGGCTATAAATACAAGCATATCAGTGTTGGATCTATAACTATCAAAATCCTGGGGGTTACCATTGACCGGGAATGGAACTGGACCAGCCCGTATAAATATTGTAGCTATCAGAGCAGGTTAGAGGCTCAGGAACCTGTGCCAAGTAACTCACCTCCTGAATCCCCAAAGCCTGTCCACCACCTCAAGGCACTAGTCAGGAATGTAATGGAAAACTCTCCACTTGCCTGGATGAGCGCAGCTCCAACAACACTCAAGAAGCTCAACACCATCCAGGAGAAATAAGCCCCCCTTGATTGGCATCCCACTCGCAAACAGCCAGTGCCACCACGACCTTCGCACATTCGCAGTCGTGTGTACCATCCACAAGATTCACTGCAGGAACTCACCAAGGCTCCTTAGGCAGCACCTTCCAAACCCATGACCGCTACCATCTAGAAGGCCAAGAGCAGCAGATGCCTGGGAACCCCACCACCTGGAGGTTCCCCTCCAAGTCACTCACCGCCCTGACTTGGAAATATGTCCGTACATCTATACATATTGAAAATATATCACTGTCGCTGGGGCAACATTCTGGAACTCCCTCCCTAACAACACTGTGGATGTACCCACACCACACAGCCGACAGCGGTTCAAGAAGCCACCTTCTCATGAGGCAATTAGGGATGGGCACTAAATTCTGGCCTAGCCAGCGACTGCCCACAAGCATTGTCAAAGCGAGAACATCAGTGGACTCGTCAACCAGAGATCCCGACGAACTCATGTGGCGGCCGACGGAATTCAAATTCAATTAAAATGTTAGAGGTCTGGAACATAAAGTTAGTCTCAGTAATGGTTGCCATGACAACGATCAGCGACAGTCGTGGAAAAAACCCCGTCTGGTTCACGAACGCCCCTTCAGGGAAGGAGTACTGTCGTCCTTACCCGGTCTGGCCTACATGCGACTCCGGACCATAAGCAATTTGGTTGACTCTTAACTGCCCCCTCCAGGGCAATTAGGGGTGGCAATAAATGGTGGCCTTGCCATTGACGCTGCCTCATCCTTCTCCTGGAGGTAGGAGCCCGGCCTATTCAGTCTTTCCAGATACTACAAGCTCTCAGTTCCAGTGCCATCCTAGGAAATCTTAGTTAAGTGCATATTTAATTATTGCTAAAACGATAAGAAAGATATCAGTTTATAGAGCTCTTTACAGCCAATTAAGTACTTT
The DNA here is from genome assembly GCF_902713615.1 of Scyliorhinus canicula. NCBI lineage: Eukaryota > Metazoa > Chordata > Chondrichthyes > Carcharhiniformes > Scyliorhinidae > Scyliorhinus > Scyliorhinus canicula. The sequence continues at coordinate 17,918,257 of NC_052170.1, read as the reverse complement.
CAAAGGGTCATCACTGTTGTAACTCGTTGGTCTGTGCTGGGACCACAACTTTTCACAATGTACATTAATGATCTGGAAGAAGGAACTGAAGGCACTTTGGCTAAGTTTGCAGATGATGCAAAGATCTGTAGAGGGACAGGTAGTATTGAGGAAGCAAGGGGGCTGCAGAAGGACTTGGACAGGCTAGGAGAGTGGGCAAAGAAGTGGCAGATGGAATCCAATGTGGAAAAGTTTGAGGTTATGCACTTTAGAAGGAGGAAAGGAGACATAAACTATTTTCTAAATGGGGAGATGCTGAGGAAATCAGAAGCACAAAGGGACTTGGGAGTCCTAGTTCAAGATTCTCTTAAGGTTAACGTGCAGGTTCAGTCGGCCTTTAGGAAGGCAAATGCGATGTTTGCATTCATGTCGAGAGGGCTAGAATACACGACCAGGGATGTACGTCTGAGGCTGTATAAGGCTCTGGTCAGACCCCATTTGGAGCATTGTGAGCAGTTTTGGGCCCCGTATCTAAGGAAGGATGTGCTGGCCTTGGAAAGGGTCCAGAGGAGGTTCACAAAAATGATCCCTGGAATGAAGAGCTTGTCATATGCGGAACGGTTGAGGACTGTGGGTCTGAACTCGTTGGAGTTTAGAAGGATAAGAGGGGGATCTTATTGAAACTTACAGGATAGAGTACTTACAAGACCTCGATAGAGTGGACGTGGAAAGGGTGTTTCCACTAGTAGGAAAAACTAGAGCCACAGCCTCAGACTGAAGCGACGATCCTTTAAAACTGAGATGAGGAGGAATTTCTTCAGCCAGAGGGTGGTGAATCTGTAGAACTCTTTGCCGCAGAAGGCTGTGGAGGCCAAATCACTGAGTGTCTTTAAGACAGAGATAGATAGGTTCTTGAATAATAAGGGGATCAGGGGTTATGGGGAGAAGGCAGGAGAATGTGGATGAGAAACACATCAGCCATAATTGAATGGCGGAGCAGACTCGATGGGCCGAGTGGCCTAATCCTGCTCCTTTGTCTTATGGTTTAATGGCAATGTAGGAAACACGGTCACCGATGTGGGCAGAGGAAGCTCCCACAAACACCGACTCGGTAATGATCAGAAAATCTTGGGCGCAATTCTCCCAGACAGGGAGAAATCGTAAGGCTGGCGTCAAAACCAGGCGGGTTTGACGCCAGCCTCCCCCTCCCCGACCGGGAACCGATTCTGGTCCCCAGTCGGGGCTAGTATGCCGCGGCCGTGAACTCTGGCATCGCGGGCTTAACGAATTTCGTTAAGCCCGCTTGCCAGAGTTTGCGACGGCTGATGCGTCGCATGACGTCAGCCGCGCATGCGCGGATTGGAAGACTCCAACCCGCGCATGCGCGGATGACGTCATCGCGCATTTGCGTGAAACCCGCGCATGCACGGGCCGGGATGCCCCTCAGCCGCCCCGCGAATTGATACAGCGGGGCGGCGGAAGGACAAAGAGTGCGCGGGAATCGGACCCGCTGCCCACGATTGGTGCCCACCGTGGTACTGCCGTGCCAATCGGTGCCATGGTTCCCCAGATCGGGACTTTATGGCCGTTTTTACGAACGGCCAGACCAGATGTGTTTGCCGTTCGTAAAAACGGCCGTAAAGGGCTGGGAACTCGGCCCATCGGCCAGCTGAGAATCGCTGCTCGCCGTAAAAAACCGGCGGCAGCGATTCGTGTCGGGAGTCGGGCATGGGGGGGGGGGAGGAGAATAGCGGGAGGGCGTCCGACTAGCGTGGCCGTAAAAATTTACGACCCCCGCTATTCTCCGCACCGTCGTGAGTGTGGAGAATTGCGCCCCTTGTGTCTTGTGATGGCGTTTGAGGGATCATGATTGGCCAGGACATTGGGGGCGTAACACTTTTTTGAAATAATGTCCTGGGATCTTTAAAATCGATGAAATCAGTCTCAGCCTAACATTTCAGTACAAGGCAGCTCCTCTGACGGAACAGCACTTAGTGACAGCCTTAATTTTTATTTTATTTGTATTCCGGTCCTGAGGCAGGACTTGAACTCGGAACCTCATGAATCAGAGACCTGAATGCTCTCAAACAAACCCACAGCTGGCACATCAAGAGCAGTCAGTGTGTGTGTGTGTGTGTGTGTGTGTGTTTGTGCCTGCGCGTGTGTGTAATTATTGCTAATCATAATTATCATAAGCTTAATAAAGCTGTACATGTCGAAATCCAATGACACAAAACCCTATTATTTTCGGGAGTCGCTAAACAAGAACACCCATCCATTAACACTTATTACCAGCACACGTGTGAAGCACCACAGGCACATCTGTCACAGTGTCATGTGACGGGACCAAACGGCGACGACCCAAAATAGATACGTGCTTCTAAAAGAAAAGGCAAATTGCCAAGCCTCAGCTTGGCAAGACAATGAACTGCGATAGCTGGACGCCAGAGATGAAAGGCGGCCTGATGAAAGCGTTGACAGTGGCCACAAGCGGGGTAAAAATGGTTCCCGTTGATTCCAACCGGAAGAGGGACTTATTCTGCACCCACAATCTGTGCCTGATCCATGTTGGTAAAGACCCCCGCCTCCACTTGAGCAGAGTCAGCTCCTATTGCACATGTGAACAGGAGCTCGTACCTGGATGAGGATTCCTGTTTTGCAGCTATACTCCGCCGCTAACCTATTCTTGCCGTCCTTCCCACTCTCATTGTTGGGTATGCAAAGGGCAGCACGGTGGCCTAGTGGTTAGCACAACCGCATCACGGCGCTGAGGTCCTAGGTTCGATCCCGGCTCTGTATAGAATAGAACAGTACAGCACAGAACAGGCCCTTCGGCCCTCGATGTTGTGCCGAGCAATGATCACCCTACTTAAACCCACGTAACCCGTATACCCGTAACTCAACAAACCCCCCATTAACCTTACACTACGGGCAATTTAGCATGGCCAATCCACCTAACCCGCACATCTTTGGACTGTGGGAGGAAACCGGAGCACCCGGAGGAAACCCACGCACACACGGGGAGGACGTGTTGACTCCACACAGACAGTGACCCAGCCGGGAATCGAACCTGGGACCCTGGAGCTGTGAAGCATTGATGCTAACCACCATGCTACCGTGAGGCCCCTCTGGGTCACTGTCCGTGTGGAGTTTGCACATTCTCCCCGTGTCTGCGTGGGTTTCGCCCCCACAACCCAAAGATGTGCAGAGTAGGTGGATTGGCCACGCTAAATTGCCCCCTAATAGAAAAAATAATTGGGTAATCTAAATTTATAAAAAAAAAGGTATGCACCAGTTTTTTTGTATATTTCATGTGCCTGATTTATCTCTGCAATGCAGAGGTGACATTGGTTCTAGATCTACAATACTTACTTATAGCACTTTATGTTCACTTATGTCCACATATGTTCAGAGCTCAGGCATATCAGGAGGAATTTCTGAAAGTTTCTGTTTCTGCTTAATAAATCAAGTACAAAGAATATAGGTCAGTCAACAGATTAGCATAATCAAACTCAGATCAGTTAAACCATTGAACACTGCACTCCTGCCATCCTAACCTCACCCCACATCCCACTAGTTACCGGAGGACCTGAAAGCAAAGGGGCAGCACGGTGGTGCAGTGGTTAGCACTGTTGCCGCACGGCGCTGAGGACCCGGGGTTGGAGGTGGTGGTTTGGAATGTTGCTTGAGGGATAACAATTGGCCCGGTCACCGGAGATAACTCCTTTGCTTTCTTCAAAATAATGCCCGCGTGATATATCACTTTCACCCGAGTGGGCAGGTGGAACCCGAGTCTAAAATCTCATCTACAAGACAACACCTCGGACTGTGCAAGGCTGCCCCAGCGCTCCACTAGACTGCCAGCATTGATTTTCTTTGCACTTGAGCCCTGGAGTGGGACTTGAAACAAGAACCTTGCGGGTTGAGAGTCGCGGGGGGGGGGGGGGGGGGGGGGGGGGGGCGGGCGGGGGGGGGGGGGGGCTCCCAATTGAGCCAGTGCTGCCGGAAAGCAGACTGCCTAAACCTGTTCCCAAGGTGAACAGTCGGCTGCCTCTTGGAGGTGCAAGGGGTATCTGTTGTATTTATCGAACAAAATGGCTGAGGCCTAACTTCAGTCAGGCCTCAGGCCTGCAGCTTACCCTGAGAACGGTCTGCGACCCATCCAATGCATTGCCGTTTCATTGCAGCCTGAGTGTTTTGTCAGGCAAACCAACCTGATGGGGCGTTTTTCAGAATGTGGGACCACACGACCTCTGAATACCCCACACGAACCATCCGCCATTGATTGCCCATCACACCCATCACGCAGCACGCTGCCTTCTCACACCAATTGGAAATCCACCCATCACCCCTTTGCTCGCGGTCAATACTGTTCCGCCTCCAACCTCGCTTTCCTCTCTGAAGTTTACCACCCTGTGGCAAATATTCTGTCTCAATCCTCTTGATTTTTGGCAGCCTTTGATCCCAGTGACCATACTGCAGTCCTCCAACACCTTTCCTCCAATGTCCATTTTGGTAGCATTGACCCCATTTGGTTCTCCACTATTTTTTTCTTCATTCACGGGTGTGGGCATCGCTGGCTGTGCCAACATTTATTGCCCATCCCTAGTTGCCCAGGAGAAGGTAATGGTGAGCTGCCTTCTTGAACCCGCTCCCATCCATGTGGTGTAGGTACACCCACAGTGCTGTTAGGGAGGGAGTTCCTGGATTTTGACCCAGCGATGCGGAAGGAACGGCCGAGATATTTCCAAGTTAGGGTGGTGAGATCCTTGGAATGTCTGCTGCTTTTAACCTTCTAGGTGGTGGCGGTTATGGGTTTGTAAGGTGCTGCCTAAGGAGCCTTGGTGAGTTCCTGCAGTGCATCTTGTCGATGGTACACACCCCATTGTGTGTCGGTGGTGAAGGCAAGTTTGTGTAAGAGGTACCAATCAAGCGGGCTGCCTATAAACCCTGGTTAGGCCAGACATAACCAGGTTGGGCAGCACGGTGGCACAAGTGGATAGCACTGTGGCTTCACAGAGCCATGGCCCCAGGTTCGATTCCCCGCTGGGTCACTGTCTGTGCGGAGTCTGCACGTTCTCCCCATGTCTGCGTGGGTTTCCTCCGGGTGCTCCGGTTTCCTCCCACAGTCCAAAGACGTGCTTGTTAGGTGGATTGGCCATGATAAATTGCCCAAAAAGGTTAGGAGGGGTTATTGGGCTAAGGGGATAAGGTGGAAGTGAGGGTTTAAGGGGGTCGGTGCAGACTCAATGGGCCGAATGGCCTCCTTCTGCACTGTATGTTCTATGTTCTATGTATACCAGGGGCTGGTTTAGCACACTGGCCAAAATCGCTGGCTTTGAAAGCAGACCAAGGCAGACCAGCAGCACGGTTCAATTCCCGTACCCGAACAGGCGCCGGAATGTGGCGACTAGGGGCTTTTCACAGTAACTTCATTGAAGCCTACTTGTGACAATAAGCGATTTTCATTTTCATGTACCTGGAGTACAGTGAGCCATTATGGGCACTGTGATGATAGGCAGACTATGATCGGTACATAATATGAGTAGTTCATCATCACTGTAAATTCTATGATCAATGATCTGCATGTGTATTATAAGTTATATGTTGTACTGTTGTAGTTCCAGCATCCGACCAGCAGGCAGGGCGAGTGTTATAACCTGCCTGCTTACCACTGACTGGGGACTAATGACAATCCCACAATCCTATGGGAGTATGAGCTTCCCCAATGAGGGGGGGGGGGGGAGAAATCATTAGCAGACTTCCTGCATGAATAGAGCTGGCCAGCTTGGAACCAGCAGAGAGAGAGGAGTGAGCAGCAAGGGACGTTGCTGCTGCTGCTGTTGTATATATATGTTATTGTAAATAAATGTTATTTCTTTGTATCCGGAAGACTCGTGCTGGATTCTTCGTGGCCCTCACAAAAGGGAATACGGAGTCCAGGGACCAGGATGCAACATGTGTTCCTTCAGAAGGGCCTCACGGTAGCATGGTCGTTAGCATCAATGCTTCACAGCTCCAGGGTCCCAGGTTCGATTCCTGGCTGGGTCACTGTCTGTGTGGAGTCTGCACGTCCTCCCTGTGTGTGCGTGGGTTTCCTCCGGGTGCTCCGGTTTCCTCCCACAGTCCAAAGATGTGCGGGTTAGGTGGATTGGCCATTCTAAATTGCCCGTAGTGTAAGGTTAATGGGGGGATTGTTGGGATACGGGTTACGTGGGTTTAAGTAGGGTGATCATTGCTTGGCACAACATCGAGGGCCGAAGGGCCTGTTCTGTGCTGTACTGATCTACCTATGTGTTTGTACGGGGTTGATAGCAGTCGCAGATTAGAGTACCTCTATTGTATCTTAGTGTAAGTTAGTGTTAGACGTTTATTTCCAACTGCACTCATCTTCGACATTTTAGTTATTCATCAATGTAATGTTCCTAATAAATAGCTTTGTTTATAAAACAAAGTCTAATGTTCTTTGTTCACAACAGTTCAATCAAAGAACACTACAGGCACCACGCTAGGATATTAAAAGACAAAACGCTGGAAATCCTCAGCAGGTGAGTCAGCGTCTCTGGAGAGTAACGGATTTAACACAAACGAATGGGAGAGATAGAGCTTCGGATTTGAATGGAATCGAGGCATACATAGAACATAGAACAGTACAGCACAGAACAGGCCCTTCGGCCCTCAATGTTGTGCCGAGCCATGATCACCCTACTCAAACCCACGTATCCACCCTATACCCGTAACCCAACAACCCCCCCCCTTAACCTTACTTTTATTAGGACACTACGGGCAATTTAGCATGGCCAATCCACCTAACCCGCACATCTTTGGACTGTGGGAGGAAACCGGAGCACCCGGAGGAAACCCACGCACACAGGGGGAGGACGTGCAGACTCCGCACAGACAGTGACCCAGCCGGGAATCGAACCTGGGACCCTGGAGCTGTGAAGCATTTATGCTAACCACCATGCTACCGTGCTGCCCACTTTATCAAAGACAAAATAACACATGAATTCATAACGTTTGGTCATCAGGAAGGTTTTCATGAGCAGGAAGACAGGCAGAGAGGATTAGGAGGAGAATTCAAGAGCTTAGAGCAAACACATTCCCAAGATGGTACTTCACCAGCTTGCGAAAGGGGTGCTGAGACCAAGTTGGCCATGGTCACTCCGGGTTAACAAACCCACTCAGCTGTGGCGTGCGAGTGACCTGGTAATGGGCATTACAGGCAGACTGGCGGAGGTCTGTATTAATATGAGGTAGAGCATAATACAAATAGTGAGCAGATTTTGGGGTATGTCACAGTGAGACAGCGAGGGAGATAATGGCCGAGATGTTACGACCATCCCCGTCGACGGGATCTGCTGCTCTTGCCAACGGCGGGCGTCTTCTCGCCCCCCCCCCCTCTCCCTCACCGAGGGTGAGAACAACGGGAAAAATGTCGACAGCGGGAAAATGCCGCCCATGGTGCGTTCCAGTGACACAGTGAGAGAGGACAGGGTTTGTTACTATGTTCCGGCGAGATGAGTCACATGTGTGGTGTTCTTTATGATTATTATTATCAGGATCAATGTCGTAGTGTTCGTAAAGGCCACAGAAGCTAAGTTCATTAACGAAGCTAACTTTTATTTACACTACTTATTAAAGGTCGACCGCTTACTCAGATTGTAAACGATAATCTAGTAATCTAAAATCAACTAGCACTAATCTCTACACTCTATCTATAACTGTGCTCTGCACTCTCTAGTCCCTCCTCTGCAGTCTGTCCAGTCCTCTCCCAGAAGCCTGTGAGTCAGTGCTTTATATAGTTCCACATCGAGCTCCATCTAGTGGTTAATTATGGTATGACATTAACCCTTTGCATTCTGAACATTTCACATAATGTCACAACATGGAAGGGTGTAAAATGACAGGTGCCGCATTCTGATGAGGAACAAATGATTGTTAATGAAGAGTTAAGTGAGGGGAAAAATCGGCATGGTGTTCCCGGTCCGCCAGTGCGGAGCGACAGAATCCCGGGCCCCTTCCGCGTTTCAACACGTCGTCTATTAGGCTGGCCCTTCCCTGACCCCTGCTCCACAGCCAACCTCACATCCACCCACGGCGTCGACTGCAGCTTCCATTTCAATCCCAACGCGCTGCTAATAGCTGCAGGCCCCAGGGGGTCAGCAGTAGAGAAATGTGTTTGCATCTCAGTGAATAAAAAGATCATTCCATCACCAGGCAGGGATTTCCGAGTTCAGAAGTGTATTGATTTACTCTTTAGACTTAAGTACCAGGCCGGCACTACACCAGGAAGAGCACTCGCCTCATCCCGCTTCATCACAGCAGCAACAGTGCCATCAGTTCTCAGCAGGTTTACCTCTAGATAGTGGGGTTCTCTTTCCCCTCAGGATAGTGGAAGATTCCTCAGGGAACAAACAACGTTATTCAGGATAGTGGGATAGCCCTCAGGTTAATTGGGCATTCCTCAGGATGGGGCGACACCCCAGAACTGTGCGTATTTCCTCGGATTAGGCAGTCGGCTGGCCCTTGGCAGAGCGGGGTGCACCTCAAATTAATTGGTTGGCCGACGGGATTTTGGGATACTCCTCGGGATAGTGGATCCCTCCTTGGAAAGGTGAGACCCTCCCCTCGCTCGGGCAGTCCTACTCAAGCAGGTGGGTGTGGTGATGTGCATCACTGTAGATACACAAGGGGTTAATGTAAATACACGTAGACTAGCTAGACACTAGAGGGAGCACCAGAGACATGACACACAGACATTCAACCAATAGATCAGTTAGATAGGACACGGCCAATGGGCATTCACGATACACACAGAGGTGACACTACCACAGGGGGGCATTACACCAACCCATATATAAAGGACACAGCACACATGATCTTCCTCTTTCCAGTGGAGACACTCAGTGAGTACAGACACAGGGTTGATTCAACATCACACCCACCACGTGGATTGTAGCAGACTTGTTCGTCAGTCTGGGTAGCTATAGAAGGATTAACAGTAGTGGTGAATCCAAGGAGGAGATTTGTAAATAGTTTAATAAACGTGTTGAAGTCATCTCCGCGTCTGAACCTTCCTTTGTCAGAGTAAACATCAAGGAAGCAGCTTATGTTACACCAAGAGCATAACTAGACAGTGGGGGCATTCCTAGGAATAGCAGGGCTTTCCTTGGACAGACTGCCAAGAGCATCCTCTCACAGCTGGGATACCCATAGGAATGTGGAAATTTTATACACAATACAATTACGTGTACCTCGTATCCATCATAATCGGTGTTAACTATCCTTGTATAATATAATCCACATTGTATTTGTGAATGTGCTTCATGATCTGTTAGAAATAGTTGTGTTTTTCATACCCGGAAGACCATAAGACTTAGGAGCAGAATTAGGCCATTCGGCCCATCGAGTCTGCTCTGCCATTGAATCACGGCTGATAGGTTTCTCATCCTGTTGGTATATAGGCCAGGATTCTCTGGCCGTTGGGAGTCCCTGCCCCCCCAAGGACAGCGCACTCCCGCCTGCGGAGTTTCCCGGCGGTGTGGGTGGTTTAGATGGGAAATTCCATTGACACGCGGCGGGCGTGGTGAATTCAGAGAAACAGACAGCTGTAAAGCATCCAGCCCATAATTTCCACTCCCGTCATCCGCAAGCTGTGTCAAAATGTTTAAAACGGCTCGCGCACGTTGTGGTCCGCGAACGGTTTTGATGACGATCTACGGCCCGCTTCAAGCAAAAGGTTGGGTACCGCTGAAATAGCGGGCTTTCCTTTGGGATGGGCAAGTACTCCTCGGAAGAGCATGGCAACCCTCGGAGGGGACTTCCATTCCTTGGAAAAGTGGGTTTCCTCTCTTGAGAGCGCTCCTCGTGGCAGCGAGTATTTTCGTGGGATCTCAGGGTTACGCTTTGAGAAAATGGGATATTCCTTGGAAACGCGGGGTGCCCAGGAATGATCAAAATGGGGAAAAATGACATGAGGCACGATCTAACCAAATTGCATTCCAGTCCCCTGTCGAGTGTGTTTAGCCCGGGCGTTTCCCAGTGCTTGCAGCAGCAGAGAAAGATCACGCCATCGAACGGGAATCTGGTGCAATCCGGAACGCCCTGTCAAGGCCACACTTAGTCCCGTCTCCTGCACTGAGGAGTTCTGCTCGCCAAGACTCCTCAGTGCAGGAGGAGATCGGGACGTCATTTTGAAAGGGCGCTCTGATCGCTCAACGCCCCTGACATGACCTTCCCGGGACCCTCAAAGCCCCAACTCACCTACAAAGGGGTCCTCCCCACCCCCCCCCCCCCCCCCTCCCCCCCCCCCCCCCCCCCCCCCCCCCCCCACCCCCCATCACACCTCACACAGGCAGGGCACTACGAGCCAGATCCCTGGCATGAGCAAAATGCCAGCTTGGCACCTCAGCATTACCAGCCTGGCAGCACCCCATCCAGACTGGCAGTGTCAGGGTGTCACCTGGGTGGCAGTGTCAGGGTGCCAGGCTCGCAGTGCCAAGGTGGCCGGGTGGCACCAGCAGTTCCAGAGTGCCACCCTGCCCAGAGGCCGGCCACTCAGGGGGCCACCGATCCCCTGGGAGACCCCTCCCCCTCCCAAGTGCTGTTCCACCTGGTTGCTGTTTGCGGGGACCAGCCTCCAGTGGTACTCGCCTCCAGTCCCCGAGGCAAAGCGGTTTGACTCCAAACCCTCGGGTAGATCAGCTGAGCTGCATATTGGAATGATACTAGCAACTCACTCTAATATGCAGATTTGCCAAATACTGACCCTGCCCCATTATGGGTGGGATCTGGATCGCGACGTCCTGCGAGATCCCGGTAGATCTTCCGCGGTGTAGTGAGCCGGGTAGATTCCGGAGGAGAACCCTCCCGGCAGCTCCCGGCCATGTCACACCCCCGTTCACTTGAACGTGGCGCGACGCAGCCGCTTGATCTCCCCCCATGCTTCTGCTCAGGTCAAGTTCTCCTTTCATGGCGAGCATTTTTGCTGGCTGCCTTTGTGGATAATGTGAGTTGCTATCTTGTGTGTACATGTTTGTAAATGTGGCACACTTACAAACAACTTGTAATATGTCAAACATCAAGGTCCACTCAGTGAGCTTTACCTCAGAATACCGTTGAATTTACAGTATAGAAGGAGGCCATTCGGCCCATGGAGACTGCACCGGCCCTTGGAAAGAGCACCCTACCTAAGCCCACACCTCCACCCTGTCCTGTAAACCCACTTAACCTTTTTTGGACACTTAAGGGCAATTTATCATGGCCAATCCACCTAACCTGCATGTCTTTGGACTGTGGGAGGAAACCGGAGCACCCGGAGGAAGCCCATGCAGATAGCTCAACAAACTAGCTATAGGACCATAAGACTTGGGAGCAGAAGTAGACCGTTCGTCCCATCAAGTCTGCTCAGCCACTCCAATGAGATCATGACGTGACAATCCTCAACTCCACTTTCCCGCCTTTTCACCGCAACCCTCGATTCCCTCACTGATTGAAAGTCTGTCTGTCTCAGCCGTGAACATACTTAACGACCCAATATCTCTGCGGTAAAGAATTCCACAGGTTCACTCCCCCTCTGAGAGCAGAAACTCCTCCTCATCTCTGTTTTAAATGGGCAACGCCCTTACTCTGTGATTACGCCCTCTGGTCCCAGACTCTCCCACAAGGGGAAACAACCTCTCAGCATCGACCCTGTCCAGCCCCCTGACAATCGTAAACTCCAAAGGCCCATCAGCATCTCCTCATCAGAAAATCCCTCTGTACTCGGGATCGACCTGGTGAACCTTCTCTGGACTGTCTCCAATGCCGGATAAGGGGACCAAGACTGTTTGCAGTATTCCAGGTGTGGATGAGAGGACTAAAACTGTTTGATGTATTCCACCACTCCAGAGCAGGCAACCCAAGAGTGTCAGAAACTGAAACGTCAATGGCCTGAGCTACTACTTTGAGCTTCCGTGCAACACCACTCTTCAGTCTATGACTCCATGTTCCTGGTTCATTGTGTCGGATGCTCCCTTCCGATTGAATCGCGGAATGGTTACAGCACAGAATGAGGCCATTGAGCCCATCAATTATATGCCAGCTCTCAACAAGAGTGATCCAGTTAGTCGCACGTCCCCCCCTCACGTCCCCCCCCGTACATCAACCCCGTTCCTGCAAATGTTTTCCATTCAATTGAAATGAAAATGAAAATCGCTTATTGTCACGAGTAGGCTTCAATGAAGTTACTGTGAAACGCCCCTAGTCGCCACAATCCGGCGCCTGTTCGGGGAGGCTGGTACGGGAATCGAACCGTGCTGCTGGCCTGCTTGGTCTGCTTTCAAAGCCAGCGATTTAGCCCAGTGTGCTAAACCAGCCCCTGGTTACTCGCCAAATTGCCTTTTGAAAGCCGTGGTTGTATCTGCCTCTACCACACTTCTTGGGCAACGCATCCCAGATCCTAACCGCTCCCTGCATCAGGAAGATTTTCCTCATGTCACCTTTGAACCTTTTTCCATGTCCTTTATTTGCCTTCCTCTAGTTTTTGACCCTTCCCCCCAGTGGTGACAGTTCTTTCTGTTCCACCTACCCGGTCGAGATCCCTCACGGTCTTTGAACATCTCGATCAAGTTTCCTCTCAACCTTCTTTGCTCGAAGAATAATAATAATCTTTATTTGCCTCACAAGTAGACTTCCATTACGCTGCAATGAAGTTACTGAGAAAATCCCCAAGCTCCAGCTTCTCCAACCTATCCACGATATTGAACTTCCCTCATCCTTGGGGGCAGGTGAGGGGAAGGGGGGAGGAGCGGGGGGGGGGGGGGGGGGGGGGGAGACAGTGAATCTTTGCTGCACTCTCCGTGAAGCAGCCACATCCTAATTTATGGTGCTCAGAAGTGAACACAATGCTCTAGTTGCGACTGAGCCAGGGTTTTATGAACGTCCTACACCTCCAGCCATAAAGCTGGGTTTCATTGTGGTCACTGTTCCATCTTCATTGCGTTGGACAGTTCACAGACTCCATGTTAATAGCCCAGTTTCAATGAAAGGGACAGATGACGTTCAATGCAGAGAAGAGTGAGGTGATTCACTTTGTCAGGAAGAATGTATAAGGCAAAGGGATAAACTCTAAAGGAGGTGCAGGAACAGAGGGGCCTCGGTCTGTATGTCCATAAGTCATTGAAGGTGACAGGCCACATTGTAGGAGCAGTTAATAAAGCAAATGGTATCCGAGGTTTCATTATCAGGGGCATTGAGCACAAGAGTAAGGAGGTCATGTTGAACGTGTACAAGACATGGCTTCGGCCTCATCTGCAGACTGCGTCCAGTTCCGGGCGTCATACGCGAGGAAGGATGTGAAGGTATTGGCGAGTAGAGAAGATTCCCAAGAATGATTCCAGGGATAAAGGACAGATTGGAGAGGTTGGGCCTGTTTTCCTTGGAGTAAATGAGGCTGAGAGGGGATTTGATGGAGGTGTTCAAGATCCTGAGGGGTGTGGACAGGGGAAATAGTGAGACACTGTCCCCACTCGAGAGAGCGTCAAGAACTAGAGGGGCACAGATTCGGAATAATTGGTAAAGGGAGGAGGAGTGACGTGAGGTGTATTATCACCCACAGGGCAGGTGGAGTCTGGGACGAGCTTCCTGAGAGGGTGGTGGAGGCGGGTTCGATCGAGGTACTGGAAAGGGAATTGGACATATCGGGAAAGAGAGGATGCGCAAGGTGACGGGGAGAAGGCAGGGGAGTGGGAATAGGTGGAGTGCTCTTTCAGAGAGTCAGTGTTGGCTCGACGGGCCGAACGGCCTTCTCCTGCACTGTAAAGATTCTGAGATTCTGTGAACGCATCAATTCTTTTCAGCGAAGCAGACTGGCAAGTCACCACCGTTGCCATAGCTTTAGGCTCAAGGGTCAGCTGCGATCACGGCCAGTGACTACTTGGTCAGGACCCCATTCTCTTGGGGTTAGTGGTCCCTCAACGAGGGTCATAAAATGCGGCAGTCGTGAGGGAGCTCCTGCGGCTTGAACCCCGGTGAACTCACCTCAATCGTGGGCTAGTTCGGGCAGATCATCCATGCACTCTGTTAGCATTCCCAGAACGTTGCGATGTGTCTCTCCACCCAGCTCATTACAGAGGTGAGGAGGCTGAGCAAGAAAATGCAGGCTTGTGCACGAATACTTCACACAGGAAGAGCACAACGCTGAACTGACAATGTGCGCTTATCCGAGTTGTTGAATCAGCTTGCGAACCAAACAGCTCCGCTGACCCGCAATGTATGGAAGCATCTGATCCACTTGCCGTTTCCAAGACAATTGAGGTGTTCAATGCTACTAAGAGTTACAAAAACGTTCCACTTGTATCACTGATAAGGATTTTGGTCCGTCAACTTTCTGGGACGTATGCAATATTTATCCTGAGCATATTGTCTTCTGGGGGGTAAATTTGAACATCCAAATAGAGGAAGACTTTCTATAGGTTTGTTGTCTATTGTCAATGCCCAGAGGTTGCTCAATGAAGATTCCTCAGGTGGTTACTGTCGGTGACTTCCTTTAGAACGGAATTCGCACAAGGTCAGACGGTGTGTCGGCCTGGATTTCACATTCAGCAGTGAAGCAAGCTACTAACCTTGATGAAAACTGCAACCCCCCCCCCCCCCCTTAGCGATCACTGCGACGTGTTCCCCCCACTTCCCGGTGGTCGTTCAAGTCTGGCGGCAAGCTAAAGGGGATCTCTTGACGCGCTGGCAGTAGTGATATTAACAAGTAAGGACAGCGGCCAATCACACTGAAGCACTCTCATAGACAGCAAACCAGTTGAAAACACGTAGGCGGAATTCTTCAGCCGTTGGGATTCTCCGTTACCGCCGGCAGCGCACCCTCGCCTGTGGGTTCCCTGGCGGCACGGGCTGACTTCAATGGGCTCCCAGAGAATGGGGCACTAGTGAGAAACACACGGCTGGGGGACAGGGGAATCCAGCCTTTAATATCTTTCGCTTTCAATTGAAATGTTCAAACAGTGAAATAAATCATTACAATTGGATTAAGTTAAAATAAAGACAAACAATCTTTTAAAAATGCATTTATTTGAAAGAGTTATGGAGAATATTTTTTATTATTATGGAGACATTTGACATTCCACAAATATGAAACTCATTTTTCAGGGCCAGTAAGCATATTTCGCTGTAATTATGTAAGTACACCACTAAAAGCCCTTTTAAGGTGTCACTTTTTTAAGAGTCTTTACAGTGTGTCATGTGAGAGTACCTTAAAGAAATGGGTGTTATTAAATGGGTGTACATATAAATATTTGTAGTGAGAGTACCTTTAAGAAATGGGTGTTTATTACTGCAGTGATGTAAGAGAGTGGGTGGAGCTGGGCTGTCTGTCTTTTGTTTTTGTTTTAGGCTGTTTGCTGCAGGGTTTCGTTTTAGTTTCGTTTTCAGAGCTGGATAGCTGCAGTCACAGCCAGAAGGTGTATGAGTCTCTCTCTCTGTAATCCAAAAACTGTAAATCGATCCTTTGGTGATTTAAAACTAATAACTGCTCTCAGTAGTGACTTTAACCTGATGTGCTTCTGTTAAAGGTTATGTTTATAAGTCTAATGGATGTTGAAAGGACAGCTTAAGAATTACTTAGTGTTGTATCCTTTGGGTGTTGTATTTGAATTAATGGTTGCCAAGATGTTCACTGTATGTTTTAAAAAGGTTAACTTGAGTTCATAGAATTAACATTGTTTTGCTTTAAAATATACTTTTCCATTTCTGCTGTACCACACCTGTAGAGTGGGCTGTGTGCTCCCCATACCACAATCTAGTAAAAGTTGTGGGTCAGGTGAACTCAATGATACACTTTGGGGTTCTCTAAACCCTGGCCCATAACAAGTGAGACTATCAACGACAGAGTAAATGTTCTTGGCAATTCCATTGATTACAGTCCGGCGGGGGGGGGGGGGGGGGGGGGGGAAGGAGAGGTGCTCCAACAGCGCCCCCTCTGGAGAAGTGCAGAATCTCTGACAGCAATTGCTGGATTTCCGTGTTCTGCACAGGTTCAGATTCCAGTTTCAGTGGACGAATGCAATGCTGCTATTTTCACTATCACTTTCCCCTCAAAGTCCTGGCCGTTGCATGCCTCTTAAAACCTCTGGGAACAAATGGAGGTCATTGAACCCCTCAAGCTCCTTTCGCCAATCGTATGGTCTTATTAAATCGTGTTGTTACATTTAGCAAGCTAACTATCGTTATTCTAGGATCTCTGTGTTCCTCTGACGCAATTCATTTCTTACCTCCCAAGAAGCAAGCGGCCTCCTTTATTCCACCGGCCAAAATAGCACTGCTGTCTCGCAGTGCAGGGACCTGGGTGTGGGTTTGCACTTTCTCCCGTGTGTGTGTGTGTGTGTGTGTGGGGTGTCTGGTTTTCCTCCGGGGGCTCCGGTTACCTCCCACGGTCTAAAGACGTGAAGGTTGGCCATGCTAAAAATTGTCCTTTACTGTCCAAGCATGAGCAGGTTGGGTGGGGTTAAGGTGATAGGGTGGGGAGTGGGCCTAGGTAGGGTGCTTTATCGAGGGTCGGTGCAGACTCGATGTGCCAAATGGCCTCCCTCGGCACTGTAAGGAGTCCATGAAATTTATAAAATCTTGCACTTTGCTGTGTTAAACTTCATTTGCTATTCATGCCCTCCCAACCCATCTCCTCAACAACCTCCACATGATGAGTTACACCCCCAATTTGGTAACGCCTATCAGACAGTTTACCTTCAAATTCTGAATTCAAATAATTTAAATGCACTATTGAGAAACGATCCTGGCTCAGATCCTTTCTGGATTCTGCTTCGCCCGTTTGTCCAGTCGGACATGATCATCGGCTGAGGGAGCGATCAGAAGGTACACACCTCAGTTTTAGACTTATTCACAATGTGAAACATGGCAAATGTACAGCTCCTCACCCGGCAACCCTTTTTTTCTTGGTGTCGCCCAGCAACCCAGCACCAGTGTCAATTATATGCGTTGGAAGCTGCACTTCATAAACCCAACCCGTAACTATTCCCCATTCGAGGGAACTGAAGAAAACTGGTGCCAACTCCATTTGCAACACCATGGGAAGCACCCTGATGGGATGTAGCGCTGTCAGGGTTACACATCCCTTCTTATTGTCAGGGCTACACATGCCTCCTTCGAAAATATAATGTCTGTCATCCTCTTCGAGAGATTTTGAAAAATAGTTTCATAGCAAGAGAGGAAGACAAATAAAGACACGTAATAGATAGTGGAATGTACTGCCTGTGGAAGTAGTGGAGTCGGAAACATTAGGGACCTTCAAGCGGCTATTGGATCGGTACGTGGATTACGGTAGTGTGGTAGTATGACTAGGGGTATTACGGTACCTGGGAGTGTGAGCTGCCATTGGTGCAGAAGGCTCGCTGCCCATTGGCCCAAGTGTTGTCTTCTCATTGGTCGAGACGAAGGTAGCTCCGCCTACGAGGCGGTGTATAAGAACCTGTGTTTCCCAGCAGCCAGGTCATTTCTGTACTCCTGCTGCTGGGCACACTTCTTGCTGATTAAAGCCTTCGATTCGGTCTACTCCTTAATTTCCGTGTCCATTGATTGCGTTAGACTGATGGAGGTGTAGATTAATTTGTTCTTAATCTAGGACAAAAGTTCGGCACAACATCGTGGGCCGAAGGGCCTGTTCTGTGCTGTATTTTCTATGTTGTATGTTCTAATACAACAGGTAAACAAATAAACTTATCAACCAATTAACCGCCTCTTAAAGGGGCATTTCTACCAAATAAAAACAAATTAAAGGAATGCTATCAAAATCACATTGAAATGTTTATTTTTTGGGAGGAGCTAATGTACCAGTCCCACCAGTCATGGAAGGTGTCACATTAGTGAATTAGATGGATTTCCGACAACAAACTATCATAGCTTCGTGGTCACCATTGCTGAGCCGAGCTTCGCATTCCAGGTTTTATTAATTGAATGTAAATTCCATCAGCTTCAAGCATTAGACTGAGTCGCTCGCCCTGTATGAATGAAAATGAAATGAAAATCGCTATTGTCACGAGTCGGCTTCAATGAAGTTACTGTGAAAAGCCCCTAGTCGCCACATTCGGCGCCTGTTCGGGGCAGGCTGGTACGGGAATCGAACTGGCCTGCTTGGTCTGCTTTAAAGCCAGCGATTTAGCTGAGTGAGCCTAAACCAGCCCTTAAGCACTTAATCATACGAATAACAGATTCCCGTTTCCTTTCTTCAACTGAAACCCAACAAACATTATTCACAGACATATTTTAAAACGGGTCGGAGAAGAAAAAAATGATTTTCAACCTTCGCTATGAACATTATGAAGAGAGGTTGAGTAGATTAGGATTATTTTCATTAGAAGACGGAGGTGAGGGGGGAACCTCATTGAGGTCTACAATAACATGAGAGGTATAGACAGGGTTTGAGAGCAAGAAGCTTTTTCCCCAGATGGGGGACTCAATTACTAGGGGTCACGATTTCAAGGTGAGAGGGGGAAAGTTTAAGGGAGATATGCGTGGAAAGTCTTTATGCAGAGGGTGGTGGGTGCCTGGAACGCGTAGTGCCGGCGGAGGTAGAACATAGAACAGTACAGCACAGAACAGGCCATTCGGCCCCGATGTTGTGCCGAGCAATGATCACCCCACTCAAACCCCACGTATTCACCCCTATACCCGTAACCCAACAACCCCCCCCTTAACCTTCCTTTTTAGGACACTACGGGCAATTTAGCATGGCCAATCCACCTAACCCGCACATCTTTGGACTGTGGGAGGAAACGGAGCACCCGGAGGAAACCCACGCACACATGGGGAGGACGTGCAGACTCCACACAGGACAGTGACCCAAGCGGGAATCGAACCTGGGACCCTGGAGCTGTGAAGCATTTATGCTAACCACCATGCTACCGTGTGCCCCTATCGTGCCCGCCTCTAGGTGGTTAGAGGCGGGCACGATAGCGTCACTTAAGATGTATCTAGACAGATACATGAATGGGCAGGGAGCAGAGGGATACAGATCCTTAGAAAATAGGCGACAGTTTTAGATAGAGGATCTGGATCGGCGCAGGCTTGGAGGGCCGAAGGGCCAGTTCCTGTGCTGTAATTTTTCTTTGTTCTTTGTTCTATTACATTGCAAGTCAACACTCTGCTCAGACGTCCAATGATCTATGGGACAGCAGTCCCTTTCATCAAACAACCAGATAATTGATGACATGCATTAATCCATTTGATTGCGGAGATTTCCTTTTTTTATTCCCCCGAGCATTTGTTTCACGTTCTGCGAGGCCAATCCTTAATCTTCTTCCATTAACACTTTTGATCCTAAATTTATCCTACAATATGTGACAAGTAGAATCTCTCATCACTGCTTCTGCATAGTCAGTGTTTCTGCATAGAATCGTAGACTCATGCTTCCCTTAATAGTTTTAGCCCCTTCTGTTGCTGCTGGCACTGTGACGGTGTGGAGTGATCTTTGCTCTTGAACTTCAGCAGAAGCGGCAAGTCTGGCTGCATAAAGCTGCCCCTATTCTGTGGTGAAGCCTGGCAGCAGAGAAGTGCAGCTGCGGATGGGTGAAGTACTAATCCAGAGGGAGTGCCTTCCAAGGTGTTGGCAAGCAATGATAGCACTCTTGGAGAGAATAAGTGCTTGAACCTGCAGCCTTTCACCTGGCCATGGCTGCAACTCTTCAACGAAAGCCTTCCCAGCCTGTCAGTTTCACTGAAGGAGCTCTTGCCACTGTTGCACTTGCTTATAACCCTGGCCATGATAGAGGCACAGGATCGAACTCACGTGCTGTTGGGAAAAAAATAATCTAGGGTTTATTATGTTCCTTAATTGCCTTCTTAATTGGCTCAAGTGCTACCCTGCCAGAACCTAGGGGATTCCCATGGGCTCAGCTGCAACTGCGGGCGGGGGCGGCATTGGGATCTTGGCCCGATATCCATTTCAGGGGATTTAACTCCCCGCGCGCACTGAAGTGGCCAGCAAGCATAATATCACGATTCTGAGTTGACCTCGGGTAGGGTGGGACCTGGGGAGGCACTTCAAGTTCCGCCCTGCCGAGCACGCACGTGGAATTCTGCCCTTGCTATTCCGGCATCTGGTCCTGATGAGTTCAAAGGTGAAAAACTTCGACAGCCTGTCTCTTTTGTTGTCACTTTGAAATCCGCGCTGCCATACGACTGATTATACGACGTGTACCAATAACTCTGCCCCTTGAGGTCATGACATTTGCTCTGATTGACAGGGCACTCTCTCAAATGAGCCATCTCCGCGTTACCCCGCTGATAGGCCCTAGTCTGAATATCAGAGAAGTGCAGTGCCTGTCTTAGTGGGATAGCTTTTTTGGCTTCCCAGTTGCCCATGTCTCTGAGCCCTTCTAGGTACAATTTAGTGTCAAATTAAGAGCTTCTTTGTGATATGGCTCCATGCCCACGAGGAAATGGATTGCGACTCTCCAAAACTCATTTTAAACAGGTTCTCAGAGCCAACAAAGATATAATGTATGGTGTACTGAAGTGTATCTCCATCAAACTGAGCAGACTGCGGCCTCGTCGGGCTGGCTGTAAGGCAGTGAACAGGAACGGCGCGGCAACTGATAGCATTATTTGGAATGAGCACAGTAATCACTCCATTTATCTGTGACCTTTCGACGGTAACTCAATCATGGCTTCATTCTGATTACCCGAGCTCTCAAAGTTTACTCTGGGTTGCGATAGCTCAGTTGATAAATTGTTGAGCCATGCCAGTCAGCTTCCCAGCCAGCGCAGACATCGCTGACCTCGGCAACAAGACTGTCGTTAACATCCCTGGATCAACAGCAACAGTTGGCCGCTATCGAGCGGCGTTCAGCGTCCCAAGGTGCTTTGCAGGTGCGCTACCAGACACAAATCTGACAGTGAGCCACATAGAGCCCAGGGATATACAGGTTAGATTACAGGGATTGGCGGGGGTGGGGCGGAGGTGGGGGGGGGGGGGGGGGGGGGGGGCCGGTGGGGGGTGGGGGGGGGGGGCCCTAAATAAGGTTGCCCTTTCGGATGGTCGGTACAGACTCGATGGGCTGGATGACCTCCTTCTGCACTGTAGGAATTCTATACTCGAGCCGTGGACTTCCTCCAGTGCAGAAGGGGGCCAGTTGGTCCTTTTGTGTCTGCACTGACTGTCACAATATACACCAGTATATCATGGTGCAGACACACACTGATGGACACACACAGGGACCAATCAACATGTACAAACACCGCAGCCAATCACCAGTTAGAATACACACACTATAAAGGCAGAGGGCACCACGGTTCCCGCTCATTCTGGGTGCTGCCTCTGAGTGTAACAAGAAACTCATCCAGCCCAGCACGGACTCACACCACGTGCTGAGAGAATCAACTGGTTCGGACAAGGCTGAGGTCTCTAGTTCAAGTTAGCATCATTTAGACCCTCAGTCATCGTGTGTTAGTTAGTTAGTAGTTAATAAAATTGAGTTGAACCTTCATCAGTGTTGGGAGTGTCTGGGCGAAATTCTCCCCCCCCCCCAACGACGGGCGGGAGAATAGCGGGAGGGCCTTCCCGACTTTTTTGACGCCCCCTCCCGCTATTCTCCCCCCCCCCCCGCCGAAATCCCGACAAGAATCGCTGCCGCCGTTTTTTTTTACGGGCGGCAGCGATTCTCAGCTGTTAGAAGGGCCGAAGTCCCAGCCCTTTACGACCTTTTACGAACGGCAAACACACCTGGTCCTGCCGTTCGTAAAAACGTCGTGAAC
Organism: Scyliorhinus canicula; assembly: GCF_902713615.1. Classification (NCBI taxonomy): domain Eukaryota; kingdom Metazoa; phylum Chordata; class Chondrichthyes; order Carcharhiniformes; family Scyliorhinidae; genus Scyliorhinus; species Scyliorhinus canicula. Next base: position 17,896,522 of record NC_052170.1, on the reverse strand, counting down.
AAACTCGCAAAAAATAACCATGGCACCGATTGGCACGGCAGTACCACGGCCGTGCCAAGGGTGCCATGGGCCGCGATCGGTGGGCACCTGATCGCGGGCAGCGGGCCCGATGCCCCGCGCACTATTTGTCCTTCCGCCGCCCCGCAGTATCAATACGCGGGGCGGCTGAGGGGCAACCCGGCCCGCGCATGCGCGGGTTTCGCGCAAAAAACGCGATGACGTCACCCGAGCATGCGCGGGTGGAGTCTTCCCACCTGCGCATGCGCGGCTGACGTCATATGACGCGTCAGCCGGCGCTAACTCCGGCAAGCGGGCTTAACGATTTCGTTAAGCCCGACTTGTCGGAGCCTCCGACGTCGGGCTGCTAGCCCCGACCGGGGACCAGAATCGGTCCCCGGTCGGGAAGGGGCGCGATGCCGTAAAACCCGCCCGGGTTTTACGGCCAGTTTTACGATTTCTCCCGTTTTGGGAGAATTTCGCCCTCTGTTCATCTCTCAGGTCTATACTAGCTAACACTTCACTGACCCGCTGAAAGAGCTCCCTACCCAGGCCCGCTCCCTCCGCCCCATTCCGGTAATATAACCTGTATATCACTGGACGCTAAGGGACAATGATCATGGCCAATCCACCTAAGCTGCACATCTTTTGGACTGTGGGAGGAAACCGGAGCACCCGGAGGAAACCCATGCACACAAGGGGAGGATGTGCAGACTCCTCACAGACTGTCCCGAGGCTGGAATCGAACAGGGTCCCGAGCACTGTAAAGCAGCGGTGCTAACCGCTGTGCCACCGTGCTGCCTCAGTTATTAGGGCTGCCTGGTCAACAACTTGGTCAAAGAGGGAGGCTTTCGGGTGCCATTTAGATGAGGATGGCAAGGCTGGGATTGCTTTCCTACCTCTGGCCAAGAAGCTCTGGGTTCAACTCCCACACTCCAAGACTTGGTGTTCCACGCATGAGGCATTCATCATGCAGCTGTCCGGGTCGATTAGCGGCTGGTACATCCTTCCCGTGCGCCTGACGGCAGGCGGCAAGAGCGGGAGGGTTCCCCGGGCAGCCCTGCGGCGGAAGGCGGTGGCGAATTGCCGCAGCGCTTTGCCGAGTCGGATCCTGGATGGATCCAGCGTGAGGACCACGATCGCCTGACACCATCTTGGGGCACGTTACCTGGAGGAGAGGCTGGGAGATTTCAAGGGAGGGCATCCCAGAGCTCAGAACCGAGGCGGAAATCAGGGCTGCCCAAGGTGGGGGGGGGGGGGGGGGGGTGGACACCTGAGCTCAGGTGGAGGGCATGACCCCGAGCTGTGAGGATATAAATTAGCCATGCTTCAATACCACACACACACACACACACACAGATACACACACACACTGGTGAACTGTTGCAGACACTAAGGTGGTTAACTGAGGCGCACAGAGGGCTGAGCCGGCTGGAATTCTGATCCGTCAAGAAACTGATAGAGCCACTACCTGGCTGGACAGCGCAGAGGGGGAGAGACCTGCTCGAAAAAGGACCGTTAAACAAGAATGCCCAGATTAAAGTGATTGGCGAAGAAGCAATGTGATTTGAGACAAAATATTTTACACAGCCAGTGGTTTCGGATGTGGAACGCACTGAATCATAGAATTTACAGTGCAGAAGGAAGCCATCTGGCCCATCGACGTCTGCACCGGCTCTTGGAAAGAGCACCCTACCCAAGGTCAACACCTCCACCCTATCCCATAAACCCAGTAACCCCACCCAACACTAAGGCAATTTTGGACACCAAGGGCAATTGATCATTGCCAATCCACCTGACCTGCACATCTTTGGACTGTGGGAGGAAACCGGAGCACCCGGAGGAAACCCCACGCAGACACGGGGAGAACGTACAAACTCCGCACAGATGGTGACCCAAACCGGGGAATGGAACCTGGGACGTGAAGCAATTGTGCTAACCACTATGCTACCGTGCTGCCCCTGTCTGCAAGTGTGGTGGAGGCCGGTTTCAATCGAGACGTTCCAGACAGAAAGGGATGTTCACCTTCAATCGAAGCGATGTGCAGGGTACGGGTAAGAGGCAGGGGAACAGCCTCCACGAACAGGCGCCGGAATGTGGCGACTAGGGGCTTTTCACAGTAACTTCATTTGAAGCCTACTCGTGACAATAAGCGATTTTCATTTCATTTTTCATTTCACACGTCATGATGTTTGTTCGGAGAGCCGGTGCAGGCACGGTGATCAACACCGCAGACAGCCCCCCAGCGCGGTGGGTGTACGTTTTGACCCAATCGTAGAGAGGCCTGTGTTGAGGGGTAGTTTTAAATTTCAGTCAAACCGCGCACGTCGGAATTTTGACTGCGTGGTATTATTTTCAATTCAGGTCAAATTGCAGAGGGGTTTGGATCGGGGTGGGGTGGCGGGGGTGGGGGGGGGGGGGGGGGGGGGGCGGGGAGACGGCGGGGGTGGGGCGGGGAGGGGGCGGGGGTGGGAGGGGGGGGGCGGGGGGGGGTGAGTTTTCCGAGGTCAACAAACAAACAAATCCGAGGTTCTGCCAAGCCTTGTGTCGCGGAGTCCCAGAACTATTGCGGGAGGGGGGGGGGGGAGACAAGAAACGGGAAGTGAATCTCTTACAAATGGTTAACAGCTATTGCGATGCCTACCGCAGTCGAATAGCCCATCAACACATTTCAAGCGTTTTGTCAATTTGACCAGGCGGCAACGTTTGGGGTCGATTTGTCTTAAATGATTGCTCTGAAATCGCATTCAACCCACTCAGGAACACACAAAGATATCCAAGGATATTGATTTGGATCAGCGACTTTGGCACCGGGAGTTATGTGCACGTTATCTGCTGGAGATATCTGCAGCTGCAATATTGGAGTGGTTCCCATTCCAGCAGGAGTCCCAGCTTGGTGGACAATGTGAAGGTTATGAGATCCAGATGTCCAAAGGAAAGGGAGTCTCATTTGATGTTTTAATTTGAATTGGAGATTTAACAACAGAAGAACGAAGAGTAGGAGTGGGCAATTCAGCCTCGCGAACCTGCTCTGCCATTCAATATGATCATGGCTGATCCCATCTCGGCCTCATCTCCACCCTTCTGCCCACTCCTCGGAACCTTTCATCCTGTTACTTATGACAAACCTATCACTCCTCCTTCCATTGCTTTAATGTCAGAATATAGGAGTATAGAATCCTACAGTGCAGAAGGAGGCCATTCAGCCCATCGAGCCTGCCCCAGCCCTCCAAAAGAGCACCGTAAGTAGGCCCACGCCCCTGCACTATCCCCGTAACTCCACCTAACCCTTTGGACCTTGAGGGCAATTTAGCATGGCCAATCCACCTAACCTGCATATCTTTTGGACTTGTGGGAGGAAACCGGAGCACCCGGAGGAAACCCACGCAGACACGGGGAGAACTGTGCTGACTCCGCACAGACAGTGCTGGTTGTGACGACATCTGGAGCATTGTCACAGAATTTAAGGAAAATGTACGTTAGAATCAGTTCAGAGGACTAATACCTACTAATTCCCGTACCAGCCTCCCGGACAGGTGCCGGAATGTGGCGACTAGGGCTTTTCACAGTAACTTCATTGAAGCCTACTCGTGACAATAAGCGATTTTCATTCATAATACTATACTATACTGGATACTAATACCAGGAATGGGCGGGTTGTGTTATGAGGAAAGGTTGGAGAGGTTGGGTTTGCATTCACTGGGGTTTAGAAGAGTAAGAGGCGACTTGATCGAAGCCTTTAAGATCTGAAGGGGTATTGACAGGGGTGGATGTGAAGCGGATTTTTCCGATCGCCGACCCCAAATCGCGTTGGGCAATTGGCCGGAAAATCTACATTTACGCCTGAATCCGGACGGCCCTGTTTTTGCCATGCTCCGGCCCCTCAAAAAGGGCGTACTCGGGGCGCCCGCCGCACGCTGTGTGGATGTTCTCAGGACGTCCCCTGGGGCCCTCCCCCAAGGCTCCGCCCCCGATGGAACTCCCTTCCTCAAATGACAGTGGAAGCAGAGTCTTTGAGTATTTTTAAGGTAGAGATGGATAGATTCTTGATTAACGAGGGGGGGGTGATGTGGGGGGGGGGGGGGGGGGAATGTGGGTTGAAGTGCGATCAGATCAGCCGCGACCTTAGTGAATGGTGGAACAGGCTCGAGGGGCCGAATGGCCTTCTCCTGCTCCAAAGTCCTTTGCTCCGATGTAACAAGTACTGTACATCCACAGCACTCTGGGGCAGGGTGTTCCAAAGTTTCAAAACCCTCTGAGCAAAGTGGTTCTTCCTCACCTAATTCTGCAATTGGCTGGCCCCTTATCCTGTGGCCACTCTCTGCTTCCAGACTTTCCAACATGGGGAAGAAAGCCTCTCGCCATCTACCCAGGCAGGCCCTCAACGGACAGGTTCCCAACTCCAGGAGGGAATGAGGGGAGGGTAAAGGAGAGAGAGAGGGTCATAGACAAGCGAGATAGAAGAGGGAGCCAGGAGGGAAAATAACAGCGGGGGAACAAAGAATGAGGGAGATCAATAGAGGTAGAGACAGAACGCAAGTGTGAAAAGCAGAGGGGGGGGGAGAGAGAAGACAGGGTGAAGGAAGATGAGAAAGGGTGGGGCGTGCACCGTTTGTGCATTCATTCACTGTAAACACCTAACAAAATACATCAGGCAACACATCTTAATTTCCCTTGTCAGGGCCTTACCTTAATGGGAAATGAAGTAAACCATTTGTCTTCATTCAGACAGGGCTGCCTCTTGCTGTTGTTTGAAGCTGTTGTGTACGATCCTTGGTGACGCTGTTGAAAACACAACATCAATTATATCTGCCTGGTTTACTATTTGTTCTGTTGAACTCAGATGGTTCGTTTGACTGGGATTATGAATATCTCATTGGCCCTGACTGCTTCGCTTTCAATTTTGTTCCTTCTCCACTTTCCCCTTTTCCCCCGTCTCCTCGCCTGCCCCTCTCCTTCTTTTTTCGCTCGCTCCCTGGGCTGGATTCTCCCAAACGCTGGCGTTTTACTTCAGAGGTTCCTGAAAAAAAGGTGCAGCTGATTCAATGCCCTGCAGGGGGCGAGCAGGGACCCGGAGTAATTCACGCAGCTTTAGCTGCGGATACGGGCCCCCACATTTCCGGTTTGGAGTCCGCGCTTGCGCACGGTAGCGGCCTCCAGCGGCCGCGTTGAGCTCCATGGCGGACTCGGACTGCGCAGCCAGGTGCAAAAATTAGACTCCCCCGATCGGCCACGTGCCCGAGCATCTAACCACACACAAGCACTCCCTGGCGGCCTATAAGGCCCCCCCCCCCCCCCCCGGTGTTCAATCCCCCTACCCCCCACTAGGGATGCCACGGACTGAGTCCTCAGCCGTCACACCAGTCTCCCAACTGGCAATATGTGGTTAGGACCACGCCATCGGGAACCTGGCCAGTTGGGGGTAGAGGTTTGCTGGCCTGGTCTCTGTCAACGAGCCCCCCAGCCGTGCGGCGTACACCGCAATCACTCCGACTCTCAGGTCCCGGAGAATGGCCAGATGGCGCCAGGTCCGAATTCGGAATGGGGCTGCGGACAATCCAGCCTCCTATCTCTACGTTCATCCCGCTATACCGCTCACCTTTCCTTCCTTACTTTCTTTCTATCACCAAGAAAGCACAACAGCGCCTCAGGAAACTAAGGAAATTCGGCATGTCGACATTAACCCTTACCAACGTTTACAGATGCACCATAGAAAGCATCCTATCGGGCTGCATCACAGCCTGGGTATGGCAACTGCTCGGCCCAGGACCGCAAGAAACCTCAGAGAGTCGTGAATACCGCCCAGTCCATCACACGAACCTGCCTCCCATCTATTGACTCCATCTACACCTCCCGCTGCCTGGGGAAAGCGGGCCGCATATTCAAATACCCCTCCCACCCGGCTTACTCACTCTTCCAACTTCTTCCATCGGGCAGGAGATACAGAAGTCTGAGAACACGCACGAACAGACTCAAAAACAGCTTCTTCCCCACTGTCACCAGACTCCTAAACGACCCTCTTATTGACTGACCTCATTAACACTACACCCTGTATGCTTCATCCGATGCCAATGCTTATGTAGTACATTGTATACCTTGTGTTGCCCTATTATGTATTTTCTTGAATTTTGTTTAATTCCCTTTTCTTCCATGTACTGAATGATCTGTTGAGCTGCTCGCAGAAAAATACTTTTCACTGTACCTCGGTACACGTGACAATAAACAAATCCAAATCCAAATCCAAATCTCTCCATGTTTCTCTCTCGCTGCCTCTCTGCTGTTATCCCATCCGGATATTTTCCCTTCCCTCGCCAGTGCCTGATATGTAAGTTAACGGCGATCTCCAAAAAAAGAGAATTTAACAACCGCCCATTGACTTACAATGGCATTACCATCGTTGAATCCCCAGCTATCAACATCCTGGGATTTCCCATTGACCAGAAAGTGAGCTTGAGCAGCCGTATAAACACTGTGGCTACAGAGTTGGTCAGAGGCTGAGAACCCTGCGGGGAGTAACTCACCTCCTGGCTCCCCAAAGTCTGTCCACCGTCTACCAGGCAGAAGTCAGGAGTGTGATGGAATACTCGCCACTTGCCTGGAGGAGTGCAGCTCCAACACTCAAGAAGGCTGGCACCATCCAGGACAAAGCAACGCTCACTTGATTGGCATCCCATTCGCCACCTTCAGCAACCATACCCTCCACCACCGACGCACAGTGGCAGCCGTGTGTACCGTCTACAAGATGTACTGGTGCAACTCGCCAAGACTCCTTAGGCAGCACCTCCCGAACCCACGACCTCTACCTCCTAGAAGGTCAAGAGCAGCCGATACCCGGGAACCCCACCACCTGGAGGTTCCCCTCCGAGGCTCACCATCCTGACTTGGAAATATATCGGCCGTTCCTTCACTGTCGTTGGGTCAAAATCCTGGAACTCCCTCCTGCACCACAGGGACGGCAGCGGTTCAAGGAGATGGCGCTCCACCACCTTCCCAAGGGGCAATTAGGGATGGGCAATAAATGCTGGTCCAGCTCGCGACGCCCACATCCCCAGTACGAATGCAAATAAAAATAGCTTCCTCTGCCGTAGGAGGCATCCCCTGCTGATCTAATCTCAGCTCTGCATACAGCCGACATCCCAATGATTTACACTCTCGTTTCTTCACCCATGTCTCAACATGTTTCTCTGTGAGTATCATTCACTGAAAACACACAAGGGTTATAAGCATCCCAAGGTGTTATTCTAAATAGATTAGGCGCATTCTCCTTCCTTCTCTCTCTTTCCTCTCTCCCTGTTCCTTTACTGTCATTTGCATCCATGGATATTGCCCTGCAAAGGAACACAAAACACGATCCAGTCTACGACCCCTTAAAAATTAAGCACAAATAATATCGGGGCAGTTCGACAATGCAGAAGTCCTCGAGTATTCTCATAACTGCCCGAGCTCCCACCTCGCTCTGGCCATGGGGTACAGGTCTCCATACGCTGGCTGCTGCCTGATACATCATCAAGGTGACCCATTCTTTGTGGGTGAGTTTGGGTCAAACGGGGACACACATGGACCCCCAGCCTGGACAGACCCTCGTCTGCTCTCCTGTCCTGCAAAATGTAATGGGCCTTGATTTTGGAAAGAGCTTTGCTTTTTTTGTGGAGGCTGTTGCCCCCAGTGCTCAATTTCTAAACCAGGGCAGGATGTCTTATGGACAGTAACTTGAGATAGAAGGGAGTGAAATCACGGGGGGGGGGGGGGGATTCTCCCATCGGGGCAGCTAAGTGCCGACGCCGGCGTACAAACGGGAGTGCTTTACTCCGGCATCGGCGCCCGTTCCGGGACCCCATTCTTGCGGCCCACAGGGGGCTAGGATGGCGCTGGAGCGGCCCACGCCGCTCCAGCTGACGATCTCGGCGCCGTGGGGGTCCGTGCATGCGCAGTTGGGCCAGCACCAACAAGCGCATGAGCAGTGACCTTCTTCCCCGCGCCGGCCCCGATGCCCAATGGCGCAGGGCTACAGGAGCCGACGCGGATGAAGCATAGAGGCCGGCCCGCCGATCGGTGGGCCCCGATCGTGGGCCAGGCCACTATGGAGGCACCCCCCCCCCCCCGGGGTCGGACCCCACCTCCACCAACAGGCCGCCCCTGGACCCTTCAACGCCGAGGTCCTGCCGGCTCAGAGGATGTTAGAACGGCGCCGGCGGGTTTTTTGATGACGGCCACTCAGCCCATCCGGGCGGGAGAATCGGCGCGCCGGCCCGGGCTGGTAGACCCCAACCGGCAACGCGCAGACCACGCCGGCCCCAATGGCGGCGATTGTCCGCTCTGCGGGGGGGGGGGGGGGCGGGGGGGGGGGGGCGGAGAATCCCGCCCACGATTTGGGATCTCAGTGGGGAGAAAAGTCATCTAAAGACTGAAGGGGCCGTCCAGCGACGAGACCTCTTAAAACTGAATAGCTGGGATGCCACTAGAGTAGTTTTATATAAGTTTGTTTATTAAGGATTGAGATTAATTATAGAAAGTATACCCAATAAGCATTATTAACCATTAAACCTGTATTGTGGGGCAGAGCAGGGATAATCAAGTGGGCTCTGGCTACAAGCAGTGGCCACAATGCATGATGGGATGTGGGGAATGTGAGGGGCAGGGCAGGTGGCGTTGGCAGGCCATTGGAGGCGGTGGCATAGTGGTCACACCACTCGCCATCCAGGGATCCAGGCTGATGCTTTGGGTAGCTGGCGGAATTTGAATTCGATTGACGACTCAGGAACTGATAGCTGGCCTCAGTAACGGTGATAGTGAAAATATAATCGAGTGCTGTAAAAATCCATCTCGTTCACTGGTGCCCCCTGAGGGAAGGAAATCTGCCAACCTTACCCGGTCTGGCTGACATGTGTCTCCAGACTCACAGTGTGGACTGAGTGGTCACGTGATGACGAGGCTACTTAAAGGGTCAGGTGACTGAAGACCTGGAGTGCTCCCAGGAGTACCTGCAGAGTACCAGCTGCCGAATAAAGTACTGTTTGTTTCAAGTCCTTGGCACCACTGTCAAGGTGCCTGGGTTGGCACTGCAAGGGTGGCAGTGCTTGGGTGCCAGCGCGGCACTGCCAAGGATCAGGGTCTGAGAGGGGGATGCCCATGAAATGAGGGTGGGGGGGGGGGGTGTGAAGGCTGGGGTTTGCAAGGCGGGTATGAAGGGCTTCCGCAAGGTTGGGGGGGAGGGAAGGGTGGATGTCTTGGAAGGGGGGGGCGTGGCCTGAAAGGGGATGTGGAATCCCTGTGATGCAGTCTGATCGGGATCTGATGAGTTGTTGCAACTTACACCTGAAAAGGGGAGGCTTTTAGTGACCCCATAGCAGGATGGCATCACTTAGGGGGGGTGGGGCAATGTCCATGCGCGTAGGGGGTTACATTGCCCATGGGTGGTATGGTGATAAGCCTGTGCACAGTTCTATATATAGTTACCAATGCGACCCTCCAACCAGCTGGTGGCGATAAAGATCTATCATCTGTTTCGACACACCCGCCAGTTGGTAGTAAGTTGTACAAGAGGACAGTCTCACTGAGAGTAGCTCCAGGAGAAGTCACTGAATTCATTTAGTAGCCATCGTCTGGATTACAATTTATTAGTTATCTTTCCATGTGCTTGTTAATCATCTTTCTAGTTCAGCAACTAGACGCTCTGTGTACATCATGACCATGGGTATAACACAGAACACGACAGGTGGAGGTATGGGGGCCTCTCAAGCTCACCTGGAGATTGGGGCATCCTTTCAAAATGGCGTCCTGATCTCCGAGTAGCCAGCCTGGCCAAGGCGTTCGGCTCCCCAGGGAGGAACACTCCAGTCCCAAAACGGTCAGTATGGTTAGATAGCGGTGGGGAACCCACCGACAGAACCGGGGATAAACTCCCAGCAAAGTTCCCTTTGAAATGACACTTTTCCGTTGGATAGCACCCGCTATATTTTCCCTCCCTCTGCTCTACACTGACATGGAGGGGGGACGTATCCACATGTGCACCATGCGGTGCACTCCAGCTGTATCAAAGAAAAGGCCTGCTGCACCTACCCCGGACCGCCCACGGTCATTCACGGCAGCCGACATCTTTGAATGAAATGGGAGACAACGTTTTCTCTTTGTCGACTTGTATTCCGGGTGGTTTGAACTCGACGAACATGATGAGGAACACAGTCACCATCAAACTCGAGAGTCACTGTGCCAACTGCCGGGGCTCTCTTGCAGCCCGAACCCAAAGCTGACGTGAGTGGTGAACTCATGGAGCGCTGAATAAGTGGGGCACTGCACTGTGATCGCACCGCTCACAGACGCGGCCCTCTGACACCGGGTCAAGGGTCATGCAGTTACAGCCATGCACCGCAGCCGAACAGTTACGGGGTACCCTTGTGCAGTACCCACTGTGTAAAAAACCGACAGCACAGCTCGGGGTATCAGCACTAGCAGAAGCCACAGGACGCCACCCACTCATCCTACACCATAGGCCCCTTACATGGAAAGGGAGCATCCCGACAGTGCAGAAGGAGGCCATTCGGCCCATTGAGTCTACACTGACCCTCCGAAAGAGCACCCTACCCAGGCCCACTCCCCCGCTCTAGCCCCATAACCCCGCACAAACTCATAGCCAATCCTGCACGTCTTTTGGACTGGGGGGGGGGGGGAACCGGAGCACCCGGAGGAAACACACGCAGGCACAGGGAGAACGTGCCAGCCCCACACACCAGAGGCCTACACAACACACTCAGCACACTAATGGAGCGCCCCATGTCGTTTGCGATGACACAATCACACGCTCAGGATGTATGAGCAACCCTAACGCAAGGGGAGGGATTCTCCGCCCCTCCGCACCAGTTTTCTGGAGCGGAGCATGAGGAGAGAAGGGTCTCAAATGAAAGCCAAAAGGGCCTCAGAAAGCCATCTTCCGCCAGAGGTCACCTGCCAAGCTGAGTCCTTCGCCCCTGAGTGAGCAAGTTGTGAGTGTAAACCCTTTCGGGCCGACACTCTCACGTCGGGGCAAGGTGGTGGGGGGGGGGGGGGGGGGGGGGGGGGGAGGCGGGCGGATGGAAGGTGCTGTTTTTATTAACTGCAGCCCTGGCCACTTCTTAGGATAGATACAAAATTAGCACTGCTGCCTCCCGGCTCCGTGTCACTGTCCGTGCGGAGTTTGCCCATTCTCCCAGTGTTTGCGTGGGCTTCGCCCCCACAACCCAAAGCTGTGCGGGCGAGGTGGATTGGCCACGCTAAATCGCCCCTTAATTGGGAAAAAAGAATTGGGTACTCTAATTTTAAGAAAAGAGAAGGATAGATACGAAAAATCAATGGAAATATTTTGAGAAGGGCAAGGGGAGTTCTTCTGCTCAACATCTTACCTAACATCGTATCTTACCCATCAGTCGACACCACTGAGAGCGGGTAATCATCTCATTGCTCTCCGTGGGATCTTGCTGTGCTCTACCGACATTACAAAAGGCGCTGCGCTCCTGAAATACATCCTGGGCTGTGAAGCGTGAGGTCTTAAATCGCGATGCTGTCCTTAGCTGCTGTCATATTGCCCATGTGCTCAGAGTGTGGTTCAATCCAAGCCTTGCAATTATGGGTATCTCCACAAAGAGGTTTCATTACTTACAATGTCGGTGGATATAATTCCTAATTTCATCCTCGTCTTTTTTTTTTGAAGGTTAAAATTAATTTCTTTGTCTTCCCTTGAAAATTGCTAAATTTATAATTTAACACTGTTCAAAGCAAGGAAATATGACCTGGCTTTTCACCATAGACTTAAAGCCGGGGTGGATGGGGGGGGGGGGTGGGGGGGGGGGGGAATGAGGGGAGAGGGAGGGGTCCGCAATGCATCACCCTGTGTGTCTGTCAGTGTAAACAGTGATTCAATAAGGCTCGGGGAGTAAGCAAAAGTAAATAACATTTATTTTACAACAATTATATACACAGATCCTCAGCGGGCACTCTCTCTCGTTGGTTCCAGACTGGCCGATCTATTATTCAAGCACAGATTAAGCCACTCCACCTCCAGCAGGGAGTTCCTATTCCTCAAGGAGCACTGGAAAACAAACATCCCCACACCCAGGGCGGGATTCTCCGATCACCGCCGGGTCGGAGAATCGCCGGGGGATCGGCATGAATCCCGCCCCCGCCGTCCTCCAAATTCTCCCGCCTCCCCCAAAAATTGCCCCGGCGTGAGTCGCGCCGGTCCCCACCTCGGAGAATGGCGGGGACCGGCGCGACTCAATGGGCCCGGGGCTGACCGAATTCTCCGGCCCGCGATGGGCCGAAGTCCCGCCCGTTCTTTGCCGTTCCCGCCGGCGTAAATTAGAGTAGGTCCCTTACCGGCGGGACCTGGCGGCACAGGCGGCCTCCGGGGTTCTTGGGGGGGGGGGGGGGGGGCGAGGGGGGATCTGGCCCCGGGAGGTGCCCCCATGGTGGCTTGGGCCGCGATCGAGGCCCACCATTCGCAGTGCGGAAGCGAATCCCTCTGTGCATGCGCGGGGATGACGCCAGCACGCGCTGGAGCTCCTGCGCATGTGCCAATCGCGCCGGCCGGTGGAGGCCCTTCGCCGCCGGTTGGCGTGGGTCAAACCACTCCGGGGCGGGTCTAGCCCTTGAAGGTGCGGAGGATTTCCCACTGGATAGGGGTGAATCCCGTGCCCTAGGTCCCGCACAGGTTAATATATTCCTACCCACCCCTTCAAAATCCCCCACGAGGGACGATGATGAGGAAAAGGCGACCAAGTTGCAAAGATCGTTGATGAAGAAGAAGACGCTTCGGCTCCGGCAAGTCGCCATGGAGGGGAGGAGTAGGATTGGCCTGCATGTACATGGCTGGCGAACGGCGTTTTCTGGCAGGAACGACTGTTGATAGTCACGTACTTCCTCGAGGCTGTATCCAAACACAGCAGCAAATAAGCATTGCTCATGTCGAATTTAGTAAACGTCGATCCACCAGCCAACCTTCTATACTGGGCAGCGGGTAACCGTCTAACCGGGAAACCCCGTGTTCACCGTTAACTTGTAGTCTCCACAAAGGCGATTTATCCTATCCAGCTTCAGCCCAGTCAGCAAAACGCAGCGGCCGGATAATTCCCAAACTTTCTAACCGCCGGATGTTCGGCCTTGACATTCCCGATGATGACCTAAGGGACCGGGCAGGCCTGAAAATATCGGCCTCCAGGTCCTCCTGGATAGTAGCCACGGTCCCCTTAATGGTACCAAGGCTCGGGTCAGGGAATAAACACGATTGTGAATGCTTGTTGGCGATCACCATCTGCAACAGTTGCGCAATGGGAACAAGGTCAAGAACGGATGCGGTAAGATTCACCCCCCCAAAAAAAGATTGATGCGGCTGAAGACTGAAGGCCGACTATAATCACACAGCCGGCAATCACAATGCACTCAGCTCCGAAATACACTCAAATTGCCTGTGGACAAGCTACTTGAGATTGAGTTAAGCTATTAATAAGTCTGCAAATCTGCGCTGAACTCCACAAAACATTCATTCGTTCAATACAAGCTTATCTCCCCCTGATGGCTGCGTTTAACGCAGGCAGTTCCAGGGACACGGCGCAGGTTAAAGCTCTCGTCCTTTCTGAAGCTGCTATTATGCAGGAAAGTGCCTGGAGGACGCAGTTAGCACAGAGAGAAGTGAATGTACTCCCGCTTAATCCGGGACTGTAATTATCAACTTCGCTCAGGCAGTAAAATGCGACTGTTGTTTGCAGCGAAATATGAGTCAGTCTTGGCTCACTTTGCTCGCCTTTGAGTTAGAGTTAACCCCCTGAGTCAGAGAATCACGCAGAGTCTCGGCTGTGACCCCCCCCCCCCCCCCCTCCCCCCCAAGTTCAGCGCTGAATAGGTGCGGCACTGTCGGAAGCGCTGTTTCCACAGTGTGATATCTAACCCTGGTTGTTTCACTCCCCCCGTCATCGAGGTAAAAACCCCAGGACACTCCTTTAGAGAAGATCAGGAGAGTTCTCCAAAGTGCGGGCAATACTCCACCCTCGACCAACATCGCTGGAAGGAGGTCTTGCAGCGCAGTGGGTTAGAGCCCCTACCTCTGCACTAGAAGCTCCGAGTTCGAGTCCCATCCCAGGAATCAATGGCCGAGGAACGTGCGTTCGTAACCCGGACAAACAGGTTGAGTGCATCTGTGGTGTTCTTTGTGTTGCCAAATTGAGGATGGTTGGCGCAATGTTCACAAAGACCACAAAATAGCTTTAACTTGAACAAAGCTATAAATTTATTAATGCTACTAATTTCGATTCGACACAAACTTCTAAATAATACACAGTTGATTGTTAACATGTACACTGCACTCATCTACAACTAATCTTAATACTGGTATAAACTATGATCTGCTCTCACTCACAGTAATAATGCTTCTGATTGTCTCTAGCTAACTCCTGGACTACACTCCCCACCGCCACAAGGCTTAGCATCAATGCCTTCTGTACTTGTGGCTGTAGCTCCCTCTAGGGGCTACCCTCGACATTTAATTAACCCTGCCGTTCTTACAGTTATGATAATACCACAGGGTTGGCTGGGGCCAGAAGGCACCCATACAACCTGTGGCCCTAACGTCACAGTGGGCAGGCAGCAGCGTGCGCAGTTGCATGGTTGCCTTGCACATCGCAGAAATGGTGCTCCGTCCACCCCAACCTCACAGCCCACCTCCTGGACACCCTCCGCTACTCTTCCCAGCCCTGGCAGAACAGCCATGACACCGCTGTCATGGTATCAGAGAATTGCGATGTGACGTGAAACGGGCGCCCGCTGCGATTTCAGCGTCTAAACCGATTCTCCGCCCAATCGCGTTTCCCGCTTCCGGCGTCGGCCGACGGAGAATCCCGCCCTTATAGAACAGTACAGCACAGAACAGGCCCTTCGGTCCTCGATGTTGTGCCGAGCAATGATCACCCTACTCAAACCCACGTATCCACCCTATACCCGTAACCCAACAACCCCCCATTAACCTTACATTACGGGCAATTTATCACGGCCAATCCACCTAACCCGCACATCTTTGGACTGTGGGAGGAAACCGGAGCACCCGGAGGAAACCCACGCAGACACGGGGAGGACGTGCAGACTCCGCACAGACCGTGACCCAGCCGGGAACCGAACCTGGGACCCTGGAGCTGTGAAGCATTGATGCTAACCACTATGCTACCGTGCTGCCCTTGAACTGTGCAAACGAGCCTCCTGAGGAAATACACATTCAGTCAGAAGAAATGGTTGTCAATTGCTGCCCCCTTCGTGAGCAAGATATCCGAACGAGAGTAGAAAAACAGCTACTTGGAGTTTGCAAGAACAAAGCTTAACAAAGCTCATTCCTACTCCGCACGAGCGAACGCAATTATTCTTTTCTTCGCAATAGATTTATGGAACAGTGTATTCTATCCTATGATTTTTTTTTTTCCAATTCCTGTACCACAGCAATAACTCTTTCACGTATTGTCGACTGCTTACATTTCACAATGTAAATCCTGGAGTGTAAAATTATATTGCCTGCTCCTTGGAAAACAAGCATTGACACAGAGTTTTAATGTGCGTGCAAAATTTACATTTGTGAATTTGTGGAATCGAAATGCCTGGATAATATATTAATAGCAAAGGAAATTTCATCCAGCACCGTTTTACTACAGGAAGAACAAATTTGCATTTATTATTAAAATTCCTTCATAACCTGCGGATGTCCCAAAGCACTTTGAGCGTCAGTGAAATATTTTTGAAATTCTCAGCTCGGAGTCAGATTCTGACGGGGACTGCGCACGATCTCGGCCGACATTGGAGCACTGAAATGAAATGAAAATCGCTTATTGTCACAAGTAGGCTTCAAATGAAATTACTGGGAAAAGCCCTTAGTCGCCACATTCCGGTGCCTGTTCAGGGAGGCTGGTACGGGAGATGATGCTGGCGGAGTGCTGCGCTGTCAGAGGTGCTGTTTCTTTCTTTTCTTTTTTTGTAAATTTAGAGTACCCGATTCATTTTTTCCAATTAAGGGGCAATTTAGCACGGCCAATCCACCTTGCCTGCACATTTTTGGGTTTTGGGGGCGAAACCTATGGAAACACGGGGAGAATGTGCAAACTCCACACGGACAGTGACCCAGAGCCGGGATCGAACCTGGGACCTCGGCCCCGTGAGGCCGCAGGGCTAACCCACTGCGCCACCGTGCTGCCCGGTGCTATTTCTTCGGATGAGATATTAAAGCTTCCCTCTCAGGTAGGCCCAAAACTGCCTGCGACCTCTTGCCATTGCGACAGTCACAAATTCTTTCTGGGAGCTTTTCAACAACTGGGACTCCCTCCCTAACTGCACAGCGGGTGTACCTCCACTGAATGGACTGCGGCGGCTCGATAAGGCGGCTCGCCACCACCTTTCTCAAGGCCTTTCTCCCGTGTGCCCTGGGACTCCTGTAGGAGTAAGGGCTAGGGAGAGACAGAACTGAAGTGGTTGACCACTTGACCCATATACATACTGGAAGAGTTAGGTCAGAGTTTGGGAATTCCGCGGCAAGTAGCTCGTTCCCAGACTTCCTGACGTCTGTCCACCATCTCTGTGAGGGAAAAGTCAAGATGGTGGTGGAAAGCTTTCCACTTAGAAGGACAAGGGTAGAAGACACATGGGAACACCACCACTGAGTTCTCCTCCAATCATTCACCATCCGGATTTGGAAATGTATCGGCCGCACATCCACTCTTGTTGGGTCAAAATCCAGGAACTCCCTCCCTAACAACGCTGTGGGTGTATCCACACCACATGAACTGCAACGGTTCAAAAAGACGCCTCACCGCCACCTTCTCAGGGGAATTCGGTAGAGGCAATGAAATTGCAGACCTAGCCAGCGACGTCCACATCCCGTCGAAGAACATAAAATTAACTTGCGTAGATGGACAACACTCAAGAAGCTCAATGGCATCCAGGACAAAGCAGCTAGACGAGGTCAACACCACCTTAAATGTTCACTCCCTGCTCCGCCCCATACACATCGGCAGCAGTATGCACCATTGACAAGATGCACTGAAGGACGTAACTCAACAAGGCTTCATCGACAGCACCTTTGAAACCTCCTGTCATTTAGCAGGACACATGGGAACTCCACCATTTTCCCTTCCAATCCGCACATCCACCCTGACTCGGGATTAAACCTCCGTTCCATCACTGTTGGTGGATGCAAGTCCTTGAACTCCATTCAGCGTCCTCTTGTGATGGACAACGGCTCAGTGTGAACATTGCCGCTGAAACGTCATGGATTCGAGCCCCGACCCCTCACCCCCATCTCTGGACAACCCAGGTCAGTCGAGGTGTTCGTGGGCCTGCTGTGTGATACAGAGGTGGATAGCTGCAACTCAGGTGTGCCGCCTCAGTAAAAAGGGCCCAATTTGTACTCCTGGAAGGCAGGGGGCCAGGATCGAGTTGGGTCCCCCTCACCCTGGCAACGCATTGTAGGGGGCCACGGGGGTGGGGAGGGATGGGGGGGGGGCAGGAGAGTGCCGAGACGGGCTGGTTGGAAGGCCAGTCTCGATTCTCAGCGACTTCATCCGAGTGATTTCAGATGCTCTTCGGCCCTATAACTCTGACTCTTCACTTTTCTTTTCTTTTTTAAAATAAATTTAGAGTTCCCAATTGATTTTTTTCCAATTAAGGGGCAATTTAGCGTGGCCAAGTCCACCTACCCTGCACATCTTTGGGTTGTGGGGGCGAAAACCACGCAAACACGGGAAGAATGCGCAAACTCCACACGGACAGTGACCCAGAGCCAGCAATGCTAATTTTGGCTAATTTTGTATCTATCCTAATAAGTGGCCTCATCCTAAAAACAGCACCTTTAAGGGCCGCACGGTAGCACAGTTGCTTCACAGCTCCAGGGTCCCAGGTTCCATTCCCGGCTCGGGTCACTGTCTGTGCCGAGTCTACACGTTCTCCCCGTGTCTGCGTGGGTTTCCTCCGGGTGCTCCGGTTTCCTCCCACATTCCAAAGATGTGCAGGTTAGGTGGATTGGCCATGCTAAATTGCCCTTAGTGTCCAAAATTGCCCTTGGTGTTGGGTGGGGTTACTGGGTTATGGGGATAGGGTGCAGGTGTGGGCTTGGGTAGGGTGCTCTTTCCAAGAGCCGGTGCAGACTTGATGGGCCGAATGGCCTCCTTCTGCACTGTAAATTCTATGACTCTTCTATCTGCCCCCCCGCGCCCCCCCTTGCCCCAACGTGAGAGTGTCGGCCCGGAAGGGTTTACACTCACAACCTGCTCAGTCAGGGGCGAAGGACTCAGCTTGGCAGGTGAATTCTGGCGGAAGATGGCTTTCTGAGGCCCTTTTGGCTTTAATTTGAGACCCTTCTCTCCTCATGCTCTGCTCCAGAAAACTGGTGCGGAGGGGCGGAGAATCCCGCCCCTTGTGTTAGGGTTGCTCATACATCCTGAGCGTGTGATTGTGTCATCGCAAACAACATGGGGCGCCCCATTTGTGTGCTGAGTGTGTTGTGTAGGCCTCTGGTGTGTGGGGCTGGCACCTTTTCCCCGTGCCTGCGTGTGTTTCCTCCGGGTGCTCCGGTTCCCCCCCCCCCCCCCGCCCCCGTCCAAAAGATGTGCGGGATTGGCTATCAGTTTGCGCGGGGTTATGGGGGTAGGGCGGGGGTGTGGGCCTGGGTGGGGTGCTCTTTCGGAGGGTCAGTGGTGACTCAGTGGGCCAAATGTCCTCCTTCTGCACTGTCGGGATTCTATGGAGGGACCTCCCTTTCCACTGATGGAAGGGGCCCATGGTGTAGGATGAGTGGGTGGCGTTCTGTGGCTTCCGCGGGTGCTGGGCCGAACCTGGGACCTCGACGCCGTGAGGCAGCAGTGCTAACCACTGCGCCACCGTGCTGCCCCAGCTCTGACCTTTCACACCCCCTAACCCACCCATTCACCCCCCATGGCCCTCATATCTGCCATGCCACCCTATGCCAATTAATACCCCTCCCCCACACATACACGTCTTGGCCTCTCATTTGCATTGCCCACCTCACCCATCCACAATGGCCTCTTATACCTCCTTCCTATATCCCCCCCCCAGCCAGTTCCATTGATGCTCACCGCATTCACTGTCAGCACCCCTCAGGAACCACTTTGAGCTAAACTCCTGACAATCTAAGGCGTATCTCACTCATACACACTTGGCAGCAAAGAAGCTCCCATTCAAAAGACCCATTCAGATCTTTTAGAATAAGGCGGAACGGCAGCAGTGGTTAGCTCTGTTGTTTCACAGCGTCAGGGACCCGGGTTCGATTCCCAGCTTGGGTCACCGTCTGTGCTGAGTCTGCACGTTCTCCCCGTGTCTGCGTGGGTTTCCTCCGGGCGCTCCGGTTTCCTCCCACAAGTCCCGAAAGACGTGCTGGTTAGGTGAATCGGACATTCTGAATTCTCCCTCTGTGTCCCCGAACAGGCACCGGAGTGTGGCGACGAGAGGATTTTCACAGTAACTTCATTGCAGTGTTAATGTACGCCTACTTGTGAGAGTAATAAACATTATTATGAATTAGAATATGGGAGACCTGCCAGGGATACATTGGAATAACCATGTCTAGAGGTAGCAAAGGCCTGGATCAGGTTTACAGCAGCAAATGAGCAGAGACGGGGGGGGTGACATTGAGTGGTGTCACGGAGATGGAAAAGGTGCTGCTTCTGCCCCCCCCCCCCCCCCCCCGAACTTTGGGAAATATAAATCCCTCTGCTGCAGGTTCAAAGTCATCCATTCCTCCCAAGCCGGCTAAACTCAAATCCCTCGTCTGCCGTACCCCAAAAGGGTTAATGGCCAAAAGGTGAGATGAGGACTTTTAACACCGCGAGTGCGGTCAGGACCTGGGACGCGTTCCCGGGAAAGCGTGGTGGTGGAGGTCAACTTAGTCGGGATTTTCAAAAGGGGATTGGATCAATGGATACAGGGGGAATGGGACGAACTGAGCTGCTCTGGCAAGGAACTAGAACCACTACGAGAGGCCAAATGGCCTTCTACTGTGCTGTAACCATTCCGCGACTCAATATGATTCGATCTAAATTGTACTTGTCTGAATCAATGTCAAGAGAATCTATCGTCTCCCTGGGGAGCATGTTCCATCGAACCATCGCTCCCTCCCTTAAATAACACGTCTGCAGATTAACGTTGACATTTCTCCTTCCCTATTGCTAATTGGGGGCCCAGTGTGAGCAGTTTTGATTTAAACTGTGGGCCTACACCTGTGCCACATTGCATTAAAACTCTCCAAATTCATTTCAGGGAGAGTCCAGCAGCTTTCATTTTCATCAGTGTGAGGCTCTTTTAGGTTTATTCCTCTCATTCCCCCTTTCTTTTACTTTGATCCATGGATGATTAATGGAACTGTATCTTTAATTCATGCAGAAGAATGCAGCAGTTACCAGGGACCACAGACTTGTTGGCACCAGTGGGCGAGACAGGCCGGGACTCGGTTTAATTGATTGGCTGAGGGTGGGGGAGGTCGGGGGGGGGGGGGGGGGGGGGGGGGGGATGATTTGGCCCAAAAGGCTGTACTTTGCCCGGTGACTGGTGGTGGTTGGATCTTATTCCAGTGGGATGGCACAGAGACCTGGGGAGGGATGCTCTGACCCCCCCCCGCCGGGTCGGAGAATCCCCAAGGGTTGGTGTGCCCCCCCCGGTCCTCGGGGGGGGGGGGGCACGGGGGGATTCAGCCCCGGGGGGGGCCCCCCACAGCGGCCTGGCCCGCGATCGGGGCCCACCGATCTGTGGGCAGGCCTGTGCCATGGGGGCACTCCTTCCTTCCGCACCGGCCTCTGTAAGGCTCCGCCTTGGCCGGTGTGGAGAAGACACCCCCCTGCGTATGCGCAAGAATACGTCGGCTGGCCTGCGCGTGCACAGAACCACGCCGGCAGATCTGAGCATGCGCTAACTCGCGTCGGTCCTTCCGCCCTCGGTTTCACCCGGCGGAAGCTCGGACTCGCGGCCGCGGTGGCCATCCCGATGGGAGGGGGGTGGGGGGTCAGACACCTGAAGGCGGGGGCTTCCATGACGGCCAGACCCGCGATCGGGGACGACCAATCGGCGGGCACGCGCAATCTTCTTCTGCACTGGCCCGCTGTGTGGTTCCGCCATGTTGCGTGGGGGTGGCGCAAAAATAGCGCATGGGCTGACCTGCAGCTGGAGGTGCAGGGCCCCGTATCGGCAGCAGGAGCCGCGTGACACACTCCTGCTATCCCTCTTGAATTCAGAGAATCACTCCGGACATTTTGAAAGTCGGAGCTCCGTTTTCAGAGAATCCAGGCCAAAAACCGCTCTCTTTCCTCTTGGCGACTCTCTCCAGAAAGCCTGTGGGCCGCGGTTTTCCTGGACCTACAGAGGCCTGAATACCAACCTTAAACTGAAAGCAAAGGTTTGAAGTGACGTACAGTGCCCTCGCCGGGAGAAGTTGTGAGTACTGCATTCCTAAACAGCATATATCCTGATTGATCGCACCTACAGGCTGCAAACCAAAGACTTTAATCTGTAAGCTTGCTGTGAAAAGGTATGCTAAAAATCATCGTCTGGAACAAAAACTCTTTTCCCTTCCACTTCCGATCCTTAGCCCTTTCCACCCCTCTGTGTTTGGCGGTGTTGTGCGTGCGCAAAGGTGGGAGAAAGTTAAAGTGGGAGTTAAGTACTAGTTGATAGTTAACCAATTGGATCTGCTATGCATTTAACTTTGGTTCTTGTTTCAAATAAACAGCAATTGCGTTCAAATATACAAACCAAGTGACTGTAATTATTGGGGTACTTTTGAAAGAATTATTGGTTAATTCACTTGTGTTGGGACTGCAGGGTCTATGGGGCTGGAATTGATCGCGCATTTGCCCAGGGTGACGTAACATCAGTGATGGCAAGATCTGACCCGGGAATGAAGGGAATGGCGTGGGGGCCAAGGCATGCGCTTGCTATGTCACTCATATGCCACCCAATTTGTAACCTTGGGATCTTCCGTGACCACTTGCATCACTGGGAAAGGCAGCCAATCCCAGCTCAACAGCCGATCCGAAACGTGGCATCCCTTACCCCCCCCCCCCCCACCCACCCCCTCCCCTCCCCACACACACTGATAGTCGTCGTCCCTCGACGCTGCATCGATAGGTTTGCGACGCCTTTACACCGGGCTTCGATTTTCTGCTCCCCCCCCCCCCCCCACCTTGGGGATCGTGACGGACGGGATGGGACAATCGAAGGCCCAGAGTCTGTGGACTTTAGGCGGGAGCCGGGAAAACCCGCCCCTCGACTCTGTTTCCTTCCGCCCAGAAAGAAAAACAGGCCGCTCGTTTGTGGGCCCTTCCTGAGGGAAAAATGGCCGCCTTGCTGACCCGACATTACAATGGCGTCGCGTCTCGAAGGGGAATCATTGTGTGGGGGGGGTTTCTGAGCAAGTCTCCATGCAAATCGCAAGCCCCATTGTTAAAAAAAAAAATCTTTATTGTTAATCTCAGAAGAAGGCTCACTCTCACTGCAATGAAGTTACTGTGACAATCCCCGAGTCGCCACGCTCCAGCGCCTGCTCGGGTACACGGAGGGAGAATTCAGGACGTCCAATTCACCCAACAAGCACGTCTTTCCGGACTTGTGCGAGGAAACCGGAGCACCCGGAGGAAAACCACGCCGACACGGGGGAGAACACGCAGACTCCGCACGGAGAGTGACCCAAGCCGGGAATCGATCCCGGGTCCCTGGAGCAGTGAAGCAACAGAGCTAACCACTGTGTTACCGTGCCGCTGCACTTGGTAAGTACCCCGGACGATCGGCCCGGCATCTGGCTGAGTAAAGCCCAACATTTCTACAGCTCCCAGTATTCAAGCAGTGATGGAGTTAATCTAATGCAAGCGTTAATGATAAAGATAAATCGCTCTTCTGGGCCAACAGTAGGCAATTAGGAAGAATGGATGGCTTAGTGCAAATCACAGATGGAGCGTGCCCACAGTATCCGTGTCAGTTTGTCTTAATATTGATTGCTTCTGCTAAAAAAGACATGCCTCTCTGGGAACTGCGTGTCACAATATGTTAGGGAAAAAAAAAAACAATGCGTTTCCCTCGGAGAGTCAGGCCTCGAAACCAGCCGGGATTGACATGATTGAGGAGTCTCCTCTCCTGACAGCTGTCGAAGGTGTCGACTGAAAATGGGCTTGGACAATCTCAATCCTGCTTCCAGATGACTCGAGTGCAGGGCAGGAAACTGCCCGTAACTCATTATTAATTAGCATTAACAGCAGCAACAGCCGGCCACTGTTCAGTGGTGTGAAAAAATAAAGGCCCTTCCCTCGGCGTCCTGGTGTGGAGGAGCCAGAATGGATGCTAAACTGCGCTGTGCGTGTGTGAGTTGGGGGGGGGGGGGATTAAGAAAGCTAAGCTAGCTGGAATTTTGCTTCAGGGTCGGCCTTGCACAGGCTGCTTTTCTTTTTGCAGCAGTGGAGAGAATCTTGGAGGGATTTAAAGGGGGGGGAGTTCCGATGAAGGGAGTCAAGGCAGTAGAATACATTGGTAGCGATGGTTGAGTGAAGATTGGACAGGCGAAGAAGAATTTGCTTGTCGCACTTTCACAACCTTAAGATGCACCTGAGCGGCAGTGATAAATGACCAGGATACACCTCTGAACTTCGCTTTGGACAAGGCCTTTTAAAGGGATCTTTTAAATCCACCCTGAGGATTGAGTCAGAACCTTCACGTCGCACCCAAAAAGACAGTGTTCGCCCAGTTTAAAACCCCTGGAATGGGCTGTGACTGTGGCTACAGTCAGGGACCGGGAATTCTGGGACAAGTGACTCATCTCCCGACCCCCCGAAGCCACGCCAAAGAATCAACTCACCAATAAGGGGATCTTCGAGCCCCCCTACACCCCATCTAATAGGGCAGGGCACCCCTGGGTCTGATCCCCATTGCGGGTAAAATGCTACCCGGGCACCTTGGCATGGCCAGGTTGGCACCCTGGCAGTGCCCCTGCCAGGTGTCGAGAATGGGTGCTGGATGGGTGCTGGGGCACTGCTTGTAGGCAGGCCAGGCTCTGGCAGGGGCACTGCCAGGGTGCCAACCTGGCCGAGCCAAGGTGCCCATCCCTGGTTGCCCTTGGTGGTGAGCCGCCTTCTTGAGTCCTTGAGGTGTAGGTACACCCACTGTGCTGTTAGGGAGGGAGTTCCAGGATTTTGATCCAGCGACAGCGAAGGAACGGCCGATATATTTCCGAGTCAGGGTGGCGAGTGACTTGAAATGAAAATGAAAATCGCTTATTGTCACGAGTAGGCTTCAAATGAAGTTACTGTGAAAAGCCCCTAGTCGCCACATTCCGGCACCTGTCCGGGGAGGCTGGTACGGGAATCGAACCGTGCTGCTGGCCTGCCTTGGTCTGCTTTCAAAGCCAGCGATTTAGCCAAGTGTGCTAAACCAGATCCTGATGGTTCCATTCAGTGAGCCAGCATGCCTGCCCCATGAAGTATCAGACACGCGTATTGCGCTGGTCGGGACCAGGCAAGGTGATAATTAAGACCCACATTGGACTCAAAGGTTCTGAGGAAGCTGAGGAACTGCTCAAGTTAGGGACCAGAATTTGGGCAGCTAGGTTCACCTGGATAGGGGACAGAAAGTGGGAAACTCCTGGAATATGGGAACAGGAGTGTCATAAAACCCCTCCGCATTATTCCCCTTCTAATGGGCCGCACAAGGATGGATGGAATGGGGATTTTTCTTCTCTGTATGCTTCTGGATTTAACTTCTTGCGGGTTTTCCAACAACCCGATGTCTTTAGACACATTGGTCATACAGAATTTGACAATTTCTCAAAATAAGAGAGATGCTGTCGAAGCTTTTCACGTTGCACTCATCAGGACAGATTTACCGATTTTCAAAGGGAGCCAAGTAGCAGTATCAATTGTCGCCGCCTTTCAAATTTGTTTTTCTTGCATCTGCCCTGATGAGTCCAGGATGAGAAGCTTTGACTGTCTGCCTATTTTTTTTCCAGCAATACTCTGGGTTTCCTTCACTGAACTCATTGTCCTGGCTTTTCAGATCAGGGAGGAGTATCGGCGCTTAGGTAAACTTCGTGACCACCTATCCCCATAAACATCACCTCGGGGAGGACGTTAGAGCAGAACATGGCAGTTCCTCAGATTGGAAATACTTTCGGCATCGATTCTCCGGCCGTTCGCTGAGGGCGGGATTCTCTGGTCCCCTCCCGCACGGTGGGTTCCCAGCAGTGTGGGAAGGCTTCAATTGGGAATTCTCACTGACATGCAGCGGGAGCAGAGAAGTCCGGCGGCAGTGCAGCGCCGCCTCCCCCGGCCGAGAGACATGCAGCGGGAGCAGAGAATATTTTGGCCTGTAACTTCCGGGAATCGGCGGGAAGCCGGCCAATACTGGAGCCGGCCAATACTGGAACACTTGCCTGCCCTCAGAAATCGCAGCGGACCTTCCTGTTCCAGCGGCAGCCTCAGGCTCCATTGCGGCCTGCACAGGCTCCAGCGCAGCACAGTTCCAATATGGCCACTCCCCTATTGCGACCCAGCAGCTATGGGAACACCCTTTGAGGGCAGGCTTTTATTGAAGACAACAAGCAGCAAGTTTTACAAGTGTTTCTTTTTTCTTTTTATTTCTTGTCATAAATTTGGAGTACCCAATTCATTTTTATTTTCCGAGTAAGGGCCAATCCACCTACCCGGCACATCTGATTTACCAGCATGGCTGTTTTAGCTCACTGGGCTAAATCGCTGGCTTTGAAAGCAGACCAAGCATGCCAGCAGCACGGTTCGATTCCCGTACCAGCCTCCCCGGACAGGCGCCGGAATGTGGCAACTAGGGGCTTTTCACAGTAACTTCATTGAAGCCTACTCGTGACAATAAGCGATTTTCAATTTTCATTTCATTTTCATCTTTGGGTTGTGGGGGGCGAGACCCACGCAAACACGGGGAGAATGTGCAAACTCCACACGGACAGTGACCCGGGGCCGGGATCGAACCTGGGACCTCGGCGCCGTGAGGCAGCAGTGCTAACCGCTGCGCCGCCTTCCCCCCTCCCCCTTTACAAGTGTTTTAAAAGTATGTAGAAGTTTCTTTTAACAGTTTTTTTCTCTGTTCATTTATACAGACAAAGCTGTTGTCATTGGTTCTTTTAAAGTAATTGTTAACAAGCTGAATGTCCGAAATCAGCAGCTGCCAGGCGATCCTGAACGGCCCTCGTGTCACCTGGAGGCTGGGCTTGCAGACCTGCACCCTGAGGTAGGCCTGCATCGGGCTCCAGCCCACCTTCCTCCAGCTCATCCTGCCCGGCTGTTTGCATTTACAGTGAGGATCCTGACTTGTACATCACATTCCAACATCACATTTAAAGAATGGAACCCCTTCCTGTTGGTGAATGAAACGGTGTCATTTCTTGGTGCCTTCAATGTAATATGTGTCCCATTGACAGCCCCGATTACTGTTGAGAAACCAGCATTCCTGGAGAATGCGATGGACCTCTCCTTCATCTTCACAGGGTCTGTGTCAAAGAAAATAAACTCCAAAGCCTTACGATGAATTGCACTCATTAATTAGTGAATGCAGATCCTCGCAGCATTCAGTAAAATGTTACATATAGAACATAGAACAGTACAGCACAGAACAGGCCCTTCGGCCCTCAATGTTGTGCCGAGCAATGATCACCCTACTCAAATCCACGTATCCACCCTATACCTGTATCCCAACAACCCACCCCACCTTACTTTTTACACTATGGGCAATTTAGCATGGCCAATCCACCTAACCCGCACATCTTTGGACTGTGGGAGGAAACCGGAGCACCCGGAGGAAACCCACGCACACATGGGGAGGACGTGCAGGCTCCGCACAGACAGTGACCCAGCTGGGAATTGAACCTGGGACCCTGGAGCTGTGAAGCATTTATGCTAACCACCATGCTACCGTGCTGCCCCTAAATGAAAATCGCTTATTGTCACGAGTAGGCTTCAATGAAGTTACTGTGAAAAGCCCCTAGTCGCCACATTCCGGCGCCTGTCCGGGGAGGCTGGTACGGGAATCGAACCGTGTTGCTGGCCTGCTTGGTCTGCTTTAAAAGCCAGCGATTTAGCCCAATGAGCTAAACCAGCCCCTATGTCACTAATGCCATGTTGAAAGGGCCCGGGCGCAAAACGATTCAGCTCCGTCGTGAGTTTTATTTTCACTGTTAAGCCAGTGTGTCAGTTAGAGTTCAGCTTCAGGTCTTCCTTCAACATTTCACAAAGACTTCCTTGCTGAAGCGCAGTCTCCTGGCACACATCTCCTCTGAGACCATTTCATACGCTGTCCTTTGTCCACTATTAGGGGTGGGTAACTGATTCACTTCCTCGTCAGGCGGAGATGATGCCTGACTCTTCTCTCATGTGGATCTTGCAATACCCACCAGAGAGATAGTTCACATTAGCTTACAGGAGGCTTATGTGTGTCAACTGAGGCATTCAACTTCGTTAAAGCATTAGAAGTAATCACTGTAAAAATCAGAAATACCCATAAATAATACAGCTTAAAATACATTGCAAAATCCAAATGTACTTTAACTCTGAATCAGCTGGGAGGACAAGCGTGCTGATATTAGTGTCCTTGAAGCAGTCAATAGCACCAATATTGAGGCCATAATCATTCGAAACCAACTCCACTGGGCCACCCAAATGCAGAGTATGTCAGAGTCCTGACTGCCAAAGCAAAGCTTCTTCACCCAGCTCAAGGATCCCGAACAAGAGGAGGACAAAGGAAGTTCTTCAAAGGTTTACCTCAGGAAATGGAACATCGACGTCAATGCCCGGGAGACCCTTTCTCAGAGGAGGCCTACTTGGAGGAACGTCTAGATTGAAGGGACATAATTCTTCGAGAACACCCAACGGCAAGAGGAGGCCCGGAAATGGGGCCTAGAGTCCAAGGACCGACGTCACCCCTTGGAAACCCTTGCCACGTGAGCGATTGAAGATGCGGCTCTAGGATCGGGCACATCAGCCACACGAGGACGCACAGAACCCGTGACCAGCAACACAGCCTGTGATCTCCAAAGATTACACACACCATTCCCGCTCTATCCATTACAGTTCCTTTGTTGTCCCCATGGTAAGCCAAAGTTTAATAAAAAATCTTTCTTTCACTTTCTGTGACTCCAAACTCATTTTTATGCGGTAAAGTACCTTTTTTTTTTAACTGGAATTAACAGCCTGGTGACAAAAAATTTTTTAACAAAATGAAAATCTATCTTCCTTTCACTTCATTTGCATTTTACATATTTATAAACGCTAAACACGAATAAATAAAACATTAACCCGCCAACAAAATGGCTCCCAACGGACAGGAAGTCACGGGCCACAGGAAGTGCTGCACTGTCGAACGTGCAGTCGGTTGTATATTAAGCAGAGGCTACCTCTTGTTCTGACTGGACTGGTGCTGCTGCCAGATCTAACCGGATCACAACGCCTCCCCTTCCTGGCAGTACCTCCACATCCGCTGGTCGGAAATGACGCTGAATATGGGACAGAGCGGCACTCCATGGTCCAATCCCTGCCATTGCCGATTCATGGTGCGCGGCACGGAATGTTCCGCACGAGGGGGCTTCGCTCCGAGTCTGACGCAGACCGCGACAAACAGCCTCGCTCGGTGGGTGGCCCTCCTGCTCCTAAATCACAAAATCGTGGGTTCAAAGCCCACCTCAGAGGCGAGGCTGTAAAAACCTCAGTGAAGTACTGAGGGGGTGCTGCCCTGCTGGAGGTGGTACCTTATGGATCAGGCATTTAAAACCCAGACCCCTCAGGTGAATGCAAAAAAAAGACCCAGAGTGTGGCAGTCTGGTTAGAGGTATTACGGTACTTAGTAATGCTGGAACACCATTGGTGGATAATGCATGTTGTCTATTGGTCGAGACCGTATGGTAGCTCCGCCCTGCAAGGCGGGGTATAAGAGCCCGTGCAGCCCCAGCAGCTCCCTTTCTGTACCTGAGCTGCTGGGGGAAACGTCTAGCTTATTAAAGCCTTCAGTTGTACTACCACCTCGCTTTGGTAGTCATTGATTGTGCATCACAGAGTTCGATCTGAAGGAATACTGGGAAGTTCAATCTGGTAAATGTGGATCCCTTCAGCAAAATCATTGAAAACAGATGATAGCGTTGGTGTTCATGGAAACTCATTCATGGTGCGTGGCACGGAATGTTCTCGCTCTGGAGAGAGCACAGAGGAGATTCACAGGAACATTGCCAGGCCTTGAAAATTGCAGCTATGAGGAGGGACTGGATAAGGTCGAGTTATTTTCCCTGGAAGAGAGTAGGTTAAGAGGTGTACCTAGGTGAGTGCACAAAACAATTTGGACGGCCTAGACAGGGTAGACTTCCATCGAATCCCTACAGTGCTGAAGGTGGCCATTCAGCCCATTGAGTCTGCACCAGCCCTCCGAAAGGGCACCGTACCGTTAAGGGGCTGGTTTAGCTCACTGGGCTAAATCGCTGGCTTTGAAAGCAGACCAAGCAGGCCAGCAGCACGGTTCGATTCCCGGTACCAGCCTCCCCGGACAGGGGCCGGAATGTGGTGACTAGGGGCTTTTCACAGTAACTTCATGGAAGCCTACTCGTGACAATAAGCGATTTTCATTTTCATACCTAGCAGCACTCACCTACCCGCTCTATCCCCATTGATCATGGCCAATCCTCCTAACTCGCACGTCTTAGGACTTGTGGGAGGAAACCGGAGCACCAGGAGGAAACCCACACAGACACGGGGAGAACACGCAGACTCCGCACAGACCCAAGGCCAGAATCGAACCCGGGTCCAGGAGCTATGAGGCAGCAGTGCTAACCGCTGTACCACCCATTGTTTACTCCGAGCTCAGACGTCAATTACTCGGGGGTAAAGGTGATTGGTAAAGGATTAGAAAGGGACATGAAGAAAAGCCTTTTCCCCAGAGGGTGGTGGGCGTCAGGAGTTCACTGCCTAAGTTGCTGATTGATGGCCGAAACACTCAGTTTCGTTCAAAGGCACCTGGATCTGTGTGAGGAGCTGGAACCTGCAAGCCTCTTGGCCGAGTGTTGGAAAGTGGGAATAAAGATGTGCAGGTTAAGTGGATTGGCCAGGCTAAATTGCCCTCAGTGTCCAAAATTGCCCTTAGGTTGTGGGGATAGGGTGGAGGTGTTGACCTTGGGTGGGGTGCTCTTTCCAAGAGCCGGTGCAGACTCGATGGGCCGAATGGCCCCCTTCTGCACTGTAATTTGTGTGTGTGAAAATGAGCGGCTGGTTTCATTTTGTCTCTTTTTTGGGCTGCGCACACCTGATGGACTGAACGGCCTCTTTCTGTGCTGTAGAATTCTATGGGCCTATGATGGGCTGAATGGCCTCCTTCTGCACTATAACGTTCCTGTGATAAACTGACGGGGTCGGGACTCTTACATTCCACGATCGAGCGCACTTCGAAAGGTCTGCATTGGCTGCAATCCGAAGGGTGCGCCAGGCGCTACATCAACGCAATCTCAGCTTGCGTTTGCCTTTCCAGCACACAGAAGAAGCATGGATCCCCGACAGCGCAGGAGGGAGGCCATTCGGCCCAACGAGCCCGCACTGACCCCCCCGACAGAGCACCCGACCCCAACCTATCCCCGTCGCCTAACCCGCACATCTTTGGACTGTGGGAGGAAACCGGAGCGCCCGGAGGAAACCCACGCAGACGCGGGGGGAGAACGTGACGACTCCGTACGGACGGCTACCCGAGGCCGGAATTGGATCCCTGCCGCTGTGAGGCGACAGTGCTAACCACTGTGCCACCCCGGCCCGGTTGTGTTGTGACTTTAAAAAAACTGAGGTGCTGCGAGGTTTTTTTTCCCTCTCTCTCTCTCTCTCTCTGTGTCTGTGCCGATGAGCGCTCCTGCGAGTTTATCCTGCAGTTAGTGTCGCGCTAGGCCAGGCACAGCTGCCACTTGTGTTTGGAGAATTATGATAATTAAAAAATATATATCACAGCACCTTGCTGCCATGTAAGCTGTCAGCACCGAGGGAAGAACATGGAATAGTGGAGACAGATGTGAAAGAGATAACGCGGCTCCCAGCCTCCGCTGTATAATCAAGGGCAGCGAACATGTTTGAGGTCAGGAGCTCGATCGAGAGCTGCTTCCGCGAACCGGTCCGGACGGGCATGTTGACCTCTTCCGTACGACGGTGCCGTACCTGGGAAAGACGCAGCTCCTCATCAGCTTGCTGTCAGTCGGGGTTTTATTGTCGCGAGGCCCGCCGGCTTGTCGGAATCGGTGCTCGTTCACAGCGAGCGATCGCCCCCTCCATCTCAAGAACCATCTTCAGCACTTGGCCCGCTCATGGGCTGCGGGCCACGGGTGTTTACAAAACCCTGCGCGGTTTGAAGTGGCAGCGGCGACACAGGGCAGCGGAGAGCGGGTCACGTGGCTCATCCAGGGTTGGCTTGGGAATGATGAAAACTCCTGGGTTGGAGATTTTCCAAGCGTTCACTTC
The DNA here is from genome assembly GCF_902713615.1 of Scyliorhinus canicula. Classification (NCBI taxonomy): domain Eukaryota; kingdom Metazoa; phylum Chordata; class Chondrichthyes; order Carcharhiniformes; family Scyliorhinidae; genus Scyliorhinus; species Scyliorhinus canicula. The sequence goes on along the minus strand of NC_052170.1, from coordinate 17,865,044 downwards.
CAATCCCGCCGGATGGCGAGCCACTGGGAGGCGTGGAAAATCCCCCCCCCCCCCCCCCGGCCTTGTCTCAATCTCCGTCCCAGCTGTTCCCCCCCAACCACCTTCATTTGAACGTCAAGTCCTGGGGTGGGCCTCGAACCCGGAGCTTCCGGCTCAGAGGCAGGGATGCTCACCCACTGCCCCACAGGAACTCCTTTCCAGCATTTGTTTCCCATCCCTAATTGCCCTGAGCGGCTTTCGGGCCCATTTCAGAGGGGCGGTACAGAATTAGACACATCACTGTCGGCCTAGAGTCACATGTAGGCCAGACCGGGTAAGGGGGGCCAGATTTCCTTCCCTCAAGGACATGAGCGAACCAGATGGGGTTTCGTTTTACAGCAATCGATGATCGTTGCCTTGGTCACCATGACTGAGACGAGCTTTCTATTCCGGATTTACAGACTCTGGGGCAAGTGGTGAAGGAACCAACAAGAGGGAAAAACATACTGGATTTGTTTATTGTCACGTGTACCGAGGTACAGTGAAAAGTATTTTTCTGCAAGCAGCTCAACAGATCATTCAGTACATGGGAAGGAAAGGGAATTAAAAAGAATTCAAAAAAATACATGAGATTACATAGTAGGGCAACACAATATATACAATGTAATGACATAAGCATTGGCATCGGATGAAGCAGACACGGGTGTAGTGTTAATGAGGTCAGTCCATAAGAGGGTCATTTAGGAGTCTGGTGACAGCGGGGAAGAAGCTGTTTTTGAGTCTGTTCGTCCGTGTTCTCAGACTTCTGAATCTCCTGCCCGATGGAAGAAGTTGGAAAAGTGAGTAAGCCGGGTGGGAGGGGTCTTTGATTATGCTGCCTGCTTTCCCCCGGCAGCGGGAGGTGTAGATGGAATCAATGGATGGGAGGCAGGTTCGTGTGATGGACTGGGCGGTATTCACGACTCTCTGAAGTTCCTTGCGGTCCTGGGCCGAGCAGTTGCCATACCCAGGCTGTGATGCAGCCAGATAGGATGCTCTCTATAGTGCATCTGTAAAAGTTGGTAAGGGTTAATGTGGACATGCCGAATTTCCTTAGTTTCCTGAGGAAGTAAAGGCGCTTGTGCTTTCTTGGTGATAGCGTCGACATGAGTGGACCAGGATAGATTTTTGGTGATGTGCACCCCTAGGAATTTGAAACTGCTCACCATCTCTACCTCGGCTCCGTTGATGCTGACAGGGATGTGCTCAGGGGTGTACTTGACCTCATCCTCACCAATCTGCCTGCTGTAGATGCATCTGTCCATGACCGTGCCGGTAGGAGTGACCACCGCACAGTCCTTGTGGAGACAAAGTCCCGTCTTCACATTGAGGATACCCTCCATCGTGTTGTGTGGGCTTCCACCGTGCTCAATGGGATAGACTTCGAAACAGATCCAGCAACTCAAGATTGGGCATCCACGAGGTGCTGTGGGCCATCAGCAGCAGCTGGATTGGATTCAACCACAATCTGCAACCTCATGTCTGGCATATCCCCAACTCTACCATTACCACAAGCCAGGGGATCAACCCTGGTTCAATGAAGAGTGCAGGAGAGCATGCCAGGAGCAACACCCAGGCATTCCGATAAATGAGGTGTCAACCTGGTGAAGCTACAACACAGGACTACTTGTGCACCAAACAGCATAAGCAGCAAGTCATAGACAGAGCTAAGCAATTCCTCAAGCAACATATTGGATCTAAACTCCGTAGTCCTGTCACATCGAGTTGTGAATGGCGGTGGGCAGTTAAACAACTCACTGGAGGAGGAGACGCCACAAATATCCCCATCCTCAATGATGGAGGAGCCCAGCATATCGGTGCAAAAGACAAGGCTGAGGCATTCGCAACAATCTTCAGCCAGAAGTGCCGAGTGGATGATCGATCTCGGTCTCCTCCAGAGGCCTCCAGCGTCACAGATGTCAGTCTTCAGCCAATGCGATTCATTCTACGTGATATCAAGAAATAGCTGAGGCCATGGAAAAGCTGGATGGGAATCAGGGGGTAAAATGTCCGCTGGCAGGAGTCGTACCCGGCGCAAGGGGAGATGGCTGTGGGGGTTGGAGGTCAATCATCTCAGCTCCAGGACATCACTGCAGGAGTTCCTCAGGGTAGGGTCCTCGGCCCAACCATCTTCAGCTGCTTCATCAATGACCTCCGTTCCATCCTAAGATCAGCGGACATTTTACCCCCTGTTTGCGGATGACTGCGCAATGTTCAGCACCACTCGCGATTTCTCAGATACTGAAGCAGTCCATGTCCAAATGCAGCAAGACCTGGACAATATCCAGGCTTGGGCTGACAAGTGGCACAGAAGGAGGCCATTCGGCCCATGGTGTCTGCAGCGGCTCTCGAAAGAGCTACCCAGCCACTCCCATTCCCCAGCCCCATCTCCGTAGCCCTCTAAATTAATCCCATTTCGAGTATACATCCAGCTCTCTTTTGAAACCTCCAATGGAATCCGCCTCCACCACTCTCCCAGGCAGCGCATCCCAAACCCCAGCAACTCTCTGAGTAAAGAGGTTTCTCACTCCAAGCTCTCTTGCTGACCATCTTGAAATTGTGACCCCTGGTCACTGACATGCGGACTAGTTGAAACAGAATATTGTCATGTGAGAGTACCTTTAAGAAATGGGTGTTTATAAATGGGTATGTACATAAATATCTGTAGTGAGAGTACCTTTAAGAAATGGGTGTTTATAAATGGGTATGTACATAAATATCTGTAGTGAGAGTACCTTTAAGAAATGGGTGTTTATAAATGGGTATGTACATAAATATCTGTAGTGAGAGTACCTTTAAGAAATGGGTGTTTATAAATGGGTATGTACATAAATATCTGTAGTGAGAGTACCTTTCAGAAATGGCGTTTATTACTGCAGTGATGTCAGAGTGTGGGCGGAGCTAGGGCTGTCTGTCAGCTTTTTACATTCGTTTTAGGTTGTTTGCTGCAGGGTGTGTTTTAGTTTTGTTTTCAGAGCTGGATAGCTGCAGTCATAGTCAGAAGGGGTATTAGTCTCTCTCTCTGTAACCTAAAGATTCTAAATCGATCCTGGTGATTTAAAACTAATAACAGTAGTGACTTTAACCTGATGTGCTTCTGGTAAAAGGTGTTTTAAGTCTTATGGATGGTAAAAGGAAAGCTTAAAGGATTACTTTGTGTTGTATTCTTTGGGGGTTGTATTTGAATTGATGGTTGCTAAGATGTTCACTGTATGTTTTAAAAAGGTTAACTTGAGTTCATAGAATAAACATTGTTTTGCTTTAAAAAATACTTTTGCATTTCTGCTGTACCACACCTGTAGAGTGGGCCGTGTGCTCCCCATACCACAATCTAGTAAAAGTTGCGGGTCAGGTGAACTCCATGATACACTTTGGGGTTCTCTACACCCTGGTCCATAACAATATCCTCCTTGACCCTGTCAAAATTGTTCATAATTTTGCACACCTCAATAATGTCGCCTTTTAATCTCCACAACTCCGAGGAGAACAAGCCCAATTTCTCCAATCCTTCCCTGTGTCTAAAATTCCTCATTCCTGGTAACATTCCAGTAAATCTCCTCCGCACTCTCTCCAGGGCTAGGGTTCCCAGAACTGGACACAATACTCCAAATGAGGTCTGCCAATGATTTGTAGAGGTGTAGCATCATTTCCTTGCTTTTATGCTCTCTGCCTTTATCTGTAGACCCAAGGATGCTATAAGCTTTCTTAACAACTGTTTCCACTTGCCTGACCACCGTCAGAGAATTATGCAATTGAACCTCAAGGTCCCTCTGCTCCTGTACTCCGCTCAAAGTTATACCATTGAGCCTATATTGGCACAGTAGCACAGTGTTTAGCACTGTTGCTACACAGACCGAGAGTCCCAGGTTTGATCCCCAGCTTGGGTCACTGTCTGTGCGGAGTCTGGACGTTCTCCCCATGTCTGCGTGGGTTTCCTCCGGGTGCTCCGGTTTCCTCCCACAAGTCCCGAAAGACATGCTTGTTAGGTGAATCGGGCATTCTGAATTCTCCCTCAGTGTACCTGAACAGGCGCCGGAGTGTGGCGACTGGGGGATTTTCACAGTAACTTCATTGTAGTGATAATGTAAGCCATTTGTAACACTAAGAAAGATTATTATTATTCCACCAAAATGCTTCACCTCACATTTCGCTGCATTGAAGTTTATCTGCCAGGTGTCTGCCCGTTTGGCCAACATGTCAATGTCCCTCTGAAGTGGCTCAGCGGCATCCTCACAATTCACTATTCTTCCTAGCTTAGCCCTCACGACCAACCTCTCAGAAAAAGCAAGGGTCCCGACACTGAGCCCTGGGGAACACCATTGTCAACTGATCCCCAGTCTGAGATATGCCCTTGGTCCTGTTGAATTGCAGAACAGCACCGAAGGGCTGAATGGCCTACTAGTGATTCCTATTTGTTACATTATAAACGTTCCTCATCCAATGGACTGTGTCATGATATACAGATACACACATAATGATGTACAGGCAGGCATAGACAAGCAGCTAATGGACACAGAGAACAGGACGTGACCAATAAGCAGGCAGGACACTCAGGGGTGGGATCTGACTATAAAAGACACGAGGCACTCACACTCCGCCTCTTTCCATTGATGAACATCGAGAGAGAGTCAGTCAAGGGTGTTGTTACAATCTCACACCTCCAGCACGTGGCTAAGTGCTAGTCTGGTTCAGTCAGACAGAGTAACCACACTTAAGTTAGCAGAGAGTCAAACTCACAGAGAACTGTGCTAACTGTGCTACTGGTTCAATAAACCAGATTGAACTAACTTCAAGGTCTGTTATCCTCACCAAGTGTCCAAAGTTTAAAAGAACTGAGAGTTCAAGACTGGGCATATTTGTGGGTCATCATTCCTGGAACTCCCTCCCTAACAGCACTGTGGGTGTACCTACGCCATAGGGTCTGCAGCGGTTCAAGATGGCGGCTCTCCACCACCCTCTCAAGGGCCAATTAGGGATGGGCAACAAATGCTGGCCTAGCCAGCGACCCCCACATCTTGTGCATGATCCAACATGCCTGCACCAGCTCTCCAAGTGAGCATGACGATGACGCAAGTTAATTATTCAACTGTCCTCCAATTGTTCCTGATCTCAATAATGATGTCCATTTGAAGGCCATTGACCTTGTCAAACATATCTCTGTATTCGCCTTCAGACCTGCCAAACTACACGATTCCACCAAACTATACCAACTACATGTTGGTGTGGGGTTTGCACGATCTCCCCATGTCATAGAATCCCTACAGTGCAGAAGGAGGCCATTCAGCCCATTGAGTCTGCACCGGCCCTTGGAAAGATCACCTCATGTCTCCACCCTATCCCTGTAACCCAGTAACCCCACCTAACCTTTTGGACACTAAGGGGGGAATATATCACGGCACCCGGAGGAAACCCACGCAGACACGGGGAGAAAGTGTAAACTCCACACAGACAGTCACCCGAGGCCGGAATTGAACCCGGGTCTCTGGGACTGTGAGGCAGCCGTGCTAACCACTGTGCCACCGTGCCATCTGGGTGGGTTTCCTTGGGGTTCCCCTGTTTCCTTCCACAGTCCAAAGATATGTAAGTTAGGTTAGGTGGTTTGGCCGTACTAAATTTCCCTGAGGTGAGGTTACGGGGGTAGGGTACGGGGATTAGGCCGAGATAGGGTGCTCTTTCAGAGGGCCGATACAGACTGGACGAGACAAATGGCCTCCATCTACACTGTAGGGACTCTATGATTCTATGAGTAGCTCGTTGGCCACGTTTGTGTTGTGTTATGCTTCTTCATGTAGCATAAGCTGCTTCCTTGATGTATGCTTTGACAAAGGAAGGTTCAGACTTGGAGATAGGTTTAACACATTTATTGATCAGTTAACAATTCTCCTACTTGAGTTCGACTCTCCTGCTAATCTTGCTACAGTAACTCAGTTTAACTAACCAGTCCGCTCTAAGCCATGCGGTAGGTGTGATGCTTCTGATCTGCCCCTGCCCTTCTCTCTAAGTGTCGCCTGTGTATATATGGGTTGTGTAAATGCCCCCTTGTGGTAATGTCACCTCTGGGTGTCTTGACTGCCCATTGGTCGTGTCCTATTCTATGTGTTCATTAGCTGTGTGTCTGCATGTCCTGATGTCTCTGGTGCTCCCTCTAGTGTTTATTTAGTTGTAGTGTGTTTGCATTAACCCCTTGTGTATTTACAGTGATGCACATCCCCACAGTTTGCAGCCATTTCTCTGAATGGCTCCTTATGTGGCATGGTTCTCAAACCCCGCCTGACAGTGCCTCGGTGGAGGGGCTAGGCAAATGCCACTTGTTGTTGTCAGATTGCCAAATCCGAGCTGACCTATATGTGGGTTATTGCTGTTGTTGCAGGGTTGTGGGTTTTGTGCTGTGATGCGCTCATTGACTCAAGAATGTGAGCAATGATGATTCCTCACCGAAATACTGACATTTATAATCAGCTCTGCGACAGGCAGGGGTGAGGGAGGGACAACAGAGGGGATATATGAATGTAACTTAGGGTCCCAGGTTCGATTCCGGCTTGGGTCACTGTCTGTGCGGAGTCTGCACATCCTCCCCGTGTCTGCGTGGGTTTCCTCCGGGTGCTCCGGTTTCCTCCCACAGTCCAAAGATGTGCAGGTTAGGTGGATTGGCCATGATAAATTACCCTTAGCGTCCAAAATTGCCCTTAGTGTTCGGTGGGGTTACTGGGTTATGGGGACAGGGTGGAGGTGTTGACCTCGGGTAGGGTGCTCTTTCCAAGAGCCGGTGCAGACTCGATGGGCCGAGTGGCCTCCTTCTGCACTGTGGATTCGTAATAATTCTTCCAGTGGCAGACGTAACTGGCCCAACTGTATCCTCCGCCCATTACAACATTAAAGGTTGGCCTTGCGAACTGGCATGAATATTGAGAGTTGATGGCGCCCCCTGACTCACTTGACACAGCAGGGAGGTGCGAATCACCCCACCCCTCTGCCGCAGCGCCCCCCCCCCCCTCATTCCCCCTTTAATGTCACAAGGATGGCCTCTTCCTTTTCCTCTAACTTGCTGCATATCCTCAGGTGACATGTAGCAGCCTCAAGGGCAGGGGAAGGTTTGGCAGAACATAAGGCCTTGGATCTGGAAGAGCAGGCCCGCAGGACGGGCATCACCCAGACTCAATCTGCCGACACCCTTCTTGCATCTGTCAGCGTTGGCAGGACGTTGGGGGTCAAACCAAGCCCCCAACACTTGGCAGCTTTGGCCACCAAAGCCTTCCCTGTAGGCCAACAAGGCCTGGAGGAGGAAGCGATCAACCTTTCCCAAAGGACAAACCTCAGACCCCCTCAGGCAGGCCCCGTCGAGATTATGTTCGTGGCCAGGCACATGAGCAACTGCCTCATTCCTCATTGGTTCAATCCAACCTCAAGGCCGAAAGATGACCAGCCCAGTGTTCAGAAGCAATCAAAATCCCCCTTTTGCTCCAACGTATTTCCTTCAGTGACGAGATGATCTGTTATTGCTGAGGGTTGCATGTTTGTGAAGCAGCTTCACAGTGCTGACCTGCTGCAACACCTCACGGAAGGCACTTCATAGAATAGAATGTACAGTGCAGAATGAGGCCATTCGGCCCATCGAGTCTGAACCGGCTCTTGGAAAGAGCACCCTACCCAACCCCACACCTCCACCCTATCCCCATAACCCAGTAACCCCACCCAACACTAAGGGCAATTTTGGACACTAAGGGGCAATTTAGCGTGGTCAATCCACCCTAACCTGCACATCTTTGGACCGTGGGCGGAAACCGGAGCACCCGAGGAAACCCATAAACACACGGGGAGAACGTGCAGACTCCGCACAGACAGTGACCCAGCCGGGAATCGAACCTGGGACCCTGGAGCTGTGAAGCAATTGTGCTAACCACTATGCTACCGTGCTGCCCAAACTTTTCCTTTGACTCCCACTCATTGGCATTGTTGTGTTGGGTCCTTTGAACTTTATGAAGGAATCCACCAAACACTTCGACTCGTCCAAACCAGAATCGTTTATTGAGTCTCGTGTGGTAAGATAGCAATCTGTTACAGAGTACATTGTCATGGAGTCTGCTAACTAATCCTCTGGAACTTGTACCTAGCACCGACCATTCACATGTACGTCTTTGTACCCTCTCAATCTTCTTCTGAAGATGCCCGGATGTGTCTCTCCTTATATGGGAGTCACAGGTTGATGCGCGATCAATAAGCACAGAAACGAAGGAGTAGTCCGAATCGAAGCCTTTAATCGACAAGAAGTGTGCCCAGCAGCTTGAGTACAGAAAGAACGATGGCTGCTGGGAAACACGGGTTCTTGTACTCCGCCTCGTGGGCGGAGCTACCTTCGTATCGACCAATGGGAAAGCAACACTTGGGCCAATGGGCAGCGAGCCTTCTCCACCAATAGCAGCTCACCCTCCCAGGTACCGTAGTACCTCTAGTCATGCTACCACACAGGTTTCATGACCTTGGTCTAGAGTTCGCATGGAATGTCTGTACTGCCACCTGCTGTTTGGAGGTCGTACACCATCCATCTATGATATAGCCCAGAGGCATATCACCAGAGGCATCACTCAAACTCTTGACCCCACCGTATGACAATGCCCTCAGTGTCACTCCATCTTCTCTACCGAAGCCACTTGAGGAACGGTCAGACATATATTGGCAGATTAATGTGTCAGCTTGTGATGTGTTCCTGGTCGGGGACTTTGCCACTTTACAATGTCCCCTTTGTCCTTCGAGGTCTCGTGGGGCAGCGGGTAGCTCCCCCTTGCCTCTGGGCCAGAATCTCTGGGTTCGACTCCAACACCAGGGCTTGCTGGCCACGGAAGGTGTGTTCATTTATTCACAGCACATTTCAACAGGGGCTGATAAGCAGCTTGGGATACCTCTCACCAATTTACAACTATTCCCCCAAGGGAAAAGACAGTCTGGGCGTGAAGGTTCACCACAAGAAAAAACAAAAATTCACGCTGTATCAGCAACGACAGGGATTTCATAGCGATTCCAAGGGCTCATGTGTTTGTGTTTATCTGTGCGTGTGTGTGTGTGCGGGAGTTTGTGTGTTTGGGAGTGAGCTTGAGCGTGGGACTTTGTGCCTGTGTGTGTGTTTGAGAGTGAGTGTGTGTCACTGAGTGTGTGTGTGCATGTGTGGGGGGTTAGTTTGCGTGTGTGTGCGTGGGGGAGGTTTGTGTGTTTGTGTGGTCAGGGACGTTTGTGTGTGGTGAGGAGACGTTTGTGTGTGTGGGGGGGGGTGTTTGTATGTGTGCGTGTGTGGGAGGGGTTTATGTGTGTGTCTGGTGGGGGTGGTTGTGTGTGTGTGGGGGGGATTTGTGTGCACGTGGCGGATGTTTGCGTGTGGGGGGAGGTTTGTGTGTGGGGGGGGAGTTTGTGTGTGTGTGTATGGGATGGAGTTTGCGTATGTGTGGGTGGCGTTTGTGTGTGTGGGGGAGGTAGTGTGTGTGTGTGTGGGGGGGCTGGCGTGTGGGGGGCTGGTGTGGGTGTGGGGTGAGCTGGTGTGTGTGTGTGTGGGGGGGAGCTGGTGTGTGTGTGTGGGGGATGCTGGCGTGTGGGGGGGTGGTGTGTGAGGGGGGAGCTGGTGTGTGTGTGTGGGGGAGAGCTGGTGTGTGTGTGGGGGGGGGCCTGGTGTGTGTGCGAGTGGAGATGGTGTGTGTGTGTGGGGGGTGGGAGAGCTGGTGTGTGTGTGGGGGGAGCTGGTGTGTGGGTGTGGGGTGAGCTGGTGTGTGTGTGTGTGGGGGGGGGTCTGGTGTGTGTGGGAGTGGGGCTGGTGTGTGTGTGTACGGGGTGGGAGAGCTGGTGTGTGTGTGGGGGGTGATGTACCATCAATTGGACTCGAGTCATGAAGAAGTTCCATATATCAGGCTTTAATCAACTAGTTGTGTGCCCGACAGTCGACTTACAGAGAAAGGCCGACTGCCGGGTCCTACGGGTTCTTATACCCCGCCTCGTAGGCGGGACTACGTGCCTCTCGTCCAATGGGTGAGCAGTCACATGACTAGCCTCAACCAATCAGCATTGGGGCACATGACCGACCTGAGCCAATGGGCAGCGAGTGCTCTGCACCAATGGCAGATAGGTACCGTAAACCTCCTAGTCATAACACCACATTCACCCCTTGTGCATAAAGAAAGAAGCCAGCGGGGGGGCAGGAGTAAGAAGGGGGGTGGGGCTGCTGTTGGACTGCTGGTATGACCAGAGAGAACGAGGTGTACCGAGGTAAATGGCGGCTGCCCACTGGCTCGCGGCGACTGTGCAGATACAATGAACGGCAATGAACAGTGGACAAATAGAAAAAAAAAGAAAAATAAATGTGCAACTTGTACATTGGAACTCTGAATGACACAAGGAGTCCGATAAAAGTCCAGTGGAACATCAGATCGACTCGATCAGTCTGTCGGGCGCCCTCGATGTTCTGCTGGACCGTCCCGCGGTGCCGGTGACGTCGGGCCGGTACCGTCCTTGACTCCGGGAGCGGCGATCGTGATCCTGTGTCCGTACCCCAGGTCGGTGCTAGCGAAGCTCTGGCCGGGGGAGGGGGTTCCTGTACGCTGGGTTGCGGGGGCTCCGGGGGAGGGGGGGGGGTGGGGTGGGGGGGATGGGACTGGGCAGAGCGCGTTGGTGTGGGGGGTTGGGGCCGCACGCCGGCAGGTGCCAAGTCTCGAAGGGAGACCGTGTCCTGCCGACTGTTGGGATACTCCACGTACGCGTACTGCGGGTTAGCGTGGAGTAACTGGACTCGTTCAACCAACGAGTCGGACTTGTGCACCCGCACATGCTTCCGGAGCAGGATGGGCCCGGGGGCGGCCAACCAGGTCGGGAGCGGGGATCCTGAGGACGACTTCCTGGGGAAAACAAGAAGACGTTCGTGAGGTGTTTGGTTCGTGGCAATGCAGAGGAGAGGCTGAATCGAATGGAGGGCGTTGGGGAGGACCTCTTGCCAGTGGGAGATAGGGAGATCTCTGGACCGTAGGGCCAGTAGGACGGTCTTCCAGACTGTGCCATTCTCCCGCTCGACCTGCCCGTTACCCTGAGGGTTATAACTAGTCGTCCTGCTAGAGGCGATGCCCTTGCTGAGCAGGAATTGACGCAGTTCGTCGCTCATAAAAGAGGACCCCCGGTCGCTGTGGATGTACGCGGGGTAACCGAACAGGGAGAAAATGGAGAGGAGGGCCTTAATGACGGTTGTCATGGTCATGTTGGGGCAGGGGATGGCGAAAGGGAAGCGGGAGTACTCGTCAATCACACTTAAGAAGTAGGTGCTGCGGTTGTTGGAGGGGAGGGTACCCTTGAAGTCCATACTAAGACATTCAAAGGGGCGGGACGCCTTTACTAAATGAGCTTGCTCAGGGCGGTAAAAGTGCGGTTTGCATTCTGAGCAAATGTGGCAATCCCTGGTCACGGTACTGACCTCCTCAATGGAGTAGGGCAGGTTGCAGGGCTTGATAAAGTGATAGAAGCGGGCTACCCCTGGATGGCAGAGGTCCATGTGGAGGGTGCGGAGGCGGTCTATCTGCGCGCTGGCGCAGGTACCGCGGGACAGGGCATCAGGAGGCTCATTGAGCTTCCCAGGACGGTACAAGATATCGTAGTTGTACGTGGACAACTCGATCCGCCATCGCAAGATCTTGTCGTTCTTGATCTTGCCCCTCTGTGCATTGTCAAACATGAAGGCTACTGACTGCTGGTCTGTGAGGAGGGTGAACCTCCTGCCGGCCAGATAGTGCCTCCAGTATCGCACAGCTTCAACTATGGCCTGTGCCTCCTTTTCCACCGAGGAATGGCGGAGTTCAGAAGCGTGGAGTGTCAACCCGCTTGGTTGAGGGTGGCCGCCAGAGCTACGTCAGACGCGTCGCTCTCGACCTGGAATGGGAGGGACTCGTCGATAGCACGCATCGTGGCCTTTGCGATATCCGCTTTGATGCGGCTAAAGGCCTGGCGGGCCTCCATCGACAGGGGAAAGGAGGTGGACTGGATGAGGGGGCGGGCTTTGTTGGCGTAGTTCGGGACCCACTGGGCGTAATGACAGAAGAAGCCCAGACAGCATTTAAGGAATTTGAGGGAGTTGGGGAGGGGGAGTTCCATCAGGGGGCGCATGCGTTCGGGATCGGGGCCTGTTACGCACTACGTAGCCGAGGATGGTTAGACGGTCGGTGCAAAACACGCACTTATCCTTATTATATGTGAGGTTAAGGAGTTTTGCGGTACAGAGGAATTTTTGGAGGTTGATATCATGGTCCTGCTGGTCGTGGCCGCAGATGGTGACGTTATCAAGATACGGGAAGGTCGCCCATAAACCGTATTGGTCAACCATTCGGTCCATCTCCCGTTGGAAGACCGAGACCCCATTTGTGACACCGAATGGAACTCTTAGAAAGTGATAGAGGCGCCGATCTGCCTCGAACGCCGTGTACTTGCGGTCACTCGCGCGGATGGGAAGCGGGTGATATGCAGACTTAAGGTCCACCATGGAGAAGACTTTGTACTTTGCGATCCTGTTAACCAGGTCGGAAATACGAGGGAGAGGGTACGCGTCCAGCTGCGTAAACCTGTTGATGGTCTGACTGTAGTCAATGACCATCCGGTTTTTCTCCCTGGTCCGAACTACCAGCACTTGGGCTCCCCAGGGTCTGTTGCTGGCCTCGGTGACTCCTTCCTTTAGTAGCCTCCGGACCGCGGACCTGATGAAGGTCCGGTCCTGGGCACTGTATCGTCTGCTCCTAGTGGCGACGGGTTTGCAATCCGGGGTGAGGTTCGCAAACAAAGGGGGGTCCACTTTGAGGGACGCGAGGCTGCAGACAGTAAGAGGGGGAATAGGGCCGCCGAACTTAAAGGTCAAGCTCTGCAGGTTGCACTGGAAATCCAGTCCTAAGAGTGCCGGTGCGCAGAGGCGGGGGAGGACGAGGAGTTTGTAATTTTAAAAAAACCCTCCCCTGGACCGTGAGGACCGCTAAGCAGCACCCGGTGATGTGGATGGAGTGCGAACCTGAGTCTAGAGCTATCTTATGCTTGACCAGGCGAACGGGGAGCGCGCAGCGTCTTACCGTATCGGGGTGGACAAAACTCTCTGTGCTCCCGGAGTCTAATAGGCAGCTCGTTTCGTGTCCATTGAGAAGGATCTGTGTTGTCGCCGTGGAGAGCGTGTGTGGTCGTGACTGCAGCGAGTCGTGGCAGGAGGTCTGGGTCACCTTCGCTTGCGGAGTAGTCGCTGGTGGGGTCCTCTGCATTGGTCCAAAATGGCAGCACCCGTGGCCCGCACGTGGGGTCGGGGCCCCAAAATGGCGGCGTCCGGGACCCACACGTGGCGTCCGGGACCCAAAATGGCGGTGCCCGTGGGTCACTCGTGGTGGCTAGAGGCAGGGGCAAAGATGTCCGTGGGTCGCACATGGTGGCCGGGAGCGGGGGCAGAGAGGCCTGTGTGCCGCGCGGGGCCCCGGAGGAGTGCGGGGGCAGAGAGGCCTGTGTGCCACGCGGGGCCCCGGAGGAGTGCGGGGGCAGAGAGGCCTGTGTGCTGCGCGGGGCCCCGGAGGAGTGCGGGGGCAGAGAGGCCTGTGTGCTGCGCGGGGCCCCGGAGGAGTGCGGGGGCAGAGAGGCCTGTGTGCCACGCGGGGCCCCGGAGGAGTGCGGGGGCAGAGAGGCCTGTGTGCCACGCGGGGCCCCGGAGGAGTGCGGGGGCAGAGAGGCCTGTGTGCCACGCGGGGCCCCGGAGGAGTGCGGGGGCAGAGAGGCCTGTGTGCTGCGCGGGGCCCCGGAGGAGTGCGGGGGCAGAGAGGCCTGTGTGCCACGCGGGGCCCCGGAGGAGTGCGGGGGCAGAGAGGCCTGTGTGCCACGCGGGGCCCCGGAGGAGTGCGGGGGCAGAGAGGCCTGTGTGCTGCGCGGGGCCCCGGAGGAGTGCGGGGGCAGAGAGGCCTGTGTGCTGCGCGGGGCCCCGGAGGAGTGCGGGGGCAGAGAGGCCTGTGTGCTGCGCGGGGCCCCGGAGGAGTGCGGGGGCAGAGAGGCCTGTGTGCTGCGCGGGGCCCCGGAGGAGCGCGGGGGGGGGGGGGTGCGATCCGTGGTCGCTGCGCGGAACAGCGGCGACCGACTTTGATTGACAGGCCACTGAATAATGACCTTTCTTACCGCAGCTCTTACAGACTGCGGAGCGGGCCGGGCTGCGCGGGCTGGGGTGCTTGGCCAGGCCACAGAAGTCACAGCGGGGCCCCGTGAGCTTATCGGGGTGCCCCGCAGCGCAGGGCTGGGGGGGTCGGAGTCGGCGGGGAACATGGGGGTTGCGTGCCGCGTTGCCCAAGGGGCTGCCGTGCGGCTGGGGGCATATAAGCGGGCGTTTCGGTCGGAAACTTCCAGAGAGGATGCGAGGATCCATGTCTCCGCGAGGCTTAAAGTGTCACTGGCGTATTGCAGAAGGTTGCATATCTGCAACGAAAGCATCCCGAATTAACAGTTCCGTATGTTCTGCCGCAGTAACTTGCGGGTAGGCGCAATTTCTCCCCAAGACAACGAGGGTTCGATAAAATTCATCAAGGGACTCACCGGGGAACTGCTGCCTTGTAGCTAGGAGATGCCGTGCGTAGACTTGGTAAACAGGCCTGAGAAAATGTCCTTTCAGAAGGTCCATGGCCGCGTCATAGTCTTGTTCATCCTCAATCATCGAGTAGACGGCGGTGCCCACGCACGAGTGGAGGATGTGGAGTTTCTGCTCCTTGGTGGGTTGGCTGTCTGTGGTGGAGAGGTAGCTGTTGAAGCACGCCAGCCAATGTTTAAAAGTTGCTGACGCGTTTGTAGCATGCGGGCTGATGCGGAGGCAGTCTGGTTTGATCCGAAGCTCCATTTCAAAATTCTAGTTGATTAAATTGATGTACCATCAATTGGACTCGAGTCATGAAGTTCCATATATCAGGCTTTAATCAACTAGTTGTGTGCCCGACAGTCGACTTACAGAGAAAGGCCGACTGCCGGGTCCTACGGGTTCTTGTACCCCGCCTCATAGGCGGGACTACTTGCCTCTCGGCCAATGGGTGAGCAGTCACATGACTAGCCTCAACCAATCAGCAGAGAGGGACATGACCGATCTGAGCCAATGGGCAGCGAGTGCTCTGCACCAATGGCAGATAGGTACTGTAAACCTAGTCATACCACCACAGGGGGGAGCTGTTTTGGGGGGGGGCAGCTGGTGTGTGTCTGGGGGGGGGGGGGGGGGGTGGGAACTGGTGTGTGTGTGTTTGTGTGTGGAGCTAGTGTGGCTGTGTGGGGGGGTGGAGCTGGTGTGTGTGTGTGTGGGGGGGTGGAGCTGGTGTGTGTGTGTGTGTATGGGAGGGAGTGGTGCTGGTGTGTGTATGTGTGGGGGGGTAGAGCTGGTGTGTGTGTTGGGGAGTGGTGCTGGTGTGTGTGTGTGTGTGTGTGTGCGTGTGTGTGGGGGGGGGGTGGTGCTGGTGTGTGTATGTGTGTGTAGGGGGAGTGGAGCTGATGTGTGTGTGGGGTGGAGCTGGTGTGTGTTTGTGTGGGGGGGGAGTGGAGCTGATGTGTGTGCGTGGGGGGGTGGTGCTGGTGTGTGTGTGTGCGTGTGTGTGGGGGTGGGAGTGGAGCTTATGTGTGTGTGTGTGGGGGGGGCGAGTTGAGCTGATGTGTGTGTGGGGGGTGGGGCTTGTGTGTGTGCGTGGGGGTGGGAGTGGAGCTGATGTGTGTGTGTGTGGGGGGGGTGGAGCTGATGTGTGTGTGTGTGGGGGGGGTGGAGCTGATGTGTGTGTGTGTGGGGGGGGTGGAGCTGATGTGTGTGTGTGTGGGGGGGGTGGAGCTGATGTGTGTGTGTGGGGGGTGGAGCTGGTGTGTGTGTGCGTGTGTGGGGGGGGTGGAGCTGGTGTGTGTGTGTGCGTGTGTGTGGGGGGGATTGGAGCTGATGTGTGTGTGTGTGTGGGGGGGTGGAGCTGGTGTGTGTGTGTGCGTGTGTGTGGGGGGGATTGGAGCTGATGTGTGTGTGTATGTGGGGGCGTGGAGTTGGCGTGTGTGTGTGTGTGGGGGGTGGAGCTGGTGTGTGTGTGTGGGGGGGGTTGGAGCTGGTGTGTGTGTGTGGGGGTGGGAGTGGAGCTGATGTGTGTGTGTGGGGGTTGGTGCTGGTGTGTGTGTGTGGCGGGGGGGGCGGTGTGGTGCTGATGTGTGTGTGTGTGTGGGGGGGGTGGTGCTGGTGTGTGGGGGGTGGTGCTGGTGTATGTGTGTGTGTGTGGGGGGGGTGGAGCTGGTGTGTGTGTGGGGGGGGGGGTGGAGCTGGTGTGTGTGTGGGGGGGGGGTGGAGCTGGTGTGTGTGTGTATGTGGGGGGTGGTGCTGGTGTATGTGTGTGTGTGTGGGGGGGTGGTGCTGGTGTATGTGTGTGTGTGTGTGGGGGGGTGGTGCTGATGTATGTGTGTGTGGTGGGGGGGCGGTGTGGTGCTGGTGTGTGTATGTGTGTGTGTGTGTGGGGGGGGTGGAGCTGGTGTGTGTGTGGGGGGGTTGGAGCTGGTGTGTGTATGTGGGGTGGTTGGTGCTGGTGTGTGGTGGGGGAGTGGAGCTGGTGTGTATGTGGGGTGGTTGGTGCTGGTGTGTGGTGGGGGAGTGGAGCTGGTGTGTATGTGGGGTGGTTGGAGCTGGTGTGTGTGGTGGGGGGTGTGTGGTGCTGCTGTGTGTGTGTATGTGTGTGTGTGGGGGGGTGGAGCTGGTGTGTGGTGGGGGGGAGTGGAGCTGGTGTGTGTGTGGGGTGGTTGGTGTGTGTGTGTGGTGGGGGGGAGTGGAGCCGGTGTGTGTGTGGTGCTGGTGTGTGTGTGTGGGGGGGAGTGGAGCTGGTGTGTGTGTGGGGTGGTTGGTGTGTGTGTGTGGTGGGGGGGAGTGGAGCTGGTGTGTGTGTGTGGGGGGGGGGGGTAGTGGAGCTGGTGTGTGTGTGGGGTGGGGGGGGGTAGTGGAGCTGGTGTGTGTGTGGGGTGGTTGGTGTGTGTGTGTGGTGGGGGGGAGTGGAGCCGGTGTGTGTGTGTGGGGGGGGGGGTAGTGGAGCTGGTGTGTGTGTGGGGTGGGGGGGGGGGTAGTGGAGCTGGTGTGTGTGTGGGGTGGTTGGTGCTGGTGTGTGGTGGGGGGGAGTGGAGCTGGTGTGTGTGTGTGGGGGGGGGGGTAGTGGAGCTGGTGTGTGTGTGGGGTGGGGGGGGGGTAGTGGTGCTGGTGTGTGTGTGGGGTGGTTGGTGGGTGTGTGTGGTGGGGGGGAGTGGAGCTGGTGTGTATGTGGTGCGTTGTGGTGCTGGTGTGTGTGTGTGGGGGGGGTAGTGGAGCTGGTGTGTGTGTGTGGTGGGGGGTAGTGGAGCTGGTGTGTGTGTGTGGGGGGGGGGTAGTGGAGCTGGTGTGTGTGTGGGGTGGTTGGTGCTGGTGTGTGTGTGGTGCTGGTGTGGTGCTGGTGTGTGTGTGTGTGGTGGGGGGTAGTGGAGCTGGTGTGTATGTGGTGCGTTGTGGTGCTGGTGTGTGTGTGTGGGGGGGGGGTAGTGGAGCTGGTGTGTGTGTGGGGTGGTTGGTGCTGGTGTGTGTGTGTGGTGGGGGGTAGTGGAGCTGGTGTGTGTGTGTGGGGGGGGGTAGTGGAGCTGGTGTGTGTGTGGGGTGGTTGGTGTGTGTGTGTGGTGGGGGGGAGTGGAGCTGGTGTGTGTGTGGTGCTGGTGTGTGTGTGTGGGGGGGAGTGGAGCCGGTGTGTGTGTGGTGCTGGTGTGGTGCTGGTGTGTGTGTGTGGGGGGGGGGGGGGGGTAGTGGAGCTGGTGTGTGTGTGGGGTGGGGGGGAGTGGAGCCGGTGTGTGTGTGGTGCTGGTGTGGTGCTGGTGTGTGTGTGGGGGGGAGTGGAGCCGGTGTGTGTGTGGTGCGGTTGGTGCGGTGTCGTGCTGGTGTGTGTGTGGGGGGGAGTGGAGCTGGTGTGTGTGTGGGATGGTTGGTGCTGGTGTGTGTGTGGCGTGGTTGGTGCGTTGTGGTGCTGGTGTGTGTATATGTTTACACAGCAGGCTGTCGGTGTTGTTGCTGGTGAATTGGAGATAACTCTGTGCTCTGATGTGTGTGCTGACTTTATGCCAAAGTTTGCAATTACACCGGAACAGGGGATTAGCAAGCCCCAGTCTGTACCTGTCGCTGGGCACCACACAGCCAATAACTCTAATGTAATTACACGATAATTATTCCATCATTATTACTGTAACAGTAAATGTGTATGCAATGGCAGCACATTCGCCAGATATTGCTGAGAACGCTGCTCCCAGTGATACGATTTGAGATTTGAAATTAATGTTGCTCACGTCACCACTTGGCATCTATTTTGGTCCATCAGACAGAAAGAGGAGTCGCTGACTCAAAGAAAAGAGTGAAGTTGCATTTCTATAGCACCTTTCACAACCTCAGGGTGCCTTAAGGAGCTTCCTAGCCAGTGAAGGAGGTTCTAAGTGTGGACACTGTGGTAATGGAAAACGAATAAATTCCCAATTTCCACACAGTCAGCTCCATGCACGGTAATGTGATAATAACTGGGTCACCTGTTTGAGGGGCCAGGATTGAGGGATAATTGTAGGCCCGGATTCTGGGAGAGATTGGCTTGGCTGGTTTAGCTTGTTGTGTTATGCTTCTTCATGTATTGTGGATAGCACAATGGCTTCACAGCTCCAGGGTCCCAGGTTCGATTCCGGCTTGGGTCACTGTCTGTGCGGAGTCTGCACATCCTCCCCTTGTGTGCGTGGGTTTCCTCCGGGTGCTCCGGTTTCCTCCCACAGTCCAAAAATGTGCAGGTTAGGTAGATTGGCCACGCTAAGTTGCCCTTAGTGTCCAAAATTGCCCTTAGTGTTGGGTGGGGTTACTGGGTTATTGGGATAGGGTGGAGGTGTTGACCTTGGGTAGGGTGCTCTTTCCAAGAGCTGGTGCAGACTCGATGGGCCGAATGGCCTCCTTCTGCACTGTAAATTCTATTCTATGAATAAGCTGCTTCCTTGATGTACACTCTGACAAAGGAAGGTTCAGACTTGGAGATAGGTTTCACACATTTATTGAACAGTTAACAATTCTCCTACTTGACTTCGACTCTCCTGCTAACCTTGCTATAGTAACTCAGTCTAACTAACTGGTCTGCTCTAAGCCATGCGGTGGGTGTGATGCTTCCTGATCTGCCCCTGTCTCTCTGAGTGTCGCCTGTGGAAAGAGAAAGAGCATGTGTGCCCTGTCCTTTTATATGGGTTGCCCCCTTGTGGTAGTATCACCTCTGGATGTCTTGACTGCCCAATGGTCGTGTCCTATCTTACTGACCTATTGGTTGATTATCTGTGTGCCAAGTTGCCCCTGGCGCTCCCTCTAGTGTTTATGCAGTCCTAGTGTATCTACATTAACCCCTTGTGTATTAACAGTGATGCATATCACCACATAGCTCAGTTGGCCGGACGGCTGGTTTGTGATGCAGAGCAGGGCCAGCAACGTGGGTTCGATTCCCGCACCTGGCTGATGTTATTCATTAAAGCCTGCCTTCTCAACCTTGACCCTTGCCTGAGGTGTGGTGATCGTCGGGTTAAATCACCACCAGTCAACTCTACCCCCCCCCCCCCTCCCTCCCCCAAGCCAAAAGAGGAAAGCAGCCTAAGGTCATCCGGGCCTGTGGCAGCTTTACCATATCTTTACAGGGGCACACACGCGGCCAACGTTCACACAGCGAGGCCGCCATAAACAGTAAACAAATGAGAAACCAGAGGAGCCCATTTTTGCCCTTGTTGATTCAGTGAGGAATGCTGGTTGGCTCTTTGTAACTTTTGCTCCAGTGGACTGACTCTGCCCTCTTTCCCACGTGCCCGGCAGAATTGATGGATGGACCAGCGTATCCTTGGCCTATGTAGAAAGCCACACCGTCCACATGTCTTGCTAAGTTTAGGAGTTATAGAATCATAGAATCCCTGCAGTGCCGAAGGAGGCTATTCGGCCCATCGAGTCTGCGCTGACCCTCTGAAAGAGCTCCCTAACCAGGCTCCCGTCCTATCCCTGCCACCCCATTACCCCTCCTGACCTGCACAACCCTGGACACTAAGGAGCAATTTAGCATGGCCAATCCACCTATAACGCACATCTTTGGACTGTGGGAGGAAACCGGAGCACCCGGAGGAAACCCACGCAGACACGGGGAGATTGTGCAGACTCTGCACAGACAGCTCTTATGTCTCTAAGCTTTCTGCCTCGACTCAGTAAATGAACCCACGACGTGCTGACATCATCTCTTCTGAGACATTGGTGTCTGAATCATTGCACGCGATGTTCAGCTGTGGTGTGAAACCTCACCATGAAGAATCAGTCTGCTTACCAGCTCTTGGTTTGAGCACGAGCTTGGTGCTGTATCTTCCAAACGTTCCTTCGCACTTTCCCGCTACGTTTTCAACACTATCCGATGCTCTCATTTTGTGACGTCTGCCTAAAGTGTTACCGTAAGACCATAGGATATCGGAGCAAATTTAGTCCATTCAGCCCATCGAGTCTGCTCCGCCATTCAATCATGGCTGATATGTTTCTCATCCCCATTCTCCTGCCTTCTCCCCATAACCCCTGATTGATCAAGAAATCCCCTTAATAATAAAGGAATCCCAAACTTGTGCTTGAAGTGCTGTTGCCTACAGAGCTACAGACCAAAAGCCAGAAGGTGGAATTGGGCAGAATAGTTCTTTCTTCGAACATAAGAGCTAGAGTAGGAGGAGGCAATTTAACTTCTCAAGCCTGTTCCACCATTATGTGTCTTCTCTACATGTAGCACCATTCATCGTGTCGCACACGTACGTAATCTTTCTGCCTGGCAGTTTGACCACAGTTGATTATCACCTCGTGTTGCTGCAACGATTCACGCACCAATCCCTCGTGAGAGATGATGTGGGCACGTTGTGGGTTCATTTATTCAGACTAGGCGCATGAGGGCAGTCATATATCGGCAGAAAGCTTGAAGACATCCGAGCTGTGCGCGCGAGCTCTGCTCAGAAGCAAAGGTGAAGCTAAGACGGGATCACGTGACACACATCCCTTCCAATGATGCCATGCTGCTCTCATTTAACAATGCCTTTCTCGTATCAAAATGAACTGAGTCTTAGTTCAATGATCCCACGAGGAAAAATGTTCTGAACTGGAGATGCACAGTTAAGTCTACGGTAGGATATGAACAGATGACACTTAGTAGCTAGAAATCTCACCAAAGGATTCAAGCCAAAATTAATGGGAAGATCATAAGACATAGGAGGAGAATTAGGCCACTCGGCCCATCGAGTCTGCTCTGCCATTCAATCATGGCTGATATTCTCTCATCCCCATTCTCCTGCCTTCTCCCATAACCCCTGATCCCCTTATTCAGCAAGAACCTATCTTACTCTGTCTTTAAGACACTCAATGATTTGGCCCCCTTCTGCGGTAAAGAGCTCCACAGATTCACCACCCTCTGGCTGAAGAGATTCCTCAGTTTTAAAGGATCGTTCCTTTCGTCTGAGATCGTGTCCTCTGGTTCTAGTTTTCCTACTAGTGGAAACATCCTCTCCATGTCCACTCTATCCTCGCAGTATCATGTAAGTTTCAATAAGATCCCCTCCTCATCCTTCTAAACTCCAACGAGTACAGACACAGAGTCCTCAACCATTCCTCATACGACAAGTTCTTCATTCCAGGGATCATTCTTGTGAACCTCCTCTGGACCTTTTCCAAGGCCAGAACATCCTTCCTTAGATACGGGGCCCAAAACTGCTCACAATACTCCAAATGGGGTCTGACCAGGGCCTTATACAGCCTCAGAAGTAAATCCCTGGTCTTGGGAAAAAATGAAAATCGCTTATTGTCACAAGTAGGCTTCAAATGAAGTTACTGTGACAAGCCCCTAGTCGCCACATTCCGGTGCCTGTTCGGGGAGGCTGGTACAGGAATTGAACCGTGCTGCTGGCCTGCCTTGATCTGCTTTAAAAGCCAGCGATTTAGCCCAGTGTGCTAAACCAGCCCCTTGTTTTCTTGGCCTTGTATTCTAGCCCTCTTGACATGAATGCTAACATTGCATTTGCCTTCTTAACTGCCGACTGAACCTATACATTAACCTTAAGAGAATCGTGAACAAGGACTCCCAAGTCCCTTTGTGCTTCTGATTTCCAGAGCATTTCCCCATTTACAAAATAGTCTATGCCTAAATTCCTCCTTCCAAAGTGCATAACCTCACACTTTTCCACATTGTATTTCATTTGCCACTTCATTGCCCACTCTCCTAGCCTGTCCAAATCCTTCTGCAGCCCCCTTGCTTCCTCAATACTACCTGTCCCTCTACAGATCTTTGTATCATCTGCAAACTGAGCAACAGTGCCTTCAGTTCCTTGCTCCAGATCATTAATGTATATCGTGAAAAGTTGTGGTCTCAGCACCGGCCCCTGAGGCACACCACTAGTCACTGGCTGCCATCCTGAAAAAGACCCCTTTATCCCCGCTCTCTGCCTTCTGCCAGATAGCCATTTGGTAGTGACCACTGTTTGTATATAATACGTATATTTGAGGTAATAAGATAAGGCTCCTGTACTACAGGTACGGAGGTAGATCCATGCCTGCTGGCTCCGCCCAGTAGGCGGAGTATAAATGTGTGGGCTCACCGAGCTGCAGCCATTTTGGCAGCAGCTGCAGGAGGCTACACATCTCTGCGTAATAAAGCCTTGATTACGCTCTACTCTCGACTCGTCGTAATTGATAGTGCATCAAGCCAATCCTCTATCCATGCCAGGATCTTACCCTCCACACCATGGGCTTTTAACTTATTTAACAGTCTCCTATGTGGCACCTTGTCAAAGGCCTTCTGGAAATCTAAATAAATCACGTCTACTGGTTCTCCTTTGTCTAACTGCCTTGTTACTTCCTCAAAGAACTCTAACAGACTTGTCAGACATGACCTCCCTTTGACAAAGCCGTGCTGACTCAGTCCTATTTAACCATGCACTTCCAAGTACTTCGCAATCTCATCTTTAATAATAGACTCAAAAATCTTACCAATGACCGAGATCAGGCTGACCGGCCGATAATTTCCCGTCTTCTACCTCCCTCCCTTCTTAAACAGGGGCCGAGGATAATGAAAGGGTTATCGAATATTCTTTAGGCAGGGGTAGATAGATTCTTGGCCAACAAGGGAATAGGGGAAGGCAGGAAAGTGGCATTGAGGAGGCAATCTGATCAGCCATGATTTTAAAGAATGACGGCACAGGCTTGAGAGGCAGAATTGCCTTCAGCTGCTCCGAGTTTGTATCTCCTTGTGAGTGGAGACGCGTCTGACAATTGAGGGGCTGGAAGTGAGAGGGAGATTTGGTGCGAGGCCACGGAGGGATTTGGAAGCAATAATGAGAGTTCTAAAATGGAAGTCTTGTGGACTGGGAGCCAACAATAGTCAAGGTGGAGGCGGCACTGATAGATGAACGGGACTTGGTGCAGGCTAGGATAAGGGCAATGCAGCTATGATCAGCACCCTTCCCCCACTGCCAGTCCTCCAATATGCTGCGGGATCCTCCGCTTCGCCGTCAGTCCACGGGTTTTCCGACGGCGAGGGGTGGCCACAATGGGAAACCCCATTGGCCGGCTGCGGGAAACGGAGAATCCCGCTATCAGTAGGGGCGCCGGAAAACCGGACTGGCGGGACATAGAATCTCGCCCATGATCTTTAACGCAAGACGGTGCTTCAGGAAGCTTCGACGCAGAGGAAGGATGAATGCCACACTGCAGGTGCCACTTTAGTCTGATTTGCCATGTCACTTTCTTACCATGGTCTCTCCCAGCCGCTCCTCTTGTTCCAGGCCACCCCCTCTCTTCCCTTCCCCCGATTCAACCTGAACGTCCCCTTGTCCACTCACGGCACGGTAGCATTGTGGATAGCACAAATGCTTCACAGCTCCAGGGTCCCAGGTTCGATTCCCGCTTTGGGTCACTGTCTGTGCGGAGTCTGCACATCCTCCCCGTGTGTGCGTGGGTTTCCTCCGGGTGCTCTGGTTTCCTCCCACAGTCCAAAGATGTGCAGGTTAGGTGGATTGGCTATGATAAATTGCCCTTAGTGTCCAAAATTGCCCTTAGTGTTGGGTGGGGTTACTGGGTTATGGGGATAGGGTGGAGGTGTTGACCTGGGGTAGGGTGCTCTTGCCAAGAGCCGGAGCAGACTCGATGGGCCGAATGGCCTCCTTCTGCACTGTAAATTCTAATTCTATGACACGTGGCCACTCGCCATTCTTGCAACAAAAGACATTGAGTGGCGATTGAGGATTAAACCAGAAACCAGGCCACCAATGGACTGGAGATTAGCCAAGAAAAGAACGCACTTACGGCACCTCCTGTGCCCAATAAAGAGACATTGGGGAGTTGTGAAGGCAAACACGATTAAATCAGGGATGAGAACATTCAACAACCGTCTTTATTTCATTGTGCCATAACACTTTCAATATTTCATGGACAGGCATCCAGGAGGATTCTTACTTTGCTTTTTATTTGTTTTCTAATTTATTTTCTTCACTTGATTTCCCCTTGTGGAGGAATTAACTCTGTGATGGATCTCAGTACCACAGGCACCAGGCGTGTTCCAGACTTTTGAGTGAGTATCTAGCCATCGTTCGCCAACTTGACAGCAAGTTCTCACAGATTCGTTACCTCGTGCAGCCAAACTCCAAGTACAGGAATCGTCCAGGAGGGGTAAGTGCCTTTGGGTGCAGGAACCCCAAACCATAATCCAGATCTTAATCTCACTTTAACTCCAACCGTGACGCAAACCCTTTTACTAATTGTAAAACTATACGATAAAAGCAAATTACTGAGGATGCTGGAATCTGAAACCAAAGAGAAAATGCTGGAAAATCTCAGTAGGTCTGGCAGTATCTGTTCGGGAGAGAAAAGAGCTAACGTTTCGAGTCCAGATGACTCTTTGTCAAAGCAAGCTATATGATTGTGCCTGTTATGTTTAAATTTAAGCAATTAGGTCACAATAATAACAATCTTAATAATCTTTATCGTTGTCACAAGTAGGCTTACATTAACACTATAATGAAGTTACTGTGAAAAGCCCCTAGTCGCCACACTCCGGCGCCTGTTCGGGTACACTGTGGGAGAATTCAGAATGTCCAAATTACCTAACAGCACGTCTTTGGGACTTGTGGGAGGAAACCGGAGCACCCGGAGGAAACCCACGCAGACACGGGGAGAACGTGCAGACTCCGCTCAGACAGTGACCCAAGCGGGAATTGAACCTGGGACCCTGGTGCTGTGAAGCAACAGTGCTAAGCACTGCACTACCATGCCGCCACATGGGATTTGAGTGGGATAAAGATGCTACAGTAAAGGGAGAAGCCAGGGTTGAAGCAATCAGTTTTGAGTTTAGAGAGTTTAGGCTGGGAGCTGAACAGTAGGTTCTGCAAAAGGTCTGTCAGGTTAAGCAGTCATCTGACACAGACAAGGATCTGCAGGCTGTTTCCTGACAGGATCTCTCTCTATCTTCAAGCAGTCTATTCAAGGAATTCTTCATCCAGAGGTTGGCAAACAATCCTGTGTTTGCTAACTTTATTTAAAAGTGTTTTTTGACCTGTGGTGGGTTTTGTTTGATTGGAGATAAAGAAGGTAAAAGTTAGGAATTAAAATGTTTCATTTTATTGTTAAGTGTTGTTTGACTGGTAATTGTCGGCTATAATTCTGTAATGTTTTTATTAACAAATTTAGAGTACCCAATTCATTTTTTCCAATTAAGGGGCAATTTAGCGTGTTCAATCCACCTACCCTGCACATCTTTGGGTTGTGGGGGCGAAACCCATGCAAACACAGGGAGAATGTGCAAACTCCACACGGACAGTGACCCAGAGCCGAGATTGAACCTGGGACCTCAGCGCCGTGAGGCAGCAATGATAACCACTGCGCCACCGTGCTAACCCATATTTCTGTGATGTTAAGGTAGTTTAACACTGTGTTAATAATAAAGTTTGTTTTAATATATTGTATCCCTATTTGTGTGTGGAATCACTCCTGCAGCGAAGTATCCTGTTGTCTGAGTTTTTCAAATTTAAAAAAAGTGATTGGGTTTCCTGTCCGATATCCTAGCAACCATTGGGGCCTGGTCATGGATCATAATATAAGACATCCCAATGGACTTCAAAAACAGCATTTCAGACAAACATGATGCGAGAGATATTTGAAGGGGTGGCCAAAAGCTTGGTTGAAGAAGTAGGTTTCTGCGGAGCATTTTTAAGGAGGAGAGAGGACTGGGGAGAAGGAGAGGTTTAACAAGGGAATTCTCAAGCTTTAGCGCTTGGCGACCAAAGGCATGGCCAGCAGTGGTTGCGTGAAGAAAATGGCGGACAGCTCGAGAGATCGGAATTGGAGGGACACGGGAGTGCCGCAGGATTTCAGAGATTGCGTGGCGTGGGACCAAAGAGGGATTTGGAATGAAAGATCCAATTTGGCCCAGCTCCAAAAGCCAAAGCTGTAAATTATTGTCCTGGGAAATCATTGGGCGCGTCCTCTCGTCGCAAACCTGATGCCAAGCTTGTAGCTCCAGAAGTCTTTTTTTTAATTCATTCACGGGATGTTGGCCAGAATTTGTTGCCATCCCTAATTGCCCTCGAATCAATTGGCTCGCTCGGCCATTTCAGGGGCCAGTCAAGAGTCAACCGCATTGGCGTAGGTCTGGATTCACATGTGGGCCAGACCAGGGTAAGGATGGCAGATTTCCTTCCCTGAGAAACATGAGTGAACCAGATGTTTGATATTTAGGACAAGCGACAAAGGTTTCATGGACATCTTTAGACTTTCAATTCCTGTTTTTTTTATTGAGTTCAAATCTCTCTGTTGGCCAAGGTGGGATGCGAACCTGGGTCACCAAATTATGAGTCCAGTGACAATATCACTACGCCACTGCCTCCCCAGATCCACCCAGATCCCATTGGGCAATGCGTGATGTCTCACAACAGGTGGATTGGTATAGGGCAATTTATCGACCTCAAATGGAAATGATGCTGATGATCTGATGCATTGAGGAGGTATTAGTCTGAGAGCATAAGGGCAAAGGCATTTGGAGAGGGAAACTTTCAGTGGCTTCGAGAAAGGCTGGGAAGTGTGGGGACAATTATTTTCTAATGCAGTGTGTCGTTAGCACAAAGAAGTGCAGAGTAAAAGGTCATATTTGATGTAAGGGCGTCAGAACAAACACTGACTTTCAAGCAGTGATGGATTTTGAATCCGTGAGCACTCTCAATGTCCTTGATGCCAAGAGGCTAGTGTTCTTGCTTTCTTTGGCTGTATTATATTTAATGATAAAGGAACATCACAAACAGAAATTTGCACCGCCCAGCTCATAGAATCGGCAACCTGCATCAACATCAGCGAGGCCTGTCATTTGCCTGACTTCAGGAACAGAAATGTTGTGAAAACTATTTTCCTCCTTCACCTTTCTCATCAATTCTTCCCCCCCCCACCTCTCCATTCTCCACCTCGGCAGCCGCGGCTGGCCACGCACACGGTCGGCCACCTCTGGGTCAGAACCTTCTGGGTTCAAATCTCAGTCCGAGAATTCAATGCCTCATCTAGTCTCCAGTGCAGAGTGGAGAGCGTTTCGCACCGTCGGAGAGCGAAGGGTTTTCGAGCTTTCCATTGTGGCCCGAAAGATGGAGAGACGGTGGCGTGGTGGTAATGTCACTGGCCCAGTAATCCAGAGGCCCCGGGCTAACGCTCTGGGGGACAAGGGTTCAAATCCCACCCCGGCAGCTGGTGGAATTTCCGATTCAATTGGTGAAACATAAAGCTGGTCTCAGGAATGGTGACCATGGCAACCATCATCGATTGTCATAAAAACCCATCCGGTTCACTAATGCCCATTTGGGGACGGAAATCTGCCGTCCTTACAAGGTCTGACCTACATGTGACTCCAGACCCCACAGCTGCCCTCTGAAATGGCCGAGGACACCACTCAGTACCAAACCACTACTGAAAGGTCAGTGCCAGCCCACAAGATTAAGGGTGGTTAGGAGCAGGGAGTGGGCCTAGATGGTGTATATTTTGGAGAGTCAGTGCAGACTTGATGGGCTAAATGGAATTCCGTGAATCTATGTCGGCTGCAGTTCAAGAAGGCCACTTTCTCCAGGGAGATTAGAGGTGGACAATAAATACTAACGTTTCCAATGTTGGCCACATGCCATGCATTAAACAAAATACCGGGCAGCACGATGGCACAGTGGTTAGCACTGCTGCCTCAAGGCGCCGAGGTCCCAGGTTCGATCCCGGCTCTGGGTCACTGTCCGTGTGGAGTTTGCACATTCTCCCCGTGTCTGCGTGGGTTTCGCCCCCAAAACCCAAAAGTGTGCAGGGTAGGTGGGTTGGCCGTGCTAAATTGCCCCTTAATTGGAAAAAAATGGATTGGGTGCTCTAAATTTATAAAAAAAAATACCACTCAGGGCGCGATGAGGCTGTCAAATCTCGTGAGAGGCCTCTCGCATGATTTGCGATGCTCGGGACATTTCACAAGGTCGAATGAGATCTCGTGGGACGTCGCGATCTGGGTCTCACCCTCACTGGGCAGGACCAAGTTTGCATATCAGTGATCGCACTTAAATATGCCGATGCCGGATTCCCCCAAGGCCTGGGATTGAGGGCTGTGCCTGGGAGACCGTACCATGGCGCTGTTTATTACATAACGGCACCTGGGGGGGGGGGGGGGGGGAGACGTCTCCGAAGGCCATCAGAAGCCCCTCGGTGGTCAGTCACTGGGCGGAGTGGTACACCCGCTGATGCACCGACACCTTGACACTGGCAGCCTGGCACCTTGGCATTGCCACCAGGCCACCCTGGCACTGCCGGCATGCCTGGTTGGTACTGCCATGGGTGCCAGGCTGTCGGTGCCAAAGTGCCCAGGTGCCAGGTTGGCATTACTAGGGATCGGGATGGGGGTTGCCCTGCCCTTATGGGGTGGGGCGAGGGGGCGGCTCGAGGACCCCCCGAACAGGTGAGTTTGTGGGTTCCGGAGGCCAAGGTGGGTTGGGGGGGGGGGGGGGGGGGTCGAGAGATCGGGGAGGTGGGGGCGGCATTTAAAAATGGCGCCCCGATCTCTTCCTGTTCGCCAGTGCAGGAAATTGAAGTAAGTGCGGCCTTGGTGGGGCGTTCTGTGCCAAGGCCGAAGGAAAAGAGCCATGTTTGATAGTGGAGTCATTCTTGGTACTGCTGGCCCCAAGATACAGCACACTAAACGCACCCAAAATGGGACTCTGTTTTTCCCATTAAATTGCGCGCAGTCATATCGATTGGGACCCAACCACTGCTCCCAGTGGTACTCCAACGAGCCACAGCCTGCCAACCTGAAAATTACCCGTTTATTCCTATTGCCTGCTTCCTGTCCATAAGATAGTTCTGAATCCAGGCCAGTATGTTCCTCCCAATCCCACGTGCCCTAATTTTGTTCACTAACCTCTTGCGTGGTACCTTATCAAAAGCCTTCTCCAAAAAAAAAATCAATATATATATATCACATCCACTGGTTTGCCCAACCCCCGCCCTTATCTGTTCTGTTAGTCATGTCCACAAAAAACTCCAAGATGATTTGTTAAACATCATTTCCCTTTCATAAATCTACGGTGACTTGGCAGCACTGTGGCACAGTGGGTTAGCCCTGTTGCCTCACGGCGCCGAGGTCCCAGGTCCGATCCCAGCCCCGGGTCACTGTCCGTGTGGAGTTTGCACATTCCCCCCCGTGTCTGCGTGGGTCTCGCCCCCACAACCCAAAGATGTGCAGGTTAGGTGGATTGGCCACGCTAAATTGCCCCTTAATTGGAAAAATTAATTGGGTACTCTAAAATTATAAAAAATAAATAAATAAATCTATGGTGACTCTACCCATCTTATTGGCATTTTTTAAAGAACCTGTTTATCACATGCCTTATTTTAGATTCTAGCATTTTCCTTGCTGCTGATGTCAGATGAACAGATCTCAAGTCCAAACCTCAAGTGTAACAAACGCAGTCACCTGAATACTACGCAACAGTGTGCACAGCGACCATTCCCTTGTTACGAATTTACCAGCCAGCGTCAAGCTGGACCATATAACTCAGGTCGCACGGAGCAACAAAGACAACGGCGTAATCTTAGTTCGAAATCTCTATCCAGTCCAATTAATTCCTTCACCTATGGGGGCCTCACGGTAGCATGGTGGTTAGCATCAATGCTTCACAGCTCCAGGGTCCCAGGTTCGATTCTCGGCTGGGTCACTGTCTGTGTGGAGTCTGCACGTCCTCCCCGTGTGTGCGTGGGTTTCCTCCGGGTGCTCCGGTTTCCTCCCACAGTCCAAAGATGTGCGGGTTAGGTGGATTGGCCATGCTAAATTGCCCGTAGTGTAAGGTTAATGGGGGGATTGTTGGGTTACGGGTATACGGGTTACGTGGGTTTAAGTAGGGTGATCATTGTTGGGCACAACATCGAGGGCCGAAGGGCCTGTTCTGTACTGTTCTATGTTCTATGTTCTATTCGGAAGGGTCCATACTGGCTAACGCTCGGTGGGAAACATCTTCCATTTCAAAAGAGTTCAAGGATTTTGAAACAGCCATGTAGCAGCCACTCAGGAACCCCACCACCTGGAAATTCCCCTCCAAGTCACTCACCGCTCCGACTTGGAAATACATCAGCTGTTCCTTCGCTGTCGCTGGGTCAAAATTCTGGAACTCCCTCCCTAACAGCACTGTGGGTGTACCTGCACCACACGGACTGCAGCGGTTCAAGATGGCGGCTCACCACCACCCTCTCAAGGGGCCATTAAGGATGGGCAGTAGATGCTGGCTGAGCCAGCGGTGCCCACGTTCCGCAAATTAATTTTAAAAAAGCTTTCTCTAACGACCCAGAGGAGGCTGGCGGTAAACAAATGTAGATTTATTCAGTAAGGTCTTCATAACGCAGCATATCGCTCCCAGTACAATCCTAGCCGGCAGCCTAACCGCTGCAGGCCCTGTTTTGGGCGGAGTCTGCACGTTCTCCCCGTGTCTGCGTGGGTTTCCTCCGGGTGCTCCGGTTTCCTCCCACAAGTCCCGAAAGACGTGTTCGTTAGGTGAATTGGACATTCTGAATTCTCCCTCTGTGCACCCGAACAGGCACCGGAGTGTGGCCACGGGAGGGATTTTCACAGTAACTTCATTGCAGTGTTAATGTAAGCCTACTTGTGACACAAATAAAGATTATTAAAGGAGGCCCCTGTGCCTCCTTGCACCCGTGCAGGGCTCCCCTGGGCCCGATCCCCATCACGGACAAAATGCCAGCTTGGCACCTTGGCACTTTCTCTGCCAGATGGAAGTGTTACCTGGGGATCTTTGGCAGTGGCAGGCTGGCACTCAAGTGGCACTGCCAGGGTAGCAGGTTGGCAATGCCAGGGTACCAGGCTGGCAGTGTAAATGTGCCCAGGTGACACCAGCAGTGCCAGGGTGTGACCCTTCCCCAAGGGCAAGCACCTGGGGGCCTTCGATCCCTTGGGAGACCCCCGTGAGTGCCATTCCGTCTGGTACTCATTTGTGGAGACTGGCATTGTATGGTTCCCGCTCGAGGGCTCCGTCTTTCAGGCGAAATGCGGCCCCTTTTTCTCACTCCACAGGCGCTCCCAGACCCGCTGAGCATTCCTGGCATCTTCTCTTTTGATTTAAGACTTTCCCCGTGATGTACCATCAATTGGACGCGGGACGAGTTGCTGAACAAAAGTATGGCTTTAATCTACTAGATGTTAGCCCTGCGGTCAATTACAGTATAAGGACGACCGCCGGGAGTATTGGGTATTTATACCCCGCCTTGGAGGCGGGGTTAACTCAGCCTCTCGAACAATCGGGGAGCCATCACATGACTGGTCTCAACCAACCGGTCGAGAGGCACATGACCGACCAGGGCCAATGGTAAGCCGGTGTTCTGCACCAATGGCAGACAGCTATGCTAATCATACCACCACGCCCCGCCAGCCGGTGTACTGCTTTACGTTTGATGGAGAGAGGCGGCACGGGACAGGATTTGTGACCTTTGCTGGGATCAGGTGGTTTAACCGTCTGTGGGGGAAGCTGAGGGGGAGAATGAAGGATTTAATTTAGTTTATCAACACAGATTAACTTTTTGTCATGCGTCTCCCAGCTTCATTAGTTTCTGCTTAGGGCTGGATTGCTGCATAATCCAGAAAGAAAAAAAAACAGCCTCTTGAATTGACTGAAGAAAATTGACATCAGTGATGGAGTCAACGGAGAGCGTCGATGAGGCGTCAAAGTCGCTTCATTCCCGTGAAGGGCTTTGGGTCATGCGGGATGCTATAGAAATGCAAGCTCTTTATTTTCCGAAGCAGCAGGGTTGTGCGACAGTGTGTGTGTGTATGTGTCTGTCCAACCGACAGATTATTGTGCTTCAGGGAGCCAGTCTGTCAACTGAGGAGGAAAATGGAGTCAAAGGTCAAAACATTCCTGGGGACCGTGGGATGGGAAACTGAGGTAAAACATTGAGAAATAATTGACGTGAGCAGTGAATATGCCATGTCAGCCAGTGTCGTGTTTTCCTTAAATATCCGTTATTGAATAATCTTCACAATTTAGTACCTCATGAATTTGGCAAGCTCCCAGTTGATTGTGATCTTCAGGATAATTCGCAATTATCAAGGTTCAGGTGACGAGGTAAATGCTTTTTTATTGCTTCAATGGTAGATGGAATATGAGGCCGGGCAGGCCAGGACTCGGGGGACAGAGACGGGGGGGGGGAGAGTATCAGGAATAATGTGCTCGAGTTTTCAAATTTCATTGAGAAGGCATTTTACATACGGAGCAGTCTGAATCTATATCGGTCGGAACTGAGCTTTACTGAACTCTCACCCCGCCCAACCAAAAGGCCCACTGCCAAACGGGACCAGCATGCCTCACAGGGTCCGCTGCCCACTTCAAGATGTCACAAGAATTTACAACAAATTATGCGGCAGAATCCGCGAAGGTTGCCTGCATTTAGATAGCGCCCGGCTTCCTGCTGACGGAATACTTTCAACTGGGTTCGCTTTTGAGTTTGAAGTGAGATTCAGTCGAGCTTCCTCCGTTGCCCTGGGGCTGACCCAGTCTGGGATGTGCGGTGAGGGACTCTGGAGACGATGACGTCATGTTTCCCGCTCCACGGTAGCATTGTGGATAGCACAATCGCTTCACGGCTCCAGGGTCCCAGGTTCGATTCCGGCTTGGGTCACTGTCTGTGCGGAGTCTGCACGTCCTCCCCGTGTGTGCGTGGCTTTCCTCCGGGTGCTCCGGTTTCCTCCCACAATCCAAAGATGTGCAGGTTAGGTGGATTGGCTGTGATAAATTGCCCTTAGTGTCCAAAATTGCCCTTAGTGTTGGGTGGGGTTACTGGGTTATGAGGATAGGGTGGAGGTGTTGACCTTGGGTAGGGTGCTCTTTGCAGGAGCCGGTGCAGACTCGATGGGCCGAATGGCCTCCTTCTGCATTGTAATTTCTATGATTCTGATCCGTATAATTTGTTTGTTTGAAGAGGTTGCGATCGAGGTGGGGGCAGGTGTCACAATATTACACGTGGGCCACTTTGCATTCCGGCTGCGATTCCCGAACCTCGGCTGCTGTGTTTACAGAGGTGTGTAAGGAGCTGCTCCCTCGGTGAGAGGGCCGGGAACGAGTGCAGAGGTGAACACCTCGGCTTGCCTGGAGGCGGTGGCTTGTTCGAGTGAGCAGGTGTGCTTTTCCTACCCTGCCCTCTCCAAGGGGTTGACGCCCCAGAAGCCTGGCGTGCGTTTCCCCCTTGAGACGTCACCATGGGGAATCCCTGACGAACCCCCCCTGAGAAAAGCCTGGATGTGAACTTGCCTCTGGCGAGGAAAAGATTCCCCATTTATTCCACGTGTACCATAGTGTGGAGCTCCTGCGACAATCCCCCGGTGTCCCTGACTGCTCCATGTGTAACACACA
This sequence comes from Scyliorhinus canicula, assembly GCF_902713615.1. Taxonomy (NCBI): domain Eukaryota; kingdom Metazoa; phylum Chordata; class Chondrichthyes; order Carcharhiniformes; family Scyliorhinidae; genus Scyliorhinus; species Scyliorhinus canicula. The sequence continues at coordinate 17,831,087 of NC_052170.1, read as the reverse complement.
GCCTGCACTGGATGCAATCCAGTTCGGAAACATGCAAAGAGAAAGAGGCCATTCAGCCCCTCGAGCCCATTCTGTCATTCAATCAGATCATAGCTGTTCTGTATCTTAACTCCAATTATCCATCTTGGTTCGAAAGTTCTGAAAACTAAATGGTTGTCAATCCCTTGATCCAATTCCTCGGGTTTCAATTCCAATAGGTTTAAAGTGCGAGGGGCAAGGTTTAGATGAGATGTTTGAGGCAAGTTTTTTTACACAGAGGGTAGTGGGTGCCTGGAACTCGCTGCCGGAGGAGGTGGTGGAAGCAGGGACGATAGTGACGTTTAAGGGGCATCTTGACAAATACATGAATAGGATGGGAAATAGAGGGATACGGACCCAGGAAGTGTAGAAGATTTAAGTTCAGACGGGGAGCATGGTCGGCGCAGACTTGAAGGGCTGAGGGGCCTGTTCCTGTGCTGTACTTTTATTCGTTCTTTGTTCTTTGTCTGTGTGAGTTTCTTCCGGGTGTTCCGGTTTCCTCCCACGGTCCAAAGATCTGCAGGTTCTGTGGGGTTACGGGGGGACAGGACGGGCGGGGGGGAGTGGGCCGAAATCCCGCGCTCATTGGGAGGGATGACGCAGACCCGATGGGCCGAATGGCCTCCTTCTGCACGGTAGGAATTGTAGAAATCCACGAAGCTGTGAGGCAAAAACTCACCAACGTTGCTACGACTGTATCCCAAATGCAAAGCCTGTTGGAGGATGTTTGACAAGGTAATGGGAGGGAGGCTAACTTGCATTGTGTCATGATGGGCCTGACCTGTGTATGCTCGAAGTATAGAGGGAGTTTTATTGTATATCTAACCCACGATGTACCAGTCCTGGAAATGTTTGATGGGAATTCGGTAGAGAGAGGTTTGGTTTGTAACTGTGCTGTAGGTTTTGTAGCTTACGGAGCAAGCACTGGACAACATTCAGGATTTGGCTAATAATTGGCAATTAATGTTCATGCCACACAAATGTTATGCAACGACCATCTCCAACACGAGAGAATCTAACTGTCTGCCTGTAATATTCAAGGCATTAACAAATTGCAGCAGCACAGTAGCATTGTGGTTAGCACTGTTGCTTCACAGCTCCAGGGTCCCAGGTTCGATTCTCTGCTTGGGTCACTGTCTGTGCGGAGTCTGCACGTTCTCCCCCGTGTCGGAGTGGGTTTCCTCCGGGTGCTCCGGTTTCCTCCCACAGCTCAACGATGTGCAGGTTAGGTGGATTGGCCATGATAAATTGCCCTTAGTGACCAAAAAGGTTAGGAGGGGTTATTGGGTTAGGGCAATAGGGTGGAAGTGAGGGCTTAAGTGGGTCACTGCAGACTTGATGGGCCGAATGGCCTCCTTCTGCACTGTATGGACTGTGTACTATGTACTATGGATTTTAATTGTCTATGAGCCCTCCAGCATGATCAACAGATCCTCCCTATCTTATCACGCCAAGCTGTCTATACCTGTCTGGTATTATCATAACTATCAGCATTACAAGGGTTAATGTAGTGTCAAGAGTAGCCACTTGAGGGAGCTACAGATACAATTATATAAGGCAGTGATGCTGGACCTTAGGGAAGGAGTGTATGCAGGAGATAGCTAGTGAAGGTCATCAGAGCAGATAGTGTGAGTGAGGTTAGATTATAGTTTATACCAGTAGTGAGATTAGCAGTAGATGAGTGTAGTTAGATGTTATTGATCAGTTCTGTATTCTTAAGGACACCACACTGTCTACATTTTAGTTGTCAGTGCACAGACTGGGGCCACCAGATGGTGATGAACTGGCAAATCATTCACTTTTCGCCCATGATTCCCAAACAGCCCGGAATTTTCTACTTTGTCCCGTGGAACCGTGGTTATTCTCCTGATTTGTGTCCTGGCCGACTGTGCGCGAAGTAACCCTCTTCCTGCGTCACGCCATACCCCGCCCACAAGACCAGCACAGGCCGCCTGCGATCCATTCTGAGACTGATGGTCACCAGTTTAATGAAGGAGCGGGAAAACCTGTGAGATTACAACGGGGTGGAATTGAGCGAGGTGCTGGAACAAAAGGGTCAGGGCGGAACCGGCCCTGAAATGTTGCCACTAAGCCGTCGCTTCAGCAGGTACCATCGACTGGGCAGCCGCCAGAACCACTGCAAGAGGATTGGCCCAGTTAGATACCTCACCTGGAATGTGCGTCCCGACTCGAACACAATGAGTCTTCCCTAACCCAGGCTCGACAGGCCACAGGACTGACTGGATTGTTCTCGCCGGCCCAGACGGGGAGAGACAGCAAAGAAGCTGGATTTCACCCGCTCATGTCAGATATGTTGGAGAGTCCGATGCGACATTCACGCCAAGACGCCAAATGGTAAATGCCAATCGGGTCACGAGCCATCTCCTTCACGTGGAGAAGGCACCACCGGAGAAAAAGAGGGAAGAACGGTGTCCGAGAGAGTTTCCGGATTGAGATTCAGCCTGGGGGTACTCCAGGACAGTTTAGAGGGAGCTTTACTCTGTATCTAACCCCCTGCTGTACCTGTCCTGGGAGTGTTTGATGGGGACAGTGTAGAGGAAGCTTTACTCTGTATCTAACCCCGTGCTGTACCTGTCCTGGGAGTGTTTGCTGGGGACAGTGTAGAGGGAGCTTCATTCTGTATCTAACCCCGTGCTGTACCTGCCCTGGGAGTGTTTGATGGGGACAGTGTAGAGGGAGCTTTACTCTGTATCTAACCCCGTGCTGTACCTGTCCTGGGAGTGTTTGATGGGGACAGTGTAGAGGGAGCTTTACTCTGTATCTAACCCCGTGCTGCACCTGTCCTGGGAGTGTTTGATGGGGACAGTGTAGAGGGAGCTTCATTCTGTATCTAACCCCGTGCTGTACCTGCCCTGGGAGTGTTTGATGGGGACAGTGTAGAGGGAGCTTTACTCTGTATCTAACCCCGTGCTGTCCCTGTCCTGGGAGTGTTTGATGGGGACAGTGTAGAGGGAGCTTTACTCTGTATCTAACCCCGTGCTGTACCTGTCCTGGGAGTGTTTGATGGGGACAGTGTAGAGGGAGCTTTACTCTGTATCTAACCCCGTGCTGTACCTGTCCTGAGAGTGTTTGACGGGGACAGTGTAGAGGGAGCTTTACTCTGTATCTAACCCCGTGCTGTACCTGTCCTGGGAGTGTTTGATGGGGACAGTGCAGAGGGAGCTTTACTCTGTATCTAACCCCGTGCTGTACCTGTCCTGGGAGTGTTTGATGGGGACAGTGTAGAGGGAGCTTTACTCTGTATCTAACCCCGTGCTGTACCTGTCCTGGGAGTGTTTGATGGGGACAGTGTAGAGGGAGCTTCATTCTGTATCTAACCCCGTGCTGTACCTGCCCTGGGAGTGTTTGATGGGGACAGTGTAGAGGGAGCTTTACTCTGTATCTAACCCTGTGCTGTCCCTGTCCTGGGAGTGTTTGATGGGGACAGTGTAGAGGGAGCTTTACTCTGTATCTAACCCCGTGCTGTACCTGTCCTGGGAGTGTTTGATGGGGACAGTGTAGAGGGAGCTTTACTCTGTATCTAACCCCGTGCTGTACCTGTCCTGGGAGTGTTTGATGGGGACAGTGTAGAGGGAGCTTCATTCTGTATCTAACCCCGTGCTGAATCTGTCCTGGGAGTGTGTGATGGAGACAGTGTAGAGGGAGCTTTACTCTGTATCTAACCCCGTGCTGTACCTGTCCTGGGAGTGTTTGATGGGGACAGTGTAGAGGGAGCTTTACTCTGTATCTAACCCCGTGCTGTACCTGTCCTGGGAGTGTTTGATGGGGACAGTGTTGAGGGAGCTTTACTCTGTATCTAACCCCGTGCTGTACCTGTCCTGGGAGTGTTTGATGGGGAGAGTGTAGAGGGAGCTTTACTCTATATCTAACCCCGTGCTGTACCTGTCCTGGGAGTGTTTGATGGGGACAGTGTAGAGGGAGCTTCATTCTGTATCTAACCCCGTGCTGTATCTGTCCTGGGAGTGTGTGATGGAGACAGTGTAGAGGGAGCTTTACTCTGTATCTAACCCCGTGCTGTACCTGTCCTGGGAGTGTTTGATGGGGACAGTGTAGAGGGAGCTTTACTCTGTATCTAACCCCGTGCTGTACCTGTCCTGGGAGTGTGTGATGGAGACAGTGTAGAGGGAGCTTTACTCTGTATCTAACCCCGTGCTGTACCTGTCCTGGGAGTGTTTGATGGGGACAGTGTTGAGGGAGCTTTACTCTGTATCTAACCCCGTGCTGTACCTGTCCCGGGAGTGTTTGATGGGGACAGTGTAGAGGGAGCTTTACTCTGTATCTAACCCCGTGCTGTACCTGTCCTGAGAGTGTTTGATGGGGACAGTGTAGAGGGAGCTTTACTCTGTATCTAACCCCGTGCTGTACCTGTCCTGGGAGTGTTTGATGGGGACAGTGCAGAGGGAGCTTTACTCTGTATCTAACCCCGTGCTGTACCTGTCCTGGGAGTGTTTGATGGGGACAGTGTAGAGGGAGCTTTACTCTGTATCTAACCCCGTGCTGTACCTGTCCTGGGAGTGTTTGATGGGGACAGTGTAGAGGGAGCTTCATTCTGTATCTAACCCCGTGCTGTACCTGCCCTGGGAGTGTTTGATGGGGACAGTGTAGAGGGAGCTTCATTCTGTATCTAACCCCGTGCTGTACCTGTCCTGGGAGTGTTTGATGGGGACAGTATAGAGGGAGCTTTACTCTGTATCTAACCCCGTCCTGTACCTGTCCTGGGAGTGTTTGATGGGGACAGTGTAGAGGGGGCTTTACTCTGTATCTAACCCCGTGCTGTACCTGTCCTGGGAGTGTTTGATGGGGACAGTGTAGAGGGAGCTTTACTCTGTATCTAACCCCGTGCTGTACCTGTCCTGGGAGTGTTTGATGGGGACAGTGTAGAGGGAGCTTTTCTCTGTATTTAACCCCGTGCTGTACCTGTCCTGGGAGTGTTTGATGGGGACAGTGTAGAGGGAGCTTTACTCTGTATCTAACCCCGTGCTGTACCTGTCCTGGGAGTGTTTGATGAGTACAGTGTAGAGGGAGCTTTACTCTGTATCTAACCCCGTGCTGTACCTGTCCTGGGAGTGTTTGATGGGGACAATATAGAGGGAGCTTTACTCTGTATCTAACCCCGTGCTGTACCTGTCCTGGGAGAGTTTGATGGGGACAGTGTAGAGGGAGCTTTACTCTGTATTTAACCCCGTACTGCCACATTGTGTTGAGCCACTATTCAGTTTCTAACCTCTCCTACCAGTCCTGCACTTTGTCCTCTACCTCGTGCCTTTTGTGAAGGGCCTTATTAAATGCTTTATTAAAGCCAAGATTTCTAAAATTCACCATATTACTCTTCGACACAAATTCTGTTACGTACTCCAAGAATTCCAATAAATTTGTTAGCCATGACCTACCCCTGTTAATCCAATGCTGCCTCGGAGTTATTGCCTTTAGCCTCTCTGATTCCCTTCAATTGCTTCCAATAATAGACTCTAATACTTCTCCCACTATAGCTGTCAAGTTAAGCAGCCCTAATTCCCTGGATCATTCTTCTGACCTTTATTAAAGTTTTGAGTACCGTTAGCTATCTTCCCGGCAGCTTCTGCCGCTGGGAGAAGACGCGATAAACAAGCGGGCTTCCATCTTCCCTCCAGGAGGGGAAGTAAGCGTGTCAATCCTCCAGGATTGACCTGCAGTCTCCAGGAATCGAAGGTCAACCTTCAGGACATCGCTTGCGTGCCACCTCGAAGGAAAAAAACATCATTGGGACGGGAAAATAAATCATTTCCTTTTTGTCGTTTTCTTTGAACCGTGCACTTTCCCTGATGTAGCAACGTTCAAAATAATGGTGGAGAGCAAGCGGGGGTGGCGGTGGGGGTAAGGCCATGTGGTTGACAGTCAAGCATCATCCAATTGGATGAGGAGGTTTTGTTTGCTTTCTGATTGGCGTAGGGAGGGAGCGCATCGCAAGGAAGGATGTGCTGGCCGCCTAATGGTCCCAACGTGGGGGGAGGGGGCAAGTCCTGTGGTAGAACCTCCAGGAATGCAGTTACTCCCAGTTGCTAACCGAAGAGGAAGTAAATATTAATGGAAGGCTACAATTTTAATGAGGGGTGGGGGGGGGGGGGGGGGGGGGGGGACGGAACTGTCCATCCAAGCCCCCCAAAGTGGATGGGCCTGAGAACACGGAGGGCCCTACTGAGTGCCCTCGGAGCCCTGCCTGAGCCCAGCCTGTCTGGCAAGTGGGAAATTGGCAGCAGACGCCAACCTGGTGCTTGTGCCAATGGTCTCCGATGTCAATGGAAACCAGGAGGTGATGAGGAAGAGGGAGTTGGGGGTCGGCGGGCGGAGGGGGATGGCGGGGTTGCAGATAGGATTGGGAAGGTGGGAATTTTCCTCATGATTTGAGAGAGGCCAAGGAATGGGGGGGGGGCTGGTGCATTTCTTGACATTTTGTGGCAGAATTATTCCGGGATTGGGAAGCACTTACCAAACAACCCCGAGTGCACCGAGGATCATACTAAGAACCAATTCAAGGCAAACTGTCTCTGCTCACTTCTTACGGATGCTAAAAACTGCACATGTTCAGACGCAGGGGTGTAAACAAACATGATCGGCGGGATTCTCTGATCCTGGGGCTGGGTCTGAGAATCGCCGGGCCGGGCACGATTCGGGGCGCCGCCCCGACGCCGGTCCGCCAATTCTCCGGTCACCGGAGACTCGGCGCCATTGACGCCAGTCGAGGGCCGCTCTACGCGGACCTCCCAGCGATTCTCCACGCGGGATGGGCTGAGTGGCCGCCGATATAGCCCGGGTCCCGCCGGCGTCGTTCACATGTGGTCTTACCCGGCGGGACCTCAACGTCTATCCTGTGGGGGTTGGCCTGGTTGGGGGGGAGGGGGGATCCGATCCCGGGGGGGGGGGGTCCTCCACCGTGGCCTGGCCCGCAATGGGGGACTACCGATCGGCGGGCCAGCTTCTCCTGGTGGGGGGCACCTTTACCCTGTGTCGGGCCCCTGTAGCTCTTCACCATGTTGCGTTGGGGCTGGCGCGGAGAAGAAAGCTGGCGCGAATGCGCGTGTTCGTGCTCATTGCAGCGCGCATGCGCTGACCTGCGGCACCCGTTTGATGCCAGTATCGGCAGCTGGTGCTGCGTGAGCCGCTCCAGTGCCCTGCTGCCCTCCTGTAGGGCTCAGGATCGCTGCACCTGGGGGCCTGTTGACGCCATCATAAAACACAATGGCGTTTACGACAGCGTCAACACTTAGCCTCAGGATCAGAGAATCCCGCCCCATATGTCCAGTCATTGCGCTTTTATCACTAAACAGATACTTGGAGCACACCGTTTCCCTCGGGTATTCCCCATGGCAACATCTTAACCAATCAGAGTCGATTTGCCTGGTTTGAGTGTTAGCAAAATCTTGGGAATAATTGTTGCCTGGTGTGCTCCCCATGTCAACAACCCGACCAATCAGAGTCCACTTCCCAACCAATCAACCTTTTTCCAAATAGTATAGAACATAGAACAGTACAGCACAGAACAGGCCCTTCGGCCCTCGATGTTGTGCCGAACAGTGATCACCCTACTTAAACCCACGTAACCCGTATACCCATAACCCAACAATCCCCCCATTAACCTTACACTACGGGCAATTTAGCATGGCCAATCCACCTAACCCGCACATCTTTGGACTGTGGGAGGAAACCGGAGCACCCGGAGGAAACCCACGCACACACGGGGAGGACGCGCAGACTCCACACAGACAGTGACCCAGCCGGGAATCGAACCTGGGACCCTGGAGCTGTGAAGCATTGATGCTAACCACCATGCTACCGTGAGGGTTTGTTTCCTTTAAGATTTGGTATTCTTGTGAATCTAACCTGATGAGTGCAGGCTGAAAAGCTTTGACAGCATGTTTCTTTCTTAGTCAATAGTCATGCGAAATGCACACAATCAGCTGAGATCTACTGTCCTTGTCGTCTCTGACTCGGGACGCGATGAGGCCGTTAATTGAGGCCTCTCGCAAGATTTAACAGCCTCATTATGCCTCACCTCTAACGAGATCTGGAATGGGCTGGCTGCAGATTTGCATATCCAAGCGTGCAGCTCGGCTCGTCGGAGTTTTCCAGGGCATGGGATCTAAGCCCAGTATCTCGGAGACTCTGAGTGAACACTGTTCAGCACTGGTCTACACCAAGGTGAGCCAGGTGGACTAACACATGCGGGGTCTCCCAGGTGAACGGGGGCCCCTGAGTGGTCAGGTCCTATGCAGGGTGGTACCCTGATGCCACTGATGCCACATGGGCATCGTGGCACTGCCACTGGGGTGCCCACCCCTTATGAGGTAGGTTGTAGGGGGCATGAGGGCCCCCTCATTGGTAAGTTGGGTTTCTGGGAGGGTCCTGAGGCCACGGTGGGGGCTTCAGAGGCCTGGACGTCATTTACAAATCTATTCCTGCAGAGCGGGCAGTGTAGATGGAGCTTTACTCTGACTCTAACCCCGTGCTGTACCTGTCCTGGGAGTGTTTGATGGGGACAGTATAGAGGGAGCTTTACTCTGTATCTAACCCCGTGCTGTACCTGTCCTGGGGGCGTTTGATGGGGACAGTGTAGAGGGAGCTTTACTCTGTATCTAACCCCGTGCTGTACCTGTCCTGGGAGTGTTTGATGGGGATAGTGCAGAGGGAGATTTACTCTGTATCTAACCCCGTGCTGTACCTGTCCCGGGAGTGTTTGATGGGGACAGTGTAGAGGGAGCTTTACTCTGTATCTAACCCCGTGCTGTACCTGTCCCGGGAGTGTTTGATGGGCACAGTGTAGAGTGGGATTTACTCTGTATCTGTTTTTCTTCAGGTGTAGCACTGCAATGTTTGGTAGTTATGGATTGTTTGCGAGGTTAGTCCATTGAGCAAACCACCTTCGAGATAAAAATGTTTGCGAAAGTCCACAGATCATTTCGCCATCAGCTCGGATTACTCAAGGTCTTGTCATTCGTTGTTTCGTACATAGATCTCTTTTAACTTGATCATCTTTGTTCCTTTAAAATTGCGTTATATGGATCCTTGCTGTTCCTGGCACAGATCAGCAAGTTCAATTCAAAATCAAGAAAATCCTTTTCCGCCATACTTTCTGATCAGTCAGCAGCCTTTTACTTCACTGGTCTCTGACAGGTCTCTGCCTGAAGACCCTGGCGGTGTTCGGTGAGCAATTTAGCTGTCTGTCCAGTAGCCTGAGTCAAAGTTGCTGGCAGCTGGATGTGGATGGCAGGTCCCAAGGTCACCCCATCTGCCCCCTGATTCGGGTGTTTGGTGGGCCCCAGCACTGCTGCCTCACAGCACCAGGGTCCCGGGTTCGATTCCAGCCTTGGGTCACTGTCTGTGCGGAGTGTGTACTTCCTCCCTGCGTCAGCGTGGGTTTCCTCCGGGTGCTCCGGTTTCCTCCCACAGTCCAAATGATGCAGGTTAGGCGGATTGGCCATGCTAAATTACCCCTCAGTGTCCAAAGGTGGATTTACTGGAATAGGGCAAGGGGGAGTAGGGGAGCAGGATGTTCTTTTGGAGGGTAGGTGTGGATTCGATGGGCCGAATGGCCTCCTTCTGCACTGTAGGAATTGCATTATTCTAACTTGTGTCCACCACATGTGACTGAGGGTTGGTCCCTGCACACCTGTGATGCCGATGGATGGTAAAGTACAAACTGACTGGGATCTGAAGTAAAGGAGAATGCTGGCGGCAAACGTCAGGCAGCCTCTTTGTAGAGTTAACATTTCAGGCTGATGAACTGTTCGCCTGTGTGCAGACGGCTCCCGAGTGCTGCCTGGCGATGCATCGAGCACCGCGTCATCGCAAATACCACCGCGCCTCGCAGCCTGCCACACATAGGAAGGAATGACTTGCCTTTCTGTCACACGCGCCACATCAGGGTGCATTTCAGCCAACTCCTAAATTACAGCCGCTGCTCTCACACGGGAGGAATGACAGCTGACTTGGTGCACAGCGCGATCCCACAAACTGCAACCCGGGAATGAGCGGATCGATGGTGAGGCAGGGAGCAGCACGGTCGCATAGTGGTTAGCACAGTTGCTTCACAGCTCCAGGGTCCCAGGTTTGATTCCCGGCTAGGGTCACTGTCTGTGCGGAGTCGGCACGTCCTCCCCCGTGTCGGCGTGGGTTTCCTCCGGGTGCCCCGGTTTCCGCCCACAGTCCAAAGATGTGCGGGTTAGGTGGATTGGCCATGCTAAATTGCCCGCAGTGTCCTAAAAAGGTTAAGTGGGGGTTACTGGGTTACGGGGATAGGGTAGATACGTGGGCTCGAGTAGGGTGCTCTTTGTAAGGGCCGGTGCAGACTCGATGGGCCGAATGGCCTCCTTGTGCACTGTAAATTCTATGATTGTACGAGGCGAACTGAGGGATGAATGTTGGCCCAGGGTCTGATTTACTCCGGCCCTTGTGTAGAAGCCCGAGGGGCGTCCGGTGCAACGGCGCTCCTGAAAGACACCGTGCCCCCTCTGTCCTGGCAGGGCACCCCCACCGCCAAGCTGCCCGCCTCTCTGTCGGTGGAGTGGGGGAGGGAGGGGTGGGGGTGGGCAGGAGCCCGTGGCCCTGGGGCAAGCGAGCGGCAGCTGACGCTGTGAATTACTGGCCGAGTACTCATCCCGGGGCGAACACGGTAAATGATCTGTGGCTGAATGAGAAGAGGCTGGGGGAACAAAATAGTCTAAAAGGGAAAACCGTTAGATGCACTTGATAAAATTTCCATTTCAAACTCAGAGCCATCAGGAGAGACAGCAGTTACATATTTATGAATCTCGTCAGCGCTCCGAGCAGTTCACTTCTTCCCTCCCTTTCTCTTAGCCCCCGGCCACACGCTGTGATTGTAATTTGAGAAAGCAGGTTAATAATTGGGAATATTACACTTTCGCCGTGATTCCATCTTGGAGGAAAATGAATCATCGCGCAAGACGGCGAGGCGGAATGGATGCAATCATTCTGCCAGGCCGCACATTAATGTCAACAAATTAAGGAACACCACAAATGGGAAATAATTCCAAGGTGAGAAAATATATCAGAGCCGAAGGAAGCTGAGGTTGTCATCGTGCGACTGGGGGGGGGGGGGGGGGGGGGGGGAGTGGAGGTGGTGGTGGTGGGGGGGGGGGGGGGGGGGGGGGGAGGAGGTGGGGGGGGGGTGTACAGAAGCTGCAGTGTGAGCTGGGAGAGGAAGCAGATTTGCAATTGAGCTGATGAGGCGTTTGTCTCTCTCTTTCTCTCTCTCTCTCTCTCTCTCTCTGTCTCTCACACTCTCTCTCCCCTGTCTCGTTCCTGTGCCGTGTTGAACCCTTTGCCCGGGTTTATTAGGGAGGATGCGGGCTGAGGAGGGAGGGGTGGTGGGGCCCACGGCCCCAGGCAGTGACGGGGGATGGGGCCCACGACCCAAGGCAGTGAAAAGCCTCGCTCTGCGTCGATGCCGGCGCCAGCTTCTGCGCCCGACCGCCAGACGGGTCCGTGGTGCAGCCGTGACCGGTTACACGTGAACGACATGCAAAATCAGAGTGGGAATGGGCCACTCGGTCCTGTCTGCCCTGCTCCGCCATCCGATAGGATCACGGCAGACCCGTTTGCGTTTCGGATTCCACGTTCGCCATCAACCCCTGATAACCTTTGACCCCCTTGCCCAACAAGAATCTATCGACCTCCACCCTAAAAATAGTCAGTGCCCCAAGTTACTGTGAAAAGCCCCTAGTCGCCACATTCCGGCGCCTGTCCGGGGAGGCTGGTACGGGAATCGAAGCGTGCTGCTGGCCTGCCTTGGTCTGCTTTAATAGCCAGCGATTTAGCCGAGTGAGCTAAACCAGTTCTCCTCATCTCTGTCCAAAAATGGCGACCCCTAATTTTAAGACAGTCCCCCCCACCCACCCACCCACCCACCCCCTCTCACAATGGCCCTCGCCACCTCCTGTGGGTGCCTCCTTCGCCGGCTCAAAGGGACAGGTTAAAATCAAGACGTGAGGGGGAAGCGGGCGGGATCGGAGGAGTTGAGTGATTGGCCTCATTTTAAACGCAAAGCGAAGGTGGTGGGGGGGGGGGGGGGGGGGGGGGTGAAAACGGGGCCCTTCCTAACTGACCTGCGATGGATATTTTTTTTCTTCCATTTACATTGGGCGTTCGGTGGATTTCCTCTGAATTTATTTGTGAGGTTGGCACTTGCCACTAATAAGGGGGCGCCCACTTAAGACAGGAGGAGAAATCTTGGTCCGGATCCTCCGTCCATTCAGGGCAGCGGGATTCTCCGGTTCCGCTGCGGTTAACTGGGTCCGTAGAATTCCTACAGTTCAGAAGGAGGCCATTCAGCCCATTGAGTCTGCACCCACCCTCTGAAAGAGCACCCTACCTAGGCCCACTCCCCATCCTATCCCCGTAACCCCACCTAACCTGCACACCTTTGAACACTAAGGGACAATTTAGCATGGCCAAACTACCTAACCTACACACCTTGGGACTGTGGGAGGAGACCCACGCGGACACGGGCCGAACGTGTTAACGCCACATAGTTACCGAAGGCTGGAATCGAACCCGGGGTCTCTGGCGCTGTGAAGCAGCAGTGCTAACCACTGCGCCACCGTGTATGTTCAAGGGTGAGATAGACAGATTTTTAATCAGCAAAGGAATCGGGGGTTATTTACATAGAATTTACAGTGCAGGCCCAAGGCCCACTCCCCCGTCCTACATAGAATTACATAGAATTTACAGTGCAGAAGGAGGCCATTAGCCCATCGAGTCTGCACCGGCTCCTGGAAAGAACACCCTACCCAAGGTCAACACCTCCACCCTATCCCCATAACCCAGTAACCCCACCCAACACCAAGGGCAACTTTGGACACTAAGGGCAATTTATCATGGCCAATCCACCTAACCTGCACATCTTTGGACTGTGGGAGGAAACCGGAGCACCCGGAGGAAACCCACGCACACACGGGGAGGATGTGCAGACTCTGCACAGACAGTGACCCAAGCCAGGAATCGAACCTGGGACCCTGGAGCTGTGAAGCGATTGTGCTATCCACAATGCTACCGTACCGTTATGGGGGTAAGGAGGGAAAGTAGAGGTGAAGATCATAATTTCCAATCAGTCATGATCTCATTGAATGGTGGGGCAGACTTTAATGGGCCAAAAGGGCTACTTCTGCTCCTCCACCTTCTGTCCTTATGGCACTAAAGCTTGGGGCAGCCATTAAGGGTCGACACAGAAGGGCCAGTGCGTAAAGCTCTCCTACACTGACAGGGTGGGAATCCATGTGAAATCCTCGGGCTGTACGCACCAGTGAATGTTTGACATGAAATATAAAGGTGTATTTTGATAAGTAAGGGGGTGAAATATTATCGGAGGAGGGCGAGAATGTGGAGTCATGATGTGATGAATACGAGAAATTGTCATATGTTATTTTTGCAGTAATATTATTAAAACCTAGCTTAAAATGCTTACACACAGCACGTCTGCTAAAGCTGTGATTAAAAGTGAGGTAATCAGTAATTGTTGCAGAGGAAGTGTTTTTCTAATAGATATTAAAAGCCATTTTACCTGTTTGCTGATAGCGAGCTAATGGCCGGAATTTCCTGGCCGTTCGCTGTTGGCGAGGTTCCCTGGTCCCATCTGCCTGTTTCATAGAACATAGAACATAGAACATAGAACGATACAGCGCAGTACAGGCCCTTCGGCCCACGATGTTGCACCGACATGGGAAGTCAAAAACTAAAGACCATCTAACCTACACTATGCCATTATCATCCATATGCTTATCCAATAAACTTTTAAATGCCCTCAATGTTGGCGAGTTCACTACTGTTGCAGGTAGGGCATTCCACGGCCTCACCACTCTTTGCGTAAAAAACCTACCTCTGACCTCTGTCCTATATCTATTACCCCTCAATTTAAGGCTATGTCCCCTCGTGCTAGCCACCTCCATCCGCGGGAGAAGGCTCTCACTGTCCACCCTATCTAACCCTCTGATCATTTTGTATGCCTCTATTAAGTCACCTCTTAACCTTCTTCTCTCTAACGAAAACAACCTCAAGTCCATCAGCCTTTCCTCATAAGATTTTCCCTCCATACCAGGCAACATCCTGGTAAATCTCCTCTGCACCCGTTCCAAAGCTTCCACGTCCTTCCTATAATGAGGCGACCAGAACTGTACGCAATACTCCAAATGCGGCCTTACCAGAGTTTTGTACAGCTGCAACATGACCTCATGGCTCCGGAACTCAATCCCTCTACCAATAAAGGCCAACACACCATAGGCCTTCTTCACAACCCTATCAACCTGGGTGGCAACTTTCAGGGATCTATGTACATGGACACCGAGATCCCTCTGCTCATCCACACTACCAAGAATTTTACCATTAGCCAAATATTCCGCATTCCTGTTATTCTTTCCAAAGTGAATCACCTCACACTTCTCCACATTAAACTCCATTTGCCACCTCTCAGCCCAGCTCTGCAGCTTATCTATGTCCCTCTGTAACCTGCAACATCCTTCCGCACTGTCTACAACTCCACCGACTTTAGTGTCGTCTGCAAATTTACTCACCCAACCTTCTGCGCCCTCCTCTAGGTCATTTATAAAAATGACAAACAGCAACGGCCCCAGAACAGATCCTTGTGGTACGCCACTCGTAACTGAACTCCATTCTGAACATTTCCCATCAACCACCACCTCTTTCAACTAGCCAATTTCTGATCCACGTCTCTAAATCACCCTCAATCCCCAGCCTCTGTATTTTCTGCAATAGCCGACCGTGGGGAACCTTATCAAACGCTTTACTGAAATCCATATACACCACATCAACTGCTCTACCCTCGTCTACCTGTTCAGTCACCTTCTCAAAGAACTCGATAAGGTTTGTGAGGCATGACCTACCCTTCACCAAACCATGCTGACTATCCCTAATCATATTATTCCTATCTAGATGATTATAAATCGTATCTCTTATAATCCTCTCCAAGACTTTACCCACAACAGACGTGAGGCTCACAGGCCTATAGTTACCGGGGTTATCTCTACTCCCCTTCTTGAACAAAGGGACCACATTTGCTATCCTCCAGTCCTCTGGCACTATTCCTGTAGCCAACGATGACATAAAAATCAAAGCCAAAGGCTCAGCAATCTCTTCCCTGGCTTCCCAGAGAATCCTAGGATAAATCCCATCAGGCCCCGGGGACTTATCTATTTTCACCTTGTCCAGAATTGGCAACACTTCTTCCCTACGCACCTCAATGCCATCTATTCTAATAGCCTGGGTCTCAGCATTCTCCTCCACAACATTATCTTTTTCCTGAGTGAATACTGACGAAAGGTATTCATTTAGTATCTCGCTTATCTCCTCAGCCTCCACACACAACTTCCCACCACTGTCCTTGACTGGCCCTACTCTTACCCTAGTCATTCTTTTATTCCTGACATACCTATAGAAAGCTTTTGGGTTTTCCTTGATCCTACCTGCCAAAGACTTCTCATGTCCCCTCCTTGCTCGTCTTTGCTCTCTCTTTAGATCCTCGCTTCCTTGTAACTATCAAGCGCCCCAACTGAAACTTCACGCCTCATCTTCACATAGGCCTCCTTCTTCCTCTTAACAAGAGATTCCACTTCTGTGGTAAACCACGGTTCCCTCGCTCGACCCCTTCCTCCCTGCCTGACTGGTACGTACTTATCAAGAACACGCAATAGCTGTTCCTTGAACAAGCTCCACATATCCAGTGTGCCCAACCCTTGCAGCCTACTTCTCCAACCTACACATCCTAAGTCATGTACCAGCCTCCAGCCTCCCCGGACAGGCGCCGTAATGTGGCGACTAGGGGCTTTTCACAATAACTTCATTGAAGCCTACTCGTGACAATAAGCGATTTTCATTTTCATGTCTAATGGCATCATAATTGCCCTTCCCCCAGCTATAACTCTTGCCCTGCGGGGTATACTTATCCCTTTCCATCACTAACGTAAAGGTCACCGAATTGTGGTCACTGTCTCCAAAGTGCTCACCTACCTCCAGATCTAACACCTGGCCTGGTTCATCACCCAAAACAAAATCCAATGTGGCCTCGCCTCTTGTTGGCCTGTCAACATATTGTGTCAGGAAACCCTCCTGCACACATTGTACAAAGAACAACCCATCTAATGTACTCGAACTATATCTTTTCCAGTCAATATTTGGAAAGTTAAAGTCTCCCATCACAACTACCCTGTTACTTTCGCTCTTTTCCAGAATCATCTTCGCCATCCTTTCCTCTACATCCCTAGAACTATTAGGTGGCCTATAGAAAACTCCCAACAGGGTGACCTCTCCTTTCCTGTTTCTAACCTCAGCCCATACTACCTCGGAAGTAGAGTCCCCATCTAGCATCCCTTCTGCCACCGTAATACTGTCCTTGACTAGCAGCGCCACACCTCCCCCTCTTTTGCCCCCTTCTCTGAGCTTACTAAAACACCTAAACCCCGGAACCTGCAACAACCATTCCTGTCCCTGCTCTATCCATGTCTCTGAAATGGCCACAACATTGAAGTCCCAGGTACCAACCCATGCTGCCAGTCCTCCTACCTTATTTCGTATACTCCTGGCATTGAAGTAGACACACTTCAAACCACCTACCTGAACACTGGCACCCTCCTGCGAAGTCAAATCTGTGCTCCTGACCTCTATACTCTCAATCTCCTGTACCCCAAAACTACAATCCAGGTTCCCATGCCCCTGCTGAATTAGTTTAAACCCCCATAAAGAGCACTAACAAATCTTCCCCCCCCCCCCCCAGGATATTGGTGCCCCTCAGGTTCAGATGTAGACCATCCTGTCTATAGAGGTCCCACCTTCCCCAGAAAGATCTCCAGTTATCCAGAAATCTGAATCCCTCCAGCCTGCACCATCCCTGTAGCCACGTGTTTAATTGCTCCCTCTCCCTATTCCTCGTCTCACTATCACATGGCACGGGCAACAACCCAGAGATAACAACTCTGTTTGTTCTCGCTCTGAGCTTCCATCCTAGCTCCCTAAAGGCCTGCCTGACATCCTTGTCCCCTTTTCTACCTATGTCGTTAGTGCCAATGTGGACTACGACTTGGGGCTGCTCCCCCTCTCCCTTAAGGACCTGGAAAACACGATCCGAGACATCACGTACCCTTGCACCTGGGAGGCAACATACCAAACGTGAGTCTCTCTCGCTCCCACAAAATCTCCTATCTGTGCCCCTGACTATTGAGTCCCCAATTACTAATGCTCTGCTCCTCTCCCCCCTTCCCTTCTGAGCAACAGGGACAGACTCCATGCCAGAGGCCCGTACCCCATGGATTACCCCTGGTAAGTCCCCCCCCCCCCCACAAGTATCCAAAACGGTATACTTGTTACTCAGGAAAACGACCGCAGGGGGTCCCTGCACTGACTGCTTCTTCCCAGTCCCTCTTACAGTTACCCATCTATCTCCAGTCTTTGGTGTAACTACTTCCCTGAAGCTCCTATCTATGACCCCCTCTGCCTCCCGAATGATCCGAAGTTCAGCCAACTCCAGCTCCAGTTCCCTAACTCGGTCTTGGAGGAGCTGGAGATGGCTGCACTTCCTGCAGGTAAAATCAGCAGGGACACTAACGGCATCCCTCACCTCAAACATCCTGTGCTCGTTTGAAAGTCCCGGCTGGCTCTCCCTCTCGCGCTCTTTTGAAAGTCCCGGCTGGCTCTCCCTCTCGCACTCGTTTGAAAGTCCCCTTCGTCCGGCAGCATGGGGTGGCATCCCATTGACAGCAGCAGGAGCAGGGAATCCCGCCCGCCCAATGTAATGTTGTAACAGCTTGAGCCTGGCTAAACAAGTCAAGGCACATCCTGTACCAAGAGGCAAAAGAATGCCGTATGTTTTGAGTGCAGCTGGTGTAGCTAATGGGAGGGGCCAGGTCTGTCTGCAAAAGGCAGGACTGGAAGCTGAGAAGGAAATGTTTTTAGTCTAGTTCTAAAAGGTTTCTCTCTCCAAGGTCTCTGCACCAAGGTTAGCAAGTAAAACCTTGTTGTCAACTTTACGCATCAGTAATATTTCAAATATATGGGGTTGCTTAATTGGAATGTAGAGGCAGGTTTCAGGAAGCAAGTTTAAATGTTGTATCTGTTAACTGTCAAGCAATGTCTTTGTTGTTGATGTGCTTAACTCTGTGTTCAAATTAAATTTGTTTTAATATAAATGTTGTCCACTGGTCAGTGTTATCACTCCTATGGTGCAGGCACATTTCCTCACAGTTTTACCAAATGCAAATAGTTGGATTCTAGTCCAGGATCTTAACCATAGTTGAGGATCTTGTCCAGACCCCATAATACGGGGTTAGAATCAGATCGTTCATGATCGAATGGCGGAGCTGGCTTGAAGGGTCAAGTGAGATTTACAAGAATGTTTCCAGGGCTAGAAAGGTGGAGAGATTGGAAAGGTTGGAGTAATTTTCCTTGGAACAAAGAAGGCTGAGAGGTAATTGGGGATTGTTTAGCACAGTGGGCTAAACAGCCGGCTTGTAGTGCACAACAAGGCAGCAGCGCGGGTTCAATTCCCGTACCGGCCTCCCCGAACAGGCGCCGGAATGTGGCGACTCGGGGCTTTTCACAGTAACGCCATTGAAGCCTACTTGTGACAATAAGCGATTATTATTATTATTAATTGAGGTGTACAAAATTATGAGGGGAAGAGATAGGGTGGACAGGGTCAAATTGTTTCCCTTGGTGGAGAATTCTGGGCATAGGTGTCATAGACTCAAGATAAGTGGCAGAAGGGGACAAGAGGAAGAACTTGTTTCCGCAGAGGGTAGTGGGAGTCTGGAATTCGCTGCCCGAGCTGGTGTTGAAGGCAGAGACCCTAAATTCTTTTTAAAAGTACCTGGATCTGCACCTTAAGTGCTGTAAACTACAGGATTATGGACTGGGTGCAGGAAGGTGGGATTAGAAAGGGGCACCTGGGTGTCCTCGGGCTGGCATGGACCAGATGGGCTGAATGGCCTCCTTCTGTGCGGTAACTTGTCTCTGAGTCTATGACTCAAAGTGGCTTATTCCTGCTTCTAACCCGTCCGTATGTTCATATTGTAAACATAACCTACAATGGTGAATGTCATGAAGATCCTCAGGTACAGCGGAGAAAGAAACGAATTGCCTTGGCACTTTATATAATGTTAAATTTAAATCGTTACATAACATACTTTCACAAATGTTTTGAATGAAGAAGATATTTGGGAAAAAATCTGTCACTCCCTCATAGCAGTCTAAACTGGAAAAGAGCAAGTCTCTCTCTCTCTTTCCTCTTCTTCTGAACACCTTCGCACATCCACATTACAATGGAGTTATTATAGCCACCAATCTTCATTCAGCGGACTCCAACCTGCCCCAGCCTCTTCTGGCCCTCGGTTCAAACCTCTACCCCCTCCCCCCAGCATGTCCGGCTGACTGAGATGCAGCCCCTGCTGTGCCCGCCCCTTCCTCCAACCTCAGGTTACACCGTCGGGACCCCCTCCCCATCTGTCCCAATGGTCCTCGCCACCTCCTGTGGGTGCCCCCCTCACTGGCTAAAAGGGACAGGTTAAAATCAAGACGTGAGGGGGAAGCGGGAGGGATCGGAGGAGTTGAGTGACTGGCCTCATTTTAAACGCAAGGCGAGGGGAGGGGGGGTGAAAACGGGGCCCTTCCTAACTGACCTGCGATGGATGTTTTCTCTTCCATTTACGATGGGCGTTCCCTCTGAATTTATTTGTGAGGTTGGCACTTGCCACGTGGTCACTGTTTACTAATAAGGGGGCGCCCACTTAAGACAAGAGGAGAAATCTTGGGCCGAATCCTCCGTCCGTTCACGGCAGCGGGATTCTCCGGTTCCGCTGCGGTGAATGGCCGATTTGGCAGTTCGCCGAATTCTCCGTCTCCGCAAGCAACGGTAGCGCGGTGGACTGGCAAGGGAGAATCCTGGCCCCTATCTCTCGGAGGGCAGTGTGTCTTTGGAACTCACTTCCTCAGGATGCAGTGACGACTGAAATATTGGGTTTGAAGTATTGGGAAACTTTAGGGTTAAAAGCCTGGGGTAAACATGTGTTTGACTGCCGTGGTCATGTTTTTAAAAAATAGTTCTGCTTTGCAGGGCCTGGGTGCTTTTAGCAGCCAGCAGGTGAAATTGACAAAGGGCTGTGTTTTTCAGCCTGGGCTAATGGGCTGCGGTTTGACTAAGAAAACCGTGGGGAATTAATGCACGTTGCAACCTGCAGAGATTTGTTTTACAACTTGAGAAGATGAGGTACTGCTGGCCGGTGCCAGGGGATGCAGAGATACATTTTGAAAGGCTTTTAGAGAGGTAGTTCTTTTTGGAGAATCTTTAGAGAGAGGAATTGAATTCTGGACCCGGCGGGGGGGGGGTCGGAGAATTGCCGGGGGGGGGGGGGGGCCTGAATCCCACCCGGCCGCCTTGACGCCGGCTGCCGAATTCTCCAGCGCCGGGGTTATGGCGGGGGCAGGAACCGCACCGCGTCGGCCAGCGACTGCCAGCAGCGGCCCCCCCCCCCCCCCCCACCGCCAATTCTCAGGAATTTGAGAATGCTCAATAATTCATTTGACAGAGTACAATGGTTTCATGTATTGCTCTGACACAAAATGTCCGATGTAACCTAAATACAGATTTACCATAGATTGAAATGGGAAAATCTTGATTTATTTAAAATCTCATTTAATGGAATGTTTCACTTCAACTGCAATTTTTAGTGGGGGACTAACCGATGGGTAACCTCGGATTATTGGGCCTTCCAAACGCACTCGTCCAATCTTTAGCTCAAAGCATGGGCTGGATTCTCCGTTTGGGAGACTATGGCCGGGATTTCGGGACGCCGGCGCCAACGACTCCGGCGTCAATGGCCCCCCCCAAGGTGTGGACTTCTCACCTGTCTCGGGTGCCAGGTTGACGGCGGAGGGGTTAGCGCCGCTCCAGTCGGCGGCGAAGGGAGTGCGCGAGTTCGCGCATGTGCAGAATGGCCACCGTGGTCTCGCGCATGCGCAGACCGGCCTTCATGTTTTGGAGCATTCGCGGGGGGTTCTCTTCTCCGCCCCGGTCATGGCGGAGCCCTACAGGGGCCGGCGCGGAGGAAAGGAGTGCTCCCACGGAACACGCCCGCCCGCAGATTGGTGGGACCCGTTCGCGGGCCAGGCCACCATGGGGGCCCCCCCCTGGGGTTGGATCCCCCCACGCCCACCCGAGAACTGCCCCCACTGACTTACCTGGCAGGTCCCGGCGTGTGGGCCCATGCGTAACCCAAGCCGGCGGGACTGGCCACAAATGGAAGGCCGCTCGGCCCATCGGGGCCCGGAGAATCGCCCGGGGGGGGTCGCTGACAACGGCTCCCGACCGGCATGGCGTGAGTCCCGCCCCCGACCGAAAAACGGCGCCGGAGAATATGGCATCCGGAATTGGGGCGGCGGGCGAGATTTGCTCCGCCCCCTGAGGATTCTCCAACCTGGCGGTGGGTCGGAGATTCCTATCCAAGATCCCAATCCCGGTAAACGGTGGTGTTTTACGTCCGGAAAAGTGGTGCAAAACGGTCACTAATTCCCTGCTCCGGGGGTGGGCTGGACGCAGCACGCGCAGTCTCGCGCGCCCACCCCCCTCCCCAGCTCCGAATAATGCCGTCCCTGCCTGCCGCCCTCCGCCGAGTACCCGACGGGTGGGACCACGCGTATCCCGCGCCGACGGGAACTTGGCCGGCCGGGGATGGAGTGTCGCGGGGCGGGTCTCACGCAATGTCCTGAGGCCGTGGATACAGCGCACGGTATATTCCTGGAGCACGCGGCTTTTCAGGGAGCGGAGCAGCATCGTGAAAGCGGCGCCGCCCCCGATTTCGGCATCATCGGGGATTCTCCGCCCCGTCGCCGAACGGGATTCCGGCTTCGGGAACCGGAGAATTCAGCCACACATCCTTGACACTCGGGCCGGAATTCTGTGGCTGCTGGGATTCCTGCCGGCACCCCGAACGACACGCGGCTGGGGATTCGGAGGTGCCTGTTGCGAACGTGCACTAAATTAGCGTCAGATCACAGTTCACCTTGAGGCTAGTTTTTCCACCCCCCCCCCCCCCCACCTCCCCCCCCCCCACTCGCCGTACTCCACTCTCCCGCAGCCTGGCTTGCCAGCAAATTGTCCACCAATTCTTCTTGTAATTAGCTCCCCAGACAGAAGCAGGGTGTGAATGGAGATGGGACTGTCCAGACGTTCCAGACGCGGAAAATTCCTCCGATCCAAACTTCAGAAGCCGTATTCTCCAGGTGCTTTGGGAGCCTCGACAAGAGCAGGGAAGCGGTCTTGGCAATGCTTTTCTGTGTGCCATCTGCCTGCGGTTCACCTGATCATTTGCACAGCCCTGGCAGGATCGGATGCACGATTTGAGCTTCTGCATCGAAGGAGTGGCCCAGTAAACAGAAAACCTGGACACTTGGCCGGCCTGGACTCCCAGCTTGAATAATTCTGCCGCAGAAGAGCTGCGGCCTACTCAAAGCTGGCACGGACTGGGATCGCTCTATACCTGCGAGGACTCAAATCTCAGTTGGACACACTCACTTGGCCCCTGCCCAATCAGTTTTTCATTAGCACTTTGATAAGGTTGCCAAGCACAATGTTTGCTTGTGTACCAAGAATACTTGGAATCCTCACACACTTGGAAGACGCCGCTTTGGAGATCCAGGTGGTGCGGGGCCTGACAGCCAAGCCAGAGTTCAGAGCCTGGGACTCTTTGCTGGTGCTCTCCTGGCGTTTGGCGATCGTTTTGAGGATGTGAGTGGCACCTCGGAAAGGCCGGGTCAGTGGCGGTATTCTCCTGTCTGAGTCAGGAACTGGTGGCTTTCTGCCCAAACCCAGGGACGAGCAGGAAATCTATGCTGACCTTCCCGGTGCAGTACAGAGGGAGTGCGGCCCTGTGAGACACTCTTTCAAATGGGACAGTGCGGCAATACTATCCCCGTGTGCCAGGTGGGCAGAGAAGATCTCACCACACCATTTCCAAAAACAGATGGTGATATCTCCCCCAGTGGCCTGAACAACATTAATCTCTGAACCAGCATCGTTTCATCGAGTCTGAGAATCTCCACAGTGCAGAATTAGGCCATTCGGCCCATCGAGACCGCACAGACCCTCTGAAAGAGAACCCCATTCCCCCAACCGATCCCTGTAAGCCCCACCAAACCATTTGGACACTAAGGGGCAATTATAGCATGGCCAATCCACCTAACCACATCTTCGGACTGAGGGAGGAAACCGGAGCGGTGTAGGGGGAGCTTGACTCTGTATCTAACCCCGTGCTGTACCTGTCCTGGGTGTGTTTGATGGGGACAGTGTAGGGGGAGCTTGACTCTGTATCTAACCCCGTGCTGTACCTGTCCTGGGTGTGTTTGATGGGGACAGTGTAGGGGGAGCTTGACTCTGTATCTAACCCCGTGCTGTACGTGTCCTGGGAGTGTTTGATGGGGACAGTGTGGAGGGAGCTTTACTCTGTATCTAACCCCGTGCTGTACCTGTCCTGGGAGTGTTTGATGGGGACAGTGTGGAGGGAGCTTTACTCTGTATCTAACCCCGTGCTGTACCTGTCCTGGGAGTGTTTGATGGGGACAGTGTAGAGGGAGCTTGACTCTGTATCTAACCCCGTGCTGTACCTGTCCTGGGAGTGTTTGATGGGGACAGTGTGGAGGGAGCTTTACTCTGTATCTAACCCCGTGCTGTACCTGTCCTGGGAGTGTTTGATGGGGACAGTGTGGAGGGAGCTTTACTCTGTATCTAACCCCGTGCTGTACCTGTCCTGGGAGTGTTTGATGGGGACAGTGTATAGGGAGCTTTACTCTGTATCTAACCCCGTGCTGTACCTGTCCTGGGAGTGTTTGATGGGGACAGTGTGGAGGGAGCTTTACTCTGTATCTAACCCCGTGCTGTCCCTGTCCTGGGAGTGTTTGATGGGGACAGTGTAGAGGGAGCTTTACTCTGTATCTAGCCTCGTGCTGTACCTGTCCTGGGAGTGTTTGATGGGGACAGTGTAGAGGGAGATTTACTCTGTATCTACCCCCGTGCTGTACCTGTCCTGGGAGTGTTTGATGGGACAGTGTAGAGGAAGCTTTACTCTGTATCTAACCCCGTGCTGTACCTGTCCTGGGAGTGTTTGATGGAGACAGTTTAGAGGGAGCTTTACTCTGTATCTAACCCCGTGCTGTACCTGTCCTGGGAGTGTTTGATGGGGACAGTGTGGAGGGAGCTTTACTCTGTATCTACCCCCGTGCTGTACCTGTCCTGGGAGTGTTTGATGGAGACAGTGTAGAGGGAG
The DNA here is from genome assembly GCF_902713615.1 of Scyliorhinus canicula. NCBI lineage: Eukaryota > Metazoa > Chordata > Chondrichthyes > Carcharhiniformes > Scyliorhinidae > Scyliorhinus > Scyliorhinus canicula. Next base: position 17,806,740 of record NC_052170.1, on the reverse strand, counting down.
CTTGACTCTGTATCTAACCCCGTGCTGTACCTGTCCTGGGAGCGTTTGATGGGGACAGTGTAGAGGGAGCTTTACTCTGTATCTAACCCCGTGCTGTACCTGTCCTGGGAGTGTTTGATGGGGACAGTGTAGAGGGAGCTTTATTCTGTATCTAACCCCGTGCTGTACCTGTCCTGGGAGTGTTTGATGGGGACAGTGTAGAGGGAGCTTTACTCTGTATCTAACCCCGTGCTGTACCTGTCCTGGGAGTGTTTGATGGGGACAGTGTAGAGGGAGCTTTACTCGGTGTTTAACCCTGTGCTGTACCTGTCCTGGGGGTATTTGATGGGACAGTGTAGAGGAAGCTTTACTCTGTATCTAACCCCGTGCTGTACCTGTCCTGGGAGTGTTTGATGGGACAGTGTAGAGGAAGCTTTACTCTGTATCTAACTCCGTGCTGTACCTGTCCTGGGAGTGTTTGATGGGACAGTGTAGAGGAAGCTTTACTCTGTATCTAACCCCGTGCTGTACCTGTTTTGGGAGTGTTTGATGGGACCAGTGGAGAGGGAGCTTTACTCTGTATCTAACCCCGTGCTGTACCTGTTCTGGGAGTGTTTGATGGGACCAGTGGAGAGGGAGCTTTACTCTGTATCTAACCCCGTGCTGTACCTGTCCTGGGAGTGTTTGATGGGGACAGTATAGAGGGAGCTTTACTCGGTGTTTAACCCTGTGCTGTACCTGTCCTGGGAGTATTTGATGGGACAGTGTAGAGGAAGCTTTACTCTGTATCTAACCCCGTGCCGTGCTGTACCTGTCCTGGGAGTGTTTGAAGTGAACAGTGTAGAGGGAGCTTTTTTCGGTATCTAACCCACTGCTGCACCTATCCTGAGAGTGTTTCTATTTATTCCTTGCCATTAAATTGCTCATCCCAGTTTTATGCCCAATTTGAGCTGTCGCTGATCTGCCCCTGATGCTGCTCCTTGTCTGCTACCTTTCTGATTTTAAGTTATGAAATACTCCACAAACTAACCCTGGGAAGGGCTGACTCAGAGATAAATTTAATATGCCCAAGTTAACCACGTTTAATTATGTGCAAATGTGTGGCACGCACAGACCTGCCAGCACTCCGTACAGGAAGTGGCAGTTCTCTGGTGGCTGTTTTTACAGATGAAAAGGAAGAGTCTATTCCTGGCTATTTGTTGCATTGGTAAAATGCTTTAAGAAAGGGAAAGCCGGCGATGAATAATATTCCTTCCTCCCCGCTCCCCACTCTAGACATTCCACCAGCTGTGGATGGGATTTCCAGCCCCACGGTCATTGTTAAGGCTGAGATTGTGAAACTCCTCACAGGCCGGAGATCGAGCCTGCGGCCTACTGACGAACGTGGCTCAAGGGAGGCCTTTTATTGCCCCGCACTTACCTGTGAAAGATGAAGCGGCACACAGACACTGGACCAAGAGAATGTGCTCAGAAAAATATGATTCATGAGGAAGAAGTAGCGCAATTATGGCATAATTAAACGTAATGAAATCACCTCGTGAAAGTATCAGGATAATCTGATTCATCGACTTTGGAATCCTGTAATTCAATATTTGCTCCACAGGGGTTTGTTTTATTCCAGTTGGTATGGAAATAAAGTCAACAACTGGCTTTTTACTGCAGGAATCATATTAACATAAGTGAGTTTAAATAGCCAAGGAAGAGTTATGCACAAGATTGCCTTTAATAAAACTCTCAGTGAACAAGCGGAGGCCTTTGCTTGAAGGCAGCAAAATGTTTGGAGAGGAAAACGCCATCAAAGGAGAGAGAACTGGGTGCCGTTTCGTTATTCGTTCCTAAGAGGGGCGATCACCTCTGGCCCCACCTGTATTTATTTTCCCATCACCTCTAGCAGGAGAGGTCATGGTGCCTGGAGAAGGGCTGCCAAGTTCAAAACAGAGAAGAGGAGAAACTACTTCTCCCAAAGGGTGGCGAACCTGTGGAATACGCGACCCCAGAGTGCGGTGGGATGACGGGACAGTGAGCAAATTTACGGAGGAGTTTGACAGATTTTTCATTGGCAATGGGTTGAAGGGTTACAGAGAAACGGGCAGGATGGTGGAGTTGAGGCCAGGCTGAGATCAGCCATGATCGCATTGGACAGAGGGTGGTGGTAGATGGTAAATTTTCATCCTGGAGCCCAGTCACCAGCGGTGTACCACAGGGATCAGTGCTGGGTCCTCTGCTATTTGTGATTTTTATCAATGACTTGGATGAGGGGCTGAAGGGTGGGCCAGTAAATTTGCTGATGACACCAAGATTGGTGGAGTAGTGGATAATGTGGAGGGCTGTTGTTGGCTGTAACGAGACATTGATAGGATGCAGAGCTGAGCTGAAATGTGGCAGATGGAGTTGAACCCTGATAAGTGTGAGGTGATTCATTTTGGTCGGACAAATTTGAATGCGGATTACAGGGTTAACGGCAGGGTTCTGAAGAATGTGGAGGAGCAGAGAGATCTCGGAGTTCATGTCCATAGATGTCTGAAAGTTGCCACCCAAGTGGATAGAGCCATGAAGAAAGCCTATAGTGTTAGCATTTATTAACAGGGGGCTTGAGTTTAAGAGCCGTGGTGTTATGCTGCAACTGCACAGGACTATGGTGAGACCTCATTTGGAGTATTGTGTGCAGTTCTGGTCACCTCATTATAGGAAGGATGTGGAAGCATTGGAAAGGGTGCAATGGAGATTTATCAGGATGCTGCCTGGATTGGAGGGTAGGTCTCATGTGAAAAGGTTGAGGGAGCTAGGGCTTTTCTCTTTGGAGCGAAGGAGGTCAAGAAGTGACTTAATTGAGGTGTATAAGATGATGAGAGGGATACATAGAGTGGATGTTCAGCGACTTTTTCCTCAGGTGGATGTAGCTGTTATAAGGGGGCATAACTATAAGGTTCATGGTGGAAGATATAGGAGGGATGTCAGAGGAAGGTTCTTTATGCAGAGAGTGGTTGGGACGTGGAACGCACTCCCAGCTATGGTAGTGGAGTCGGACACTTTAGGAACTTTCAAGCGGTTATTGGATAGGCATATGGAGTGCACTAGAATGATTGGGAGTAGGTTGATTTGATCTTAGTTTCAGACCAGTTCGGCACAACATCGTGGGCCGAAGGGCCTGTACTGTGCTGGACAGTTCCATGTTCTATGGACGGTGGAGCAGGCTCAAGAGGCTAAATTGCCCATTCCTGCTCCGAGTTCTTATGTTCCAAGAAAGAATGATTCTGTCTAATTACACCTTCCAGCTCCTGGTCTGTAGCCCTGTAGGTAACAACACCTCAAGCACAAATCTGGTGTTCTTGATCAATAAGGGGATCGTTTGATCAATAAGGGGATCAGGGGTTAGAGGGAGAAGGCAGGAGAGAAACGTATCAGCCATGATCGAGTGGTGGAGCAGACCCGATGGGCCGAGTGGCCTAATTCTGCTCCTATGTCTCATGGTTCAATGGTGTTGAGCTGACACTTCCTGGATCAACTACAGTCCATTGCGGGAAAAGCAGCTCGCCACTTTGCAACGTGGCCAATCGAAGCCGGGAGACCCCGCTCCCGGGATCTAGCCGGATCCGCCCGGCTCGCAACACCACGCGAAATCCATCGTGACCCCGCGAGATGTTGCGATGTAAACCCCGCCCATTAATTCCCGAGGTCACTGAGGCTTTGGGATTCATCCCCATCGCCTCGGAGACCTCGGGCGAGCGCAGTTCAGCACTGGTCCCTTCAAACGTGGACCAGGCGCAATGACACTCGTGGGGGGTCACCCAGGGGATCGGTGGTCCTCCAGCTGCAAGCCCTTGGGCAGGGTGGCACCACCTGGGCACCCTGGCCATGGGTGCCAACATGGCACTGCCAAGCTGGAATTTTTCACGGGTGCGCGATGGGCCTGGGTTCCCTGCATGGGTGGGGGTGGGGGGGTGGGGGGGGGGAGGACCGGGGACCTGCGTTCGGGCTGGGGATGGATATCGGGGATTGCCCCGTGGGCCTCGGAGATTTAAAGCTGGCGTCTCGCTCTCTCGCTGCAACGGGGAGTTTGGGTGAGTGGAGCTCTCCGCTGTACAAAACAGGGCGATGTGCGGCTGGGCCACGCGTTCCCTGTTCAGGCCCATTGTACAATGCCAGTGGTGTTGAATAGCACGGCGAGCGCCAGGAAAAAACGTGGCTAAACGCGCTCGCTCGGGACTTTGTTCTCTTTTGGGAGAATCGCACCTAGTGTGTCGGTTCAAAGAGATTGATAAATATCTGACTGACAACAAGGTAAAGAGTTATTGTTGGTGAAAGGCTGTGAATTGTCCCATCAGCATTGGTCTGATTAAATGGCAAAGCAGGCTCGACGGGCTGAATGGCCTGCCCCGCTGACAGTGCAAAACCCCCCTTGATATGGCAGGGAATGGGGAGCGCACACAGTGTATATTATTAGCTCTGGTATTCCGAGTAGGAGCTGAACCCACAATCTTCACGTCTTGGGATGCACGCGGGCCACCCAATGAGCCAGAGTGGAGGATCGTGAACGTAGTAGTCATAATAATCCCGACAGTGCAGAAGGAGGCTGATGGAGCCATCAATTCAGCGAACACATGTAGTTGGATCTGAACAGAGGCTTTAATACACTTACAACAGAGCCAGCCTATTCGTCGTTGAACTCCAGGTGAACCGGCAGGCTGGCTCTAAGGCACTGATCTTTATACACATCGGTCCCAGGGGGAGGAGTCCTGGGCGGAGCCAAGGGAGGAGCCCAGTACCAACTCTCACGTACTCCCAGAGCGACTCCCCCTGGTGGTCGGACAGTGCAACTGCACTTACAATGGTGGATAGTGAAGATATATACACGGAGTTATATTGGCAACTATATACAGCATTGATCTTACAACGGGTAGATAACGAACATATATACATGGAGTGATATTGGCAACTATATATAGTGTGAATCACATTCACCACATAGGCCGTTCGGCCCATCGAGTCTGCACAAGCCCCTGGAAAGAGCGCCCCACCGAAGCTGAAGTCCTCGCCCTATCCCCGTAACCCCCACCTAACCTTTTGGGTACGAAGGGGCAATTTAGCCCGGCCAACCCACCTAACCGGCACATCTTTGAACTGCAGGGGGGAAACCCACGCAGACAAGGGGGGGGGGGAGAAAATGCGAGCTCCGAACAGACAGTGACCCCGAGGTCGGAATCGAACCCTGGAGCTGCGAGGCAGCGCTGTGCCACCGGGCCGTCCGCCGTTTGGACCTCCCTCGATGCGGCGCCACGCCAGCCTTCCTCAACCTTGCTGCAACTCATTGGGCGCCCGCTCAGACCTTTATAACACTGAGCAGGGCCGGCTCAAGGCACCGGCAACTCGGGCAGTCGCCCGGGGCGCCATGTGCTAGGGGGCGCCAGAGACTCGGGTCCCGCGCATGCGCAGTTGGGCCGGTGCCAACCAGCGCATGCGCGGTGGCCGCCCTCCCCCAAGGCGGCCCCGCTCCCCTCGGTCCGCCCCCCGGTCCGCTCAGCCCCCTCCCTGCCCCCCCCCCCCCCCCACGGGTCCCTCCCCCTCGGCCCCGCCCCCCCTCGGCCCTGCCCCCCCCCAAGGGCGCCGAAGTTCAGCTTGCCCGGGGCGCCAGCAAACCTAGGGCCGGCGCTGCACTGAGCGGAGGAAATGGGTGTTCTGAGGACAGGGTGGGGGGGGGGGGGGGGGGGTGGGGGTGGGGGGGGGGCTTACATTTACGGGCATCGGAAATCTCTTCACAATACATTCCGTCTGTCTCCCGGCGACGGGAGTGTGAATACAATATCCGTGTGCAGGTATTAAATGAAATGCTGGGTGGTGTCAAAATAAATAAAACAATTCTGTCAAGCCTGGGGATTTTGCCGTATCCCCAAAGCCACGAAGCGTGCATTGGCTGAAGGAGCTGGAAATATTAACAAAAAAAAAAAAACGATAAAAGGATATTTTTTGTCAAAAGTGCTGAATAACTTAATTTCGGATAGAACCTGGATGCCTCTTATCGACAGACTTTCCGAATCGTGGCCCAGTAATTGTTTTTTTTTTAAAGCGGTGGTTTATCTCTGGCCCCTTTACAGGAGAGATAAGGGCAGCACGGTAGCATGGTGGTTAGCATAAATGCTTCACAGCTCCAGGGTCCCAGGTTCGGTTCCCGGCTGGGTCACTGTCTGTGTGGAGTCTGCACGTCCTCCCCGTGTCTGCGTGGGTTTCCTCCGGGTGCTCCGGTTTCCTCCCACAGTCCAAAGATGTGCGGGTTAGGTGGATTGGCCAGGCTAAATTGCCCGTAGTGTCCTAAAGAAATAATGTTAATGGGGGTTGTTGGGTTACGGGTATAGGGTGGATACGTGGGCTTGAGTAGGGTGATCATTGCTCGGCACAACATTGAGGGCCGAAGGGCCTGTTCTGTGCTGTACTGTTCTAATACGGAGATTGTCCCCACTTTTTAAGCTCAGCCATTGTTGTTATCGGCCTTGCCAACACGGGAGGCAATCCTGATGACTTATTCAACGGCGGCGACAGAATTGAGCCGCGGAGCGCGTTCCCATTGAGTGGGGCCTCGGGGCCCAGGAAAAGTGATGGGGGGGAGGGGAGCGGGGGATTGGGGAGGGGGGGAGGCAGCGGTTGGGGGGGGGGAATAAAATGGCGTCGCACCCGCCGCAGGAACCACCGTCTGCCACCTTGTCGCTCCCCTGCGGGTTACGTGGAGTTGGGGTTCGGAGGACTTGAGCAAAAGGGCTTGGCTGCCACCGGTGATCTGGGGGTGAGGGGAGGAACACGCCAGGAAGAAACACCCCACCTCGTTCTTTTCCACCTAGCTGAGCAGGGGTATGGAGCCTCTGGGGTACTGGGAGAAGAGGCAATGGCACTGAGTCATACGCATGTTTGCGGCAAGGTGGGCCAAACTGTCTCCTTCTGCGCCGTAGCAATTCCGTGACTCTGCGCGACTCATCGTGAGAACTGAGACCCAAAACGTGGTTGCGCAATTCCTTCCGCACGATTAGTGTCTCCCTATTTCTCACTCACATGGACAGTACATCGTCCCACAATGAAATAAATGAAATGAAAATCGCTTATTGTCACGAGTAGGCTTCAAATGAAGTTACTGTGAAAAGCCCCTAGTTGCCACATTCCGGCGCCTGTTCGGGAAGGCCGTTACGGGAATCGAACTGTGCTGCTGGCCTGCTTGGTCTGCTTTCAAAGCCAGCGATTTAGCCCTGTGCTAAACATCCCCAGTATGATTAACAAAATGAACAATTGTCACACAATGAACAAGAGGTCACATACAGGTTGAACGGCAGTAGATTTAGAACTGAGATGAGGAGGAACTACTTCTCGCAGAGGGTGGACAATTTGTGGAACTCGCTGCTCCTTAGTGCGGTGGAGTCTGAATCGTTAAATGGTTTCAAGAGGGAGATAGATGTATTTATGATAAAGGGATCTGGGGAACAGGTGGGAGGCGGATTTGAGACCAGAAAGAGATCCGCCGAGATCTGATTGAATGGCGGAGCAGGCTCGAGGGGCTGAATTGCCAATTTCTGCTCCTAATTCCTATGTTCCTGTTATAAAAGCCCGACAGAGTCTCATCCGAAAGAATGGCACTTCGGGCAGTGCGGCACTCCCTCGGCACTGCGCTGGCGTGTCAGCTTAGACTTTTGTAATGAGGCGCCGGATCTGAATCCAGAACATTGTTACTCGGAGTGCCTCAGGACGTCTCAACCCCCCCCCCCCCACCCCCCCCCCCCCCCCCCCCCCCCCCCCCACGGCATATGAAGAATTTTCATACGTGCAGTCACCGCTGTAAACTCGGGAAGTGTGGCATCCATTTGCGGACAGCTAGCTCCAAATAAAACACTCATGAACGAAAGGGTCAGATTGTTTGTTTTGCCGAGATGCTGGAGCCCTGGGAGGGCAGCTTGACCCCAATGATCCCTGACTCCCGGATGCCCTGGCGACCTCTGAACCTGCAGGCTGATCGTAGCTCATGGTAACGGCCCCACGAGCAGCCAGTTCACACAGGTCCAAGGCTTTTCTTCCAACCCGCAAGGGTCTTACGGGATGGGAATGATTAACTACCCCGTGGACCATGCAGAACACGAGCTGCCCAATAAGGATTGGAGGACCTCTAACAACATCTGGCTATGCATAAATAGAGTTGACAGCAAGTCTCTGACTGGTGAAGACCCAGTTGGGAGCTACTGGAGCAGTTTATACCAGTCGTTATAAACTGGGTGTGGATTCTTCGTGGCTTTATAACGGTTTTGTTCTGTAATGTGTTAGCTGAAGGGAAGATTGTTGGCCAGTGCACCCGAAAACAAACCAACGCTTATCCTTTGACAATGTCCTGGGGATCTAACGTAGGTAGGCCCTCCGTTTAGCAACGCATTCTGTAGGTGGAATGGCTACCAATGTGTCACCAAGGCAAGATTGGTGACAATCACCTTGAGCTAAATGATCACAGAATTTCCTTACAGTGCAGAAAGAGGCCATTTGGCCCATCGAGTCTGCACCGGCTCCTGGAAAGAGCACTCTACCCAAGGTCAACACCTCCACCCTATCCCCATAACCCAGTAACCCCACCCAACACAAAGGGCAATTTAGGACACTAAGGGCAATTTATCATGGCCAATCCACCTAACCTGCACATCTTTGGACTGTGTGAGGAAACCGGAGCACCCGGAGGAAACCCACGCACACACGGGGAGGATGTGCAGACTCTGCACAGACAGTGACCCAAGCCGGAATCGAACCTGGGACCCTGGAACTGTGAAGCGATTGTGCTATCCACAATGCCACCGTGCTGCCCCTATCTCCCTGATCCTCCAGCGGTGAAAAATAATTATAGTGGGTCACATTGAGCACGGCAGCAGCTTGGGAAGTGACAGGGTCAATATTGACAAATAAAATCCCACTCCGAAGCGACCCACTTTTAAAAAAAAGTTACAGTACCCAATTCATATTTTTTTCCCCAATTATGGGCAATTTACCGTGGCCAATCCACCTAACCTGCACATCTTTGGGTTGTGGGGGCTAAACCCACGGAAACACGGGGAGAATGTGCAAACTCCACACGGACAGTGACCCAGGGCTGGGATCGAACCTGGGACTTCGGTGCCGTCGAACCTGGGACCTCGGCACCGTCGATGTGGCCCACTTAACACCGGTTGCCTCTTTTTAAAAAAGAGTCAACCACTTTTCTGTGGATCTGGAGTCACATGAAAATGAAATGAAATGAAAATCGCTGATTGTCACAAGCAGGCTTCAAATTAAGTTACTGTGAAAAGTCCCTAGTCACCACATTCCAGCGCCTGTTCGAGGAGGCTGATGCGGGAATTGAACCTGCGCTGCTGGCCTGCTTTAAAAGCCAGCGATTAAGCCCTGTGCTAAACCAGCCCCAGACCGGGTAAGGATGACAGATTTCCTGCCCTAAAGGACATCGGAGAACAAGATGGGTTTTTACAACAATCGACATTACACTTTCACCATCTGCCGTAAAGAGGATTTGAGCCCAAGGCCCCAGATTATTAGTCCAGCGACAAGATCACCATGTCAACACTCCCCCTAAATCAACGCATCATCAAAACATTAAAGGGCGCAGCACTGAAAAGCGACCATTCTGCCCATTAAGACTGTGACAGCCCTTCCAAAGATGAATCCCCTTCGTCCTGCTCTCCCCCTCCCTCCCCCTCTTAAAAGCAAGCTTTGGTAATAGTGACCCTGAAACCATCAGCGAGTGTTGGTCTTTGAAAAAAAAAACCCACTTGGTTCACTGGGAAATCTGCCTTCCTTACCTGACCTGGCCTACATGTGATTCTAAATCACTCAAGCAATGCGCAATCCAAAATGGCCGACCAAGCCTCCCAGTTCAAGGCAAAGTTCGGGGTGGGCCGCCAACGCTGGGCCGATACAGCGACCGCACATCCCATGAAAGAATAAAGGATTTATTTTTTTAACCTCGGTGGTTGTTTACATCAAGTTAGCATGAGTGAGAGTTGCGTGTCACGTCGCCCATTTTTAATATATTTAATTCAGGCACTTGGGGCACCTCCACATCTTCGGTTTCTGAGGACCCCAGACACACCTAAACCTCCAGATTCTCCATCTGCTGCTGGGCTTCCCTGACCACTACCCCCTCCCCCCCAACCCCCCCCCCCCCCCCCCCCCCCCCCCCCCACCCCGTGCCCTCCCACCATTTAGATAAAATCCTTGGATAAAACCCAGAATTCCACTGACAAGCAGAAACAGACTGAGATCAAAATGATGGACCGCTGATCATCTTGAGGACTGTTTGTACAACCCAGAAACGTTTAGTTAGCACAGCGGAGTGTGGGTCATTGAAATTATTCAAGGCTGAGACGGATAGATCTTTTATCGACAGGGGAGTCGGGGGTTTCTGGGCAGCACAGTGGTTAGCACAGTTGCTTCACAGCTCCACAGTGTGGGGCCCAGTAATGTTCAAAGGTCGGGCCTTCGTTCCCCACGTCCCTATCAATAAAACTAAAGATTCCGCTCTGATTGACAATCCCTTCAAATTGTCTTTCCCCCGATAAAGTTTTGTGTTGTTTTCTAATTACAGCCGATAGTATAACTGAAAAGATCAGACCCCCAGAGCGAAACCTGACTTGACAGAGCCTAACCTTTTCCCTTAGAAACCACGGTGGAAAGTTACTGAACAAATTCACAGGAGTCTGCTGCTGAATTTTCAACGCAAAGAATGAAATATTTATTTGACAAGAAAAAATTGAATTATATTACTCCAGACAAAGAGGTTGGAAAGATCTCAACACAAACAAAAGGTGGTGATTCAAATGTTCATCATTCCTCCACCCCAGCAATATCTTCACAGACACCTACAAATTCGGAAAGATTAAACAATTTACAATATCTTTCTTGTATTCTAATATCCAGGGTATGTGTGAGTTAACTGGGGAACTGTAGTCTTTTATCCTGCAAGGGCCTGAAGGGGTAGGGATGATTAACTATCCTTGGGATCTTACAGAATATGAGCTCCTCCAATAAGGAGGTGGGGGACCCTTAACAATTCTGCACTTTTGTAAGGAGCCTCCTATTAAACCGCGCCTGACCCAATTTTTTCTTTTTCCTTTCTGTTATTCTGCTATTTCAATTTTTGTACCTGGACAATTAATCAGACCTATACCTTTATGCTGAACTGCACCTTAAACTCCAGCACATTGCACTCCTCTGTACTTGGGCAACACAGCAGCATAATGGTTAGCAAAATTGCTTCACAGCTCCAGAGTCCCAGGTTCGATTCCTGGCTTGGGTCACTGTCTGTGCGGAGTCTGCACGTTCTCCCCGTGTGTTCATGCGATTCATCCGGGTGCTCCGGTTTCCTCCCACAGTCCAAAGATGTGCAGGTTAGGTGGATTGGGCATGCTAAATTGCCCTTAGTGTCCAAAAATGTCCTTAGTGTTGGGTGGGGTTGCTGGGTTATGGGGATATGGCGGAGGTGTGGGCTAGGGTAGGATGTTCTTTCCAAGAGCCGATGCAGACTCGATGGGCCAAATGGCCTTCTTCTGCACTGTAAAAAAAAAATAAATCCCTGAAATCTTGACAGGTGCGACCAAATCAGGTTCCATGGATTTCTCAGAAACTCACCAAGGAGTTTGTCGAATTTGTGAACCACCCAGTTTCACTCAAACTTTGTCTTTCGCCGTTGATCTCCAATCTCCTCATTTGAAAATCTCACCTTAGAACGGTCGCCAACATGGACGGCCACAAGAATGCGTTTCAATCTTGGTTCCTGGCCTGAAAAACATGCATTACTGCTGCTGTGTTACTGACCCAAGACACTCACAGGACTGCGCCCGGGAATAATTATAAAACAGCACCGACAATAATAACGGACATTTACATCGCACCTGAATGTCGCTGAGCATTCAAAAGCGCTTTGTCACGTTAGCAGCTGGTTAGTGAAGCAGAGACCAAGACACAGGGCAGTTTGTGGACTTGTTCATTTTCGTAGTCTCCTCCCACCCAGCCCGGTGTCCCAGCAGTCCCCTATTTAACATGCGCTCAAGTAATATCTTCTCTCTCTGAACTTCAGCCACGCGGGTGACCGACCTTAACAAGGAACTTGAAACAAGGAGCTTGACAGGACATTAACACACAAGCACATTCTCAAACAAAGTTTGACGTTGTGTTGGTCAAGGAGACATAGAGCAGATGACCAAAAGCTTGGTCACAAGGAGCAGGTTTCCAGGCGTGCCTTAAACGCGGGAAGGAATTCAGAGAGGAGGAGAGGTTCAGGGACAACGTTCTCGGCCCACAGTAGCTGGAGGATTGGCCGCCAATGTTGCAACAATAAAAACCCAAGGATGTACGAGAGCCCAGAATTGGGCGGGGTGCAGATATCCCAGAGCGGGATGGGCTGGAGGAGATGACAAGGGATAGGGAGAGACGAGGTCATGACGAGATTTGCAAACCAGGGTGGGAATCTTAAAACGGAGGATTCGCTGGAGCAGGCGGCAATGTAGGTCGGTGAAGGTTGGGATGATGGTTTTATTCTTTCTCGTCTACTATGTACTGTTGTGGAGTTTAGAGAACCCCAAGTTTATCATGGAGCTCACCTGACCCACAACTTTTACTAGATTGTGGTATGGGGAGCACACGGCCCACTCTACAGGTGTGGGACAGCAGAAATGGAAAAGTATTTCTTAAAGAAAAACAATGTTTATTCTATGAACTCAGGTCACCCTTTTAAAACATACAGTGAACATCTTAGCAGCCATTAAGTCAAATACAATCCCCAAAGAATACAACGCTAATTAAACCTTTCAGCTTTCCTTTTTAACATCCATACGACTTAAAATACCTTTTACAAGAAGTACATCAGGTTAAAGTCATGACTGTTATTAGTTTTGAATCACCAGGATCGATTTACAGTCTTTAGGTTACAGAGAGAGATTCATACACCTTCTGGCTCTGACTGCAGCTATCCAGCTCTGAAAACGAAACTAAAACACACCCTGCAGCAAACAGCCTAAAATGAAAGTAAAAAGCTGACAGACAGCCCAGCTCCACCCGCTCTCTGACAGCACTGCAGTAATAAACACCCATTCTTAAAGGTACTCTCACTACAGATATTTATATGTACACCCATTTATAAACACTCATTTCTTAAAGGTACTCTCACATGACAATACGTACTGTAGACGTTCCCTCGGCTGCAGAAAAATACTTTTCACTGTACTTCGGTTTATGTGACAATAAATCAAATCAAGTCAAATCAAAAGGAATGGCTCAAGGTGGGTTTATCGCGTGTCCTGAAGTGAGCAATTATTTCTTCACTTGAACAATGCAATTCCACCAAATGTATTGAACCCGTCTGGTCCATTCGGCAAAAGCTTAAGGTTTGGGATTGTCCAGCCCCGCCCACTCCCGCCGGAAATCAGTGTTGAACTTGTGCAAGACACTCGTTCGCCCTCAGGTGGAGGATTGGGTCCGATTCTGGGCACCGTACTTTCGGGAGGATGGGAGGGCCTTGGTGGGAATGCAGAAAAGATTGACAGGAACGGTCCGGGGGGGGGGGGGGGGGGGGGGGACGAAGGACTTCAGTAATGAAGGCAAATTGGAGAATTTAGAACTGCTTCACTTGGAGAAGAGACGGCTGGGAGGAGATGTGATAGAGATGCTCAGAATGGTGAGGGGCCTGGGAAAGATGGACCGGGAGAAATTGTCCCCCCCCAGCTCGTGGAAGGATCGCGGGCGCAGATTTGAAGCAATCAACAGAAGGAGGAGAAACGGAGTGAGAGAAAAAACGTTTCCACACAGCGAGTGGTTAAGGTCTGGAATGTGCTGCCTGAGAGTACGGCGGGGGGCAGGTTCAATCCAAGCATCCGAAATGGAATGTGAGCAGGAAAGTGAGAATGTGCAAGGGTTTTCGGGGAGAGGGGACGGGAGTGGCACTCAGCGAATCTCTCATTCCGAGAGCAATTAACTGCGGATGATGGGATCAGACATCCACCCCCGGGACCCAGCTGCCGATCTCGCCTTGCAACAGCGCATTTTAATTTGGGGTGATTTAAGAAAAATATGAGGCGCCGGCGGCGAATTGCATAAAGGCTCCTCTCGGCTCAACTTCTCATTTTCACTTTTGTGCGGACACAGTTAATTAAACCCATTGAACAAATAAAGTCAGACCGAGCTCTCCTGTGAACTGAAGCAGGATCCTGTGGGTAGTGGACTGTTTAGTGGATGAGGGAATATTAATGAATGGATTAGAATTTGTTAGCAGGCACCGTGGCAACAGAGGTGGAGTTTTTATTTTGCAGGGAAATTAGAGTGCGACTGGAGATGATTTTATTACTTATAACTTCAGGGGGAGAAGGTGGCGCAGTGGTAATGTGACAGGACCAGTAACCCAGAGGTCCCGGCTCTGGGGACATCGGTTCAAATCCCGCCACTGGAATTGGTGGAGTTTAAATTCAATCAATTAATAAATCTGGAATGTAAAACTGGTCCTAGTAATCAACGATTGTCCTTAAAAAAACATCTGGATCTATTTCGGGAAAGAAATCTGTCAGGCTGACCTCCATGTGACTCCAGGCCCACGACCAGTGTTGACTCATAAATGGCCACTCAGGTCAAGGGCGATTAGGGATGGCCAACAAATGCTGATGAGAGAACCAAGAAAGGGGTCAGGGAGGTAACCAGCCTCGTGGACATACAGCAAACAGGAAGAGCCTTTCTCAGAGTCAGTACCAGTGTTTAATGAGACCACGACAGTTCTGTCGCCGAACACCCGCCGGGTCGGAGAATCAGCGCCAGGCCATCCCGATGCCGGGACGCAAAAATCGGCGTCATCGTTGCTGGCGTGGTCGGCGTGTCGCCGGTTGGGATATGCGCCAATTCTCCGGGCCGGATGGGCCGAGCGGCCATGGTCAAAAAGCTGAGTCCCGCCGGCACCATTCTAACCTGCTGAGGGATGATGAGACCTCGACGTTGAGGTTCCGGGTGCAGCCTGGGGGGGGGGGGGGGGGGCCTCCCCAGTGGCCTGGCCCACGCGATTGGGGCCCACCAATCGGCAGGCCGGCCTCTCTGTCCCCCCCGGGCCTCCTTTCCTCCGCACTGGCTCCTGTAGCCCTGCGCCATTTGGCATCAGGGCCGGCACGGCGAAGAAGGCCACTGCGCATGCGCGAGTTGGCGCCGGCTCAACATTGCACGCGCGGACCCCGCGGCTCCGGGTTCAGGCCGGGATCGGCAACTGGGGCGGCGGAGGCCACTCCAGCGAAGTCCTAGTGGGCCGCAGAATGGGGTCCCGGAACGGGCGCTGACGCCGGAGTACAACACTCCCGTCTTTACTCGGGCGTCGGCACTTAGCCGCCCGTTGGGAGAATCCCAGGTCCCTGCCACGCCCCTTTTGCTAACGAAAGCATACCAATTTCAGATTTAAAGTCAATAATCTAAACCCGGCAAGAGCCGCCATTTATGAAGGAGAGTTCCAAACCTCCCATCACTCCTCACTATGAAGCCCTGCTCCCTAGTTTCCCTCATGAACTGTCGGACGTGAATGTCTAGACCCGGCTCCTGGTCCCCGGCCCCTCAGGCAGGGCAAATACACCCGATGGACAGAAACTGTCGGTCCCCATTAACGCCTTGAGATTTTCGATCAAATCACCTTCAGGGCTTCAAAATGCCAAGGAAACCAACACTATTTTGTGCAATTTCTCCTGGCATTTGAAACTTTTCTGTCCGGGTGTCATTCTGTCAAATCAGCTCTGTACTCCCATCAAGAATAATGCATCCTCCTGGAAGCCAGGTGCCTGGAACTGCTGTCAGTACACCAGGTCTGGTCTGGTCTGCGGAGTGGAAGCAGCAGTCCTACACCCCTGCATTCTGCTCCACAAGATATAAATATGGGCAGCACGATAGCACAGTGGTTAGCACTGTCGCTCCACAGTGCCAGGAACCCGGGTACGATTCCCAGCTTGGGTCACTGTCTGACCCAACCTGACCGCCTTCCCCAAACATCGCCCCCTCTGGATCGCTGGCGGAACTGGCGTCGCACCCGGTCATCCTCTGAAAGGGTGGCGCGGTGGTTAGCAATGCTCCCTTACAGCGCCAGGGTCCCAGGTTCGATTCCCGGCTCGGGTCACTGTCCGTGCAGAGTCTGCACGTTCTCCCCGTTTCTGCCCCGTGGGTTTCCTCCGGGCGCTCCGGTTTCCTCCCCCAAGTCCTGAAAGACGTGCTTTTTGGGTGAATTGGACATTCTGAATTCTCCCTCTGTGTTACCCGAACAGGCGCCGCAATATGGCGACTAGGGGATTTTCACAGTAACTTCACTGCGGCGTTAATGTGAGCTTACTGGTGACAGTAATAAAGGTTTTTTTTTAATTAAAGATTAGCATTCCGTGAGCCTTTTTGATTGTTCTTTTTTTGTACCTGTTCATGACAATGGAATGATTTTGTACGTGGGGCACGCCCCGCGTCCAAGTCTCTCTGCGCCCCCAGTACGCCCGCACAGCTCGCCATTCAGAAGATACACTACTTCACCCTCTTTTGACTTCAACACAATGAACACACAATTACGTGCACTGACGATCGCTTGCTAAAGTCTTGTCCATTGCTGGAGGGCCATTTGTTCTGTTAGAAAGCTTGGTGTCGGGGTTGTGCTGAGTGCTGCCCAGGAGGACGGGCAGAGGGTGGGTGCCGAGAGGGTGGCCATACCAGCTCCCTCGATGGGAGGGGGGGGGGAGTGGGGGGAGGGTTAATGTTCGCGCTGCTACCCTGGGGTGCTGCAGATCTGGGAGAAACAAGTGCAACGCAAAAACCATGCAAAGGGTCTTTGGGCAGCGCGTTCCGACGGGAACCTCAGTCCGCAGACCACCAGTGGAATTTGATTTCAGCCCCGCCCTGCAGCTGGATCGCAATGGCCGCCTGGAGAATCGCCCGGCCCCCGCCAACCTTAGAAACGAACGGCTACGTCGCCTGTTCAATTGTCGTGACTGCATCTGTGGAGAGAGAAGGGAGCTCACCTTTCGAGTCTGGGTGAAAAAGTTGGAGAGATCTGGAAATGGGGTCAGATTTATACTGTTGTGGAGGGTGGAGGGGGGGGGGGGAGGTTTGTGGAGAGGTGGGGCTGGATAGGGGGGCCAGCGATAGGTGGAGATGGGCAAAGCTGTCAAGGACAGGTAGACAAAGGGAATATAAATGGGGTGATAAAGGCTAAGGAGGGTGCTGATCGTGGCCCAGAACAAGATTAGAAGGTGCGAACGGCAGAACAAAGGTGAGCAGTGTGTCAAAGGTCAACTGCGAATGGACCCCCCCCCCATCCCCGGGGGGTACACACAGCCGACCGTGACTGCCCTCTGAAATCAGCTTCAAAATGGCTGCCCTGTCAAGATTTTCCCAAGACCCTAGATAAATCGGGACCTCATTCCATCAACCTATCTGTGTCGTGGAGCATTTCTTTGCATTCATTGTTTGTGTGTGTGTGTGTGTGACAGGCCTGAAGGTTCGAGTCGCAAATAGAGTGAGGAGCTGGGACTATTAAGAACTTCTGATAACAGCAGTCAACAGAGAGAATATTTAACTCCATTTAGGCTAAAAAAAAACCCAATATGTCTTTCCTCGCCACTCTTTCCGCAGTCACAGCTCAATAATTGTTTTTTTTTTAAAGATGGGTTTATCTTCGAGCTCTGTTACAGGACAGACACGCAGATAGTCCCATTTCATGATTTCTGACACGGCTGTTATCTGCCTTGTCAACACAAAGGCCTTGGTGATGCAAGTGTTTATATGAATTATTCAACCTCCCTGCAATAAAACAAAAATCCCCATCTGTGAATTATTAGCACCTTTCCAGTTTCACAGATCCATGTGTCACTCGACATAATTTGTTCCAATAATGTATAAAATGCAGCACTGGGTTTTCTAAGCCAGAATGAGAGATAGCCCGAGGGAAGCTTGCACCCTTTTCGTTTTTGTTTTCACTAGTCCCCTGCTCGCCCTGATTACTGCCCAGTTCCCGTTTGGCTGGCGCCTGCTGCCCTGCTGTGCCACATCCGAGTGTCCACTTCTTGCTGTGAAGCTTTACAGGCCGGCTCCAGGCTGCTGCAGTATAGATGGCAAACTGGTAAGAGCGACCCTAATCAGGGGGTCTGCCCTGTAAACACACACACACACACCAAAACAGGCGTGTGATACAGGCGATACACACAGACACCGCCACCCTCCCCATAACAGGCAGACACACACACACTCACACATACCCCAAACAGGCAGATACACACACTCACACACACCCCAAATAGGCAGATACACAATCATTCACATACCCCAAACAGGCAGACACACACACTCACACACACCCCAAGCAGGCAGATACACACACTCACACACAACCCAAACAGGCAGAAACACAGACACACTCACACACACACACACACAAACAGGCAGATATACACACACTCACCCATATACTAAACAGGCAGATACACACAAACACACACACACACTCACCCACACCCCAAACAGGCAGATACACACACACACTCACACACCCCAAACAGGCAGATACACACACACTCACATACCCCAAACAGGAAGAATCACACACACACACCCCAAACAGGCAGATACACACACACTCACATACCCCAAACAGGCAGATACACACACACTCACACACACACCAAACAGGCAGACACACACACACTCACACACCCCAAACAGGCAGATACACACACACTCACATGCCCCAAACAGGACGATACACACACTCACACACACCCCAAACAGGCAGATACACACACTCACATACCCCAAACAGGCAGATACACACACACCCCAAACAGGCAGATACACACACACTCACACACACCCCAAACAGGCAGACACTCAGACACACACACTCCAAACAGGCAGATACACACAGGCACACACAGGCACATGCATCCCAAACAAGCTGATACACACACACTCACACACACACCAAACAGGCAGACACTCAGACACACACACTCCAAACAGGCAGATACACACAGGCACATACATCCCAAACAGGCAGATACACACACTCAACCACACCCCAAACAGGCAGACTGGCACAGATGCACACACTCACACACACTCCAAATAGGCAGACACACACACTCACATACCCCAAACAAACAGATACACACACACACCCCAAACAGGCAGATAAACACACAATCACACTCCCCAAACAGGCAGATACATACACACTCACCCACCCCAAACAGGCAGATACACACACACTCACACACCTCAAACAGGCAGATACACACACAATCACCCACCCCAAACAGGCAGATACACACACACTCACAAACACCATACACAGGCAGATACACACATACTCACACACCCCAAGCAGGCAGATACACACATACTCACACACCCCAAACAGGCAGATACACACACACTCACAAACACCATACACAGGCAGATACACACATACTCACACACCCCAAACAGGCAGATACACACATACTCACACACCCCAAACAAGCCGATGCACACACACTTACCCCCCAAATAGGCAGATACACACATACTCACACACCCCAAACAAGCAGATACACACACATTCACACTCCTCATACAGATACACACATACCCCAAACAAGCAGATACACACATACTCACACATTCCAAACAGGCAGGTACACACATACCCCAAACAGGCAGATACACACACACTCATACACCCCAAACAGGCAGATACACACACACACTTGCCCCCCAAACAGGCAGATGCACATATATGTACACCTCCCAAACAGGCAGATACACACACACTCACATACCCCAAACAGGCAGATACACAGACAGTCACACACCCCAAACAGGCAGATACACACTCACTCACACACACCCCAAACAGGCAGATACATTCACACTCTCCCACACCCCAAACAGACCAATACACACACACTCATATACCCCAAACAGGCAGATACACACACACTCACACACCCCAAACAGGCAGATACACACTCACTCACACACACCCCAAACAGGCAGATACACACGCACCCCAAACAGGTAGATACACACACAATCACACTCCCCAAACAGGCAGATACACACACACTCACACACCCCAAACAGGCAGATACACACACACTCACACACACCCCAAACAGGCAGATACACACACACTCACACATCCCAAACAGGCAGATACACACACACTCACACACACCCCAAACAGGCAGATACACACACACTCACACACACCCCAAACAGGCAGATACACACACACTCACACATCCCAAACAGGAAGATACACACACTCACACACACCCCAAACAGGCAGATACACACACACTCACATACCCCAAACAGGCAGATACACACACACTCACATGCCCCAAACAGGCAGATACACACACAGGCACACACCCAAACAGGAATATACACACACACTCACACTCCTCATACAGATACACACACACCCCAAAACAGGCAGATACACACACACTCATACACCCCAAACAGGCAGATACACACACACACTTGCCCCCCAAACAGGCAGATACACATATATGTACACCTCCCAAACAGGCAGATACACACACACTCACACTCCCCAAACAGGCAGATACACACACACTCACACACCCCAAACAGGCAGATACACACACACTCACACACACCCCAAACAGGCAGATACACACACACTCACACACCCCAAACAGGCAGATACACACACTCACACACACCCCAAACAAGCAGATACACACACACTCACATACCCCAAACAGGCAGATACACACACACTCACACACACACCAAACAGGCAGACACTCAGACACACATTCCAAACAGGCAGATGCACACACACTCACACACCCCAAACAGGCAGATACACACACTCACAACCCCCCCCCCCCAAACAGGCAGATACACACACTCACACACACACCCAAACTGGCAGATACACACACACCCCAAACAGGCAGATACACACACACTCACATACCCAAACTGGAAGATACACACACTCACACACACCCCAAACAGGCAGATACACACACACTCACACACCTCAAACAGGCAGATACACATATATGTACACCTCCCAAACAGGCAGATACACATATATGTACACCTCCCAAACAGGCAGATACACACACACTCACATACCCCAAACAGGCAGATACACACACACTCACACACCCCAAACAGGCAGATACACACTCACTCACATACCCCAAACAGGTAGATACACACACACTCACACACCCCAAACGGGCAGATACACACTCACTCACACACACCCCAAACAGGCAGATACACACACTCACACACACCAAACAGGCAGACACTCAGACACACATTCCAAACAGTCAGATACACACGCACCCCAAACAGGCAGATACACACGCTCACACACCCCAAACTGGCAGATACACACACAGGCACACACCCAAACTTTAAGATACACACGCTCACAGTCACACCCCAAACAGGCAGATACACACACACTCACATACCCCAAACAGGCAGATACACACACATTCACACACCCCAAACAGGCAGATACACACACACTCACACACCCCAAACAGGCAGATACACACACTCACACACACCTCAAACAAGCAGATACACACACACTCACACACCCCAAACAGGCAGATACACACACACTCACATACCCAAAACATGCAGATACACACACACTCACACACCCCAAACAGGCAGATACACACACAGGCACACACCCAAACTTTAAGACACACACTCAAACACACCCCAAACAGGCAGATACACACACACTCACATACCCCAAACAGGCAGATACACACACTCACACACACCCCAAACAAGCAGATACACACACACTCACACACACCCAAACAGGCAGATACACACACACTCACACACACCCCAAACAGGCAGATACACACACACTCACATACCCCAAACAGGCAGATACACACACACTCACACACCCCAAACAGGCAGATACACACACTCACACACACCCCAAACAGGCAGATACACACACACTCACATACACCCCAACAGGCAGATACACACACACTCACACACACACCAAACAGGCAGACACTCAGACACACATTCCAAACAGGCAGATGCACACACACTCACACACCCCAAACAGGCAGATACACACACTCACAACCCCCCCCCCCCCCCCCCCAAACAGGCAGATACACACACTCACACACACACCCAAACTGGCAGATACACACACACCCCAAACAGGCAGATACACACACACTCACATACCCCAAACTGGAAGATACACACACTCACACACACCCCAAACAGGCAGATACACACACACTCACACACCTCAAACAGGCAGATACACATATATGTACACCTCCCAAACAGGCAGATACACATATATGTACACCTCCCAAACAGGCAGATACACACACACTCACATACCCCAAACAGGCAGATACACACACACTCACACACCCCAAACAGGCAGATACACACTCACTCACATACCCCAAACAGGTAGATACACACACACTCACACACCCCAAACGGGCAGATACACACTCACTCACACACACCCCAAACAGGCAGATACACACACTCACACACACCAAACAGGCAGACACTCAGACACACATTCCAAACAGTCAGATACACACGCACCCCAAACAGGCAAATACACACGCTCACACACCCCCAAACTGGCAGATACACACACAGGCACACACCCAAACTTTAAGATACACACGCTCACAGTCACACCCCAAACAGGCAGATACACACACACTCACATACCCCAACAGGCAGATCAACACACATTCACACACCCCAAACAGGCAGATACACACACACTCACACACCCAAACAGGCAGATACACACACTCACACACACCCCAAACAGGCAGATACACACACTCACACACACACCAAACAGGCAGACACTCAGACACACATTCCAAACAGTCAGATACACACGCACCCCAAACAGGCAGATACACACGCTCACACACCCCAAACAGGCAGATACACACACAGGCACACACCCAAACTTTAAGATACACACACTCACACACACCCCAAACAGGCAGATACACACACACTCACATACCCCAAACAGGCAGATACACACACATTCACACACCCCAAACAGGCAGATACACACACACTCACACACCTCAAACAGGCAGATACACACACACTCACACACCCCAAACAGGCAGATACACACACACTCACACACCCCAAACAGGCAGATACACACACACTCACACACACCCCAAACAGGCAGATACACACACACTCACATACCCCAAACAGGCAGATACACACACACTCACACACACCCCAAACAGGCAGATACACACACACTCACATACCCCAAACAGGCAGATACACACACACTCTCACACCCCAAACAGGCAGATACACACACTCACACACACCCCAAACAAGCAGATACACACACACTCACACACACCCCAAACAGGCAGATACACACACACTCACATACCCCAAACAGGCAGATACACACACACTCTCACACCCCAAACAGGCAGATACACACACTCACACACACCCCAAACATGCAGATACACACACACTCACACACCTCAAACAGGCAGATACACACACACTCATACACACCCCAAACAGGCAGATACACACACACTCACACACCCCAAACAGGCAGACACTCAGACACACACCCCAAACAGGCAGACACTCAGACACACATTCCAAACAGGCAGATACACACACTCACACACCCCAAACAGGCAGATACACACACACTCACACTCCTCATACAGATACACACACACCCCAAAACAGGCAGACACACACACACTCACACACACACCAAACAGGCAGATACAAACAGGCACACACAGGCACATACATCCCAAACAAGCAGATATACACACACTCAACCACACCCCAAACAGGCAGAATGGCACAGATGCACACACTCACACACACTCCAAATAGGCAGACACACATGCACCCCGAACAGGCAGATACACACAAACACTTACACACACCAAACAGGCAGATATACGCACACTCACCCATCTACTAAACAGGCAGATACACACAAACACACACACACTCACCCACATCCCAAACAGGCAGATACACACACACCCAAACAGGCAGATACACACACTCACCCATCTACTAAACAGGCAGATACACACAAACATACACACACTCACCCACATCCCAAACAGGCAGATACACACACACACACCCCCCAAACAGGCAGATATACACACACTCACCCATATACTAAACAGGCAGATACACACAAACACACACACACACTCACCCACATCCCAAACAGGCAGATACACACACACTCACACACACCCCAAACAGTCAGATAGACACAGACACACACACATCCCCCAAAAGGCAGACACACACACATACACGCATCCCAAAGAGACCGATACACTCACACTCACCTGCACATCAAACAGGCAGACACACAAAGACACAAACTCACACCCCCCCAAACAGGCAGATACACAGAAATGCACACAGGTGTACCCACTCACACATACCCCTAACAGGCAGATACACAGAGACACACAGAAACACAGACACCCTAAATAGACAAATGAACACACTCACACACACCCCAGGCAAACAGATACACACAGACACACACTGACACACACACACACACCACAGACAGACAGATACACACAGACACACACTGACACACACACACACACCACAGACAGACAGATACACACAGACACACACTGACACACACACGCACACACCACAGACAGACAGATACACACAGACACACACATTCATACATACCCTAAATTGACAGACAGGCACACACTGACACACACCCTAAACAGACAGATGCAGACACTCACACAGACCCCAAACACACACCATCAGACACAGACGCACACACTCTGTAAACTAAGGCTTTCTTCCTCGTTATTTACCACGCCACCAGTTTCTGCGCCTTTTGTAAACTTACTGATCATTCAATATCTGGAAGGGTCATCATAACTATCACATTGAAAGTCTCACTTTCAGCTTTCCAGGCCAGGTACTGACATAAGAGTCGAGTAACGGATCGGAGCCATCCCTGCATTTTAACGTGGGCAAGTTCCCTCTAACAGATGACACCTTGACTCCTTTTACTGGCCCTGAGTCAGTGGGTAGCTCTCTTGTCTCTCTGTGTTAGAGAGTTGGGGATTCTTGCCCTGCTCCAGATGTTGACAAAGCACAGGCTCCCATTCCAGTGCAGTACTGAGGGAGTTCTCTATTGATCAAGCATAGTGTGTCTGTGTCTGTTTGTGTCTGTCTGTTCGGATGGAGTGTGTGTGTTTGTCTATGACTGTCTGTTTGGAGTATGTGTTCCTGTGTCTGTCTGCTTGGGTGTGTGTATGTGTGTGTATCTGTTTGTTTGGGGTGTCTGTGGTATCAGTCTGTTTGGGGTGTGTGAGTGTGTGTGTGTCAGTGTGTGTCTGAGATGTGTCAGTGTGTGTGTCACTGTGTGTCTGTCTGTTTGGGGTGTGCGAGTGTGTGTGTCTCTGTGTGTCGGCCTGTCCAGGGCATGTGAGTGTGTGTGTGTCAGTGTGTGTCTGTCTGTTTGGGGTGTGTGCGAGTGTGTGTGTCTCTGTGTGTCGGCCTGTCCGGGGTGTGTGAGTGTGTGTGTGTCAGTGTGTGTCTGTCTGTTTGGGGTGTGTGCGAGTGTGTGTGTCTCTGTGTGTTGGCCTGTCCGGGGTGTGTGAGTGTGTGTGTGTCAGTGTGTGTCTGTCTGTTGAGGGGGTGTGAGTGTGTGTGTTTGTGTGTGTGTCTGTCTGGGATATGTGAGTGTGTGTGTGTCTCTGTGTATCTGTCTGTCCGGGGTGTGTGTTTGTGTGTGTGCCTGTCTGGGATATCTGAGTGTGTGTGTGTCTCTGTGTGTCTGCCTGTCTGGGGTGTGTGAGTGTGTGTGTGCCTTAGTGTATCTGTCTGTCTGGGGTGTGTGAGCGTGTGTGTGTCTGTGTGTCTGCCTGTCTGGGGTGTGTGAGTGTGTGTGTGCCTTAGTGTGTCTGCCTGTCTGGGATATGTGAGTGTGTGTGTGTCTCTGTGTATCTGTCTGTCCGGGGTGTGTGTTTGTGTGTGTGCCTGTCTGGGATATCTGAGTGTGTGTGTGTCTCTGTGTGTCTGCCTGTCTGGGGTGTGTGAGTGTGTGTGTTTGTGTGTGCCTGTCTGGGATATGTGAGTGTGTGTGTGTCTCTGTGTATCTGTCTGTCCGGGGTGTGTGTTTGTGTGTGTGCCTGTCTGGGATATCTGAGTGTGTGTGTGTCTCTGTGTGTCTGCCTGTCTGGGGTGTGTGTGCCTTAGTGTGTCTGCCTGTCTGGGGTGTGTGAGTGTATGTGTGTCTCTGTGTATCTGTCTGTCCGGTGCATGTGAGTGTGTGTGTCAGTGTGTGTGTGTCTGTTGAGGGGGTGTGAGTGTGTGTGTTTGTGTGTGTGCCTGTCTGGGATGTGTGATGTGTGTGTGTGTCTGTCTGTCTGTCTGGGATGTATGAGTGTGTCTGTGTGTGTGTCTGTCTGTCTCTGGGATGTGTGAATGTGTCTGTGTGTGTCTGTCTGGGATGTGTGAATGTGTCTGTGTCTGTCTGTCTGTCTGGGATGTGTGAATGTGTCTGTGTCTGTCTGTCTGTCTGGGATGTGTGAATGTGTCTGTCTGTCTGTCTGGGATGTGTGAATGTGTCTGTGTGTGTCTGTCTGTCTGGGATGTGTGAATGTGTCTGTTTGTCTGTCTGTTGGGAGGGGGGGGGAGTCTGAGCACCTGAAACGATCAGAACACAAGGCCACTGACCAAGTGCCGGAAAATGGGACGAGAATGGCTCGGTTCTTGATGGCCAGGGCTGGCACGATGGGGCTGAAGGGCCTCCTTTCCAGTGCTGCAAAGGCTGTGAGGCTCCGTCCTCACGTGAAACCTCCCCGAGCGACGGGCGGCCGACTGCGAGCGGGGCGCGCAGCGACTGGAGTGACGGGGCCGGGCCGCTCGGGCCTCAGGCAGGAGTCTGCATCGGCAGCGGCCCCCAGCGTGCTGGCGAGGAATGAACAGCAGCCCCCCCCCCCCCCCCCCCCCCCCCCCTATTGAGATAATTGCCGTTTGGCAGTTCGGTGACAGGCTTTTCTCACTTTAAATGTGAGGGATCAGATCCATCTGCTCAGCGGATATCAGTCCAGTGCACCACGAGCCAACAATTAACGGCATTACATGGGGACTAACTGTCGGAGTAATCAGACGGAGATGTACTGTGACTGACAAACAGCAAGCTGCTTCAACCTCTGCGAGTGGTGGGGGGGCGAGGGGGGGGGGGGGGGGGGGGGGGGAGAAACAATCTTTCAATTCTTCCCTCAATCCGCTGTTTAACTTTTACACTGAAAAATCATTGGCGGCTGTGGAAAGGCGCAGTCTTTTCTTAAGTATTCACCGCTTTAAGCTTTCCTCCTTCAAGTCACTAATGGATGTGTTGCTTGGCACTAGACCTTCACTTAAAGGGAAGCTTTTGACATGGTAATTTTCAGCCTCCTGCTTGCAGATCCTTCAAGCTTAGCCATCAACTTTGACACTCAAAACCATTTCGACTCCTCTCCCCACTTAGCCCCGGTGAAGGGGGTGGTCCGATTTGGATCACTCACGTCTTTCCCCTCAGAAGTTTCCCTTCCAAAAAAAAATAAACTCGCTGAAAAGAAAAAAAGTTCGACGTGCCCTGCAAACTCAGAAGCAGGGAATAATGATTCAACAACAGTGCGCCATTCAAGACTGACAGTCTCTCTCTCTCAAGAGTCAGTATTGGCTTGCGAATGCCAGAATCATGGATTGCAGCAAGCGGCTGCCGCACTCTCAAATCAATCTGACCATCCTTGTTGGGGTTGCTCTACATTGTCGATAATCTCTAGCTGGAAGGACACGTTTTACTGAGGTTATTTTGTTTATTAAACGGTCGACGGTAACAAAGATTTGAAAATCAACCAAGCAACGTTCCACATGCCACACTAGCCATTAAACAACAAGGAAATGTCGCTGTTCCCGATTGGTAGCTATGCCAGCTGATTTTCACACAAAAACAAGAGTATCACTCAAAGGGCAGCGCGATAGCACAGTGGTTCGCACTGCGGCTTCACAGAGCCGGGGACCCGGGTTCAATTCCCGGCTTGAGTCATTGTCTGTGCGGAGTCTGCACGTTCTCCCCGTGACTCAACAAAGGACAAAGAGAAGTACAGCACAGGAACAGGCCCTTCAGCCCTCCAAGCCTGTGCCGACCATGCTGCCCGTCTAAACTAAAATCTCCTACACTTCCTGGGTTTCCTCCGGGGGCTCCGGTTTCCTCCCGCAAGTCCCGAAAGACGTGCGGGTTGGGTGATTTGGACGTTCTGAATTCTCCCTCTGTGTACCCGAACAGGCGCCGGAGTGTGGCGACGAGGGGATTTTCACAGTAACGTCATTGCAGCGTTAATGTACGCCGACTTGTGACAATAAAGATTATCATTATTACTCCTCTGCGGTTCCTCAACAGAAACAGAGGATAAGCCTGAGAATGTGTTACCATGTCCAGAACTTTGTTGTAAAGACGATCTGTTCGTCAATGTGTGACTTGTTCCACATATCAGTGCCATTTTCTGTCCAGGAGCAGCAGCTGTGCAGCGCCTCCCACAAGGCCCAATCTCACCGGAACCAAATCCTGGCACCCACGTATTCCCGGCGCTCAAGGTGCTGTTTCACTTCCAGCGTGTTTAACCCGCGGTGACGTGCCAGTTACACGCAGCATTCACCACAACAGCAACAAAAGCATCAGCAATCTGCAAAAGCATTTCTTCAATGGCATCATCAGGTGGCCCATTTGCTTCATTGAAGGTGATTGGAACTTAATCACTTATTAAAAACACCAACAAAAATATGGGGCGGGGTTCTTCTGTAATCGGCGGGACGGGCAACTCCAGTGAGGACGGAGTGGCGTGAACCACTCCGGCGTCGGGTTGCCCCAAAGGTGCGGAATCCCTCCGCCTTCAGGGGCTAGGCCCGCCCCGGTGTGGGTTTGCGCCCCGCCGGCCGGCGGGAAAGGGACTTGGCACCGTGCCAACTGGTGCCGAAAGGCCTCTGCTGGCCGGCGCGAGTTGGCGCATGCGAAGGAGCCCCAGTGTGCGCTGGCGTCATCCCCGCGCATGCGCAGAGGGATTAGCTTCCGCACCGGGAATGGCGGACCGGTACAGCCTCCGGTGCAGAAGGATAGAGTACCCCCATGGTGGGCCCCGATCGCAGGCCAGGCCACCGTGGGGGCACCTCCCGGGGCCAGATCCCCCCGCGCCCCCCCCCCCCCAAGGAACCCGGAGGTCGCCCGTACCACCAGGTCCCGCCGGTAAGGACCTACTCCAAGTTATGCTGGCGGGACTGGCAAAAGACAGGCGGGACTTTGGCCCTTCGCGGACCGGAGAATTCAGGCCGCCCCAGGGCCCATTGAGTTGCGCCGGACCGCGCCATTCTCCGAGGCGGGCGGCGCGACTCACGCCGGGCCAATTTTTGGGGGGGCCGGAGAATTTGGAGGACGGTGGTGGCGGGATTCACGGAACTCCCGGCGATTCTCCCACCCGGCGGCGGGGGGGTCGGAGAATCCCACCCAAGAACTTTCATTTATATCGCACCCTTCACATTACTGGAAGGCCCGAAAACACTTTGTAGCCAATTAATATTGTCAAAATAGTAGCCTTTAAAACAGGGGTGGGCAAACTACGGCCCGCGGGCCGCATGTGGCCCGCCAAAGGTCTTTATGCGGCCCACCAAGATCAAGTCATCAAAAAAAAAAAAAAATATTTTTAATTTTTTTTTTGTAAGGATAATGGGGGGGGGGGCTGTTGGGTTACTGGTATAGGGTGGATACGTGTGTTTGAGTAGGGTGATCATTGCTCAGCACAACATCGAGGGCCGAAGGGCCTGTTCTGTGCTGTACTGTTCTATGTTCTATATGAGGCGCCCAGAATCATAACCGGGTGAAGCGCCATTTTTGAAAAATAGAGAAAAAGAGGGCTAAAGGCAGGATGCCTCCGGGGGAAGCGCTGAGGTATATGCCGCACGCTAATTGGTTACAACCGGGACTATTAATTAATATACTATGCGGCCCTTTAAAATTGTGAATTTCTGAATGCGGCCCTTGCACGGAAAAGTTTACCCACCCTTGCTTTAAAACAAGGGGGTGAATTTGGCCATTCGGCCAATCGAGTCTGCTCCATCATCTAATAGATTATGATAATCCTCAACTCCACTTACCCTCCTTACCCCCATAACCCTTGATTCCTTTGTCTGATTAAAAATCTGTCTATCTCAGCCTTGGACATAATATATGAGCAAAGAAGATAGGAGCAGGAGGAGGCCATTTGGCCCATCGGGCCTGCCCTACCATTCATCGAATCACTACAGTGCAGAAGGAGGCCATTCGGCCCATCGGGTCTGCACCAACCCTCTGAAAGAGCACCCTACCCAGGCCCGTGCCCCCAACCTATCCCTTTAACCCCACTAATGTTTTTGAAACTAAGGGACAATTTAGCGTGGCCTATCCAGCTAACCCGCACATCTTTGGACTTTGGGAGGAAACCGGATCACCCGGAGGAAACCCACACAGACACGAGGAGAACGTGCAGACTGTGCAGAGACAGTCACCCGAGGCCGGAATCGAAACCGGGTCTCTGGCGCTGTGAGGCTGCAGTGCTAAGCACTGTGCCACCGTGCCGCCCCATTCATTATCCCACCTTTCCCCCATATCCTTTTGTCCCCTCTGCCCCAAGTGCTGTACCTAACTGCTTCTTGAAAGCAGACAATGTTTTGGCCTGATCTGCTTTCTGTGGTAACGAGTTCCACAGGCTCACCACTCTCTGGGTGAAGAAATTTCTCCTCATCTCAGTCCTAAATCCTACCCCGTATCCTCAGGCTGTGACCCCTGGTTCTGGACTCCCCCGCCATTGGGAACATCCTTCCTGCATCTACCCTGTCCAGTCCTGTTAGAATTTTATAGCTTTCGATGAGATCCCCCCTCATTCTTCTGAACTCCAGTGAATACAATCTAACCGACTTAATCTTTCCTCGTACATCAGTCCCACCATCCCAGCAATCAGTCTGGTAAACCTTCGCTGCCCTCCCTCTAGAACAAGAACATCCTTCCTCAGCTAAGGAGACCAAAACTGCACACAATACTTCCAGGTGTGGCCTCACCAAGGCCTTGTATCATTGCAGCAAGACATCCCTGTTCCTGTACTCGCACCCTCTCGCTACGATGGCCAACATACTGAAGGCCCAGGGAGGGATTCGCCGAGCCTCACGCCGGGCCGGAGAAGCACCACAACCGCGCCACGCCGCCGCCACGCCGGCACGGGATTCTCCGAGGAGCGGAGAATCGGCGCCATTTGCGACGGTCGCGGGCCGCTGTCCACGGCCGGGTCGCCGATTATCCGGCCTTGATGGGCCGAGCGGCAGCGCAGAAACGGCAGAGTCCCGCCGGCGTTGTCCACACCTGCTCGCAGCTGGCGGGAACTCTGCGCGCAGGCTCGGGGGGGGGGGGGGGGGAGGGGGGGGGGTGGCCTGTGGAGGGGGGGGGAGGGGGGCTCCTTCACCGAGGGGGGGGGGCCTCCGATGGGGTCTGGCCCGTGATCGGGGCCCACCGATCAGCAGGCCGTCCTCTCCAGCCCCGGCCCTATTGTGTTACGCGGCGAGCCCCTGAACTCCCACGCCATGTTGCGTCGGGGCTGGCGCGTTAAGGAAGTCCCCCCCGTGCATACTTGGGTTGGCGCAGCACCCGGTTGGCGGCGGGAAGGGAGGCTGGAGCGGCGTGAATCGCCCCAGCGCCATAATCGACAGTGCCTGCGCCTGTTCTGCGCCGTCGTGAAACGCGACGGCATTCACGACGGCGCGGACACTCTGCCTCCATTCCGGAGAATCCCGCCCCCAGTCTCGACAGACCTCTGCAGTGAAGAATTCCATTAGCGCTCAGCACGAGTGTAAACTCTGGCACCAAACTCTGAATAATTTCATCCCTCGCACAGAGAGAGTTTCACACTTGAAAGGACTTCCAGATTCAACAGTAAAATCTCTGGGGCCAATGAATCCTTCAGCGGGAAATAAGTGGGATCTTTCGAGATGGACGAAATAAGATGAAGTGAATGCTCTTCCTGACCTGCAGTCATATCTTCCCCATGCTGGGCCGTATCCTAATGAATCTGTGCTGTACACTCTCCGTTGCCTTGACTTTCTTCCTGTGGTGACGAGCCCCAAGCTGCACACAATACCTCCAAATATGGTCCGGCTGAGATTTTGTAAAGATTCATCATTTAACGAGGGAAAGAGTTGCATTTCCAGACCATCTTTTACCACCTTAGGATGTCCCAAGATGCTTTGCAGCCAATAAAATAGTTTCGAAATGTATCCACTGTTATAATGGCGGAAATGTTCTTGTATGTTTTATATATCGGAGATATGCAGAGATGACACACCAGTTTCTATGGGCGCGATTCTCCGAGACCTTCGCCAGGCTGGAGAATCAGCGCAACCGGTCCACGATGCCCCAATGTGTTTGGCGCTGCGCCAGCCGTGGGCCGCTGGAATCGGCGGGGCCGCCAATTCTCCAGCCCTGATGGGCCGAGCGGCCGCGCGGATACGACATAGTTCCGCTGGCACCATTCAACCCTGGTCGCTGCCGGCGGGAACTCTGAGCGAAGGGACGGGTGGCGGTGGCGACCTGTGGGGCGGGGAAAAGTGCTCCTTCACCGGAGGGAGCCTCGGATGGGGTCTGGCCCGCGATCGGGGCGCACCGATCGGCGGGCCGGCCTCTCCACCCCCGGGCCTACTTTGTTGCGCGGCCAGCCCCTGAACCCCGATGCCATGTTGAGTTGGGGCCGGCCGCGATGAAGAAGTCCCCCGCGCATGCGCAGGTTGGCACGGTGACCATTTGGCGCCGGGAAGGGAGGCTGGAGCGGCGTGAACCGCTCCAGCACCATGCTGGCCACCTGTGGGGGACAGAATCGGTCATCCCCGTGCCCGTTTCGCGCCGCCATGAAACGCAACGGAGTTCACGACGGCATGAACACTTAGTCTCCATTTTGGAGAATCGCGCTCTATATGTGCAATAGGTTTCATTCATAGTGTTTAAAAATGTCCGCTCCACACTTACAACTCTTTGCTTCCTGGAACTTTTATGGTCTGTTTTCCTTTCTCCGAGTTTTCACACCCAGGTTTAAATCATCAAGCACAGTGAGCGTCAATAGTAAACGGACTCACATAATCAAATGCAGAACAATTGAATTCTACAATTGTGGCAGTCACTTTGCGCACAGAAAGCTTCCCACAAACAGCCATGAGATAATGGACTGATCATCTGATTTTGTGATGTTGATTGAGAGATTATTATTGGCCATGATGCATGGTGTTTCAAAATAGTGCCAAGGGGTCCTTTACATCCCCGTGAGGTGTCAGTTTATAGCTACACCGGAAGACATTGCCTCCAACTGCAACCGAGATTCAGCTTGGAGTTTTGTGTCCAAGTCCAGGAGGGGGGATTAATTGAACCCACAACCGTCTGACTCAAGAGGTAGGAATACGAGCGGCAGAAATTTAGCTGACATACCAAAATTTAATACCACTGAAGTGTATGCGCTTTTCCCCTCTTCGAATAGATTTTTCCTCGGGAACAAGTGTCCAATTATTGGCAACCACTTTACTTCCAGCAACAAACATTGAGATGAAAAAAAAATCATGTAACTGCGGAAAGAAACTGTACTTACTGCTGATTCTTGCCATGCATCAGGGAATCAATATCAACTTGGTATCGTGAGATGCGGCACAGTGGAAGTTAGAAAACCATTATGTCCACCAGTGACGGCTTCACAAATATAACTGACATGTGAAAGACTTGCATTTATACAGCAATTTCCCACGTCTCACAGCAACGTCTCAGAGTGCTTCACATTATTATCCATTACTTTGTGCAGTGACAGGAGTGTCGGCAAGTTGTATTTTGTCCACTTTTAAGGGGATGCTGAATTCAATAGAGGTTCAAACTGCTCAAAGGCTGAACAGTTTCGGCCTTCGCCGTCTCAGATGCATCCGTGCCTTTTCTTGGCCAGCAGAACATAAGAAACCTACAGATGAGCATTTTTAAAAACCGCAGCGTACAAGGGAACGGACCAAGTGCTGGGAAACGGGGTGAGAGTAGATAGGTGCTTGATGGCCAGTGCCGACTCAATGGGCCAAAGAGCCTCTTTCTGTGGTGTAAAGCTCTCTGGGCCAGATTCCCCGTTTCTGAGTCAAAGTGTTGAAGCCAACGGGGAAATCTGTGGACTTCCACGTCAGAAATATCGGCGGCAAGTCTGCAGCGATTCCGTTACCGGTGAGGGGCTATTACCGGCGCCGTGTGGAACACCATCGGTTACCCAGGGGGTGCCCCGGGGGAGAGGGGGTCAGCTTTATGACCCAGCGCACCAGGCTCGATGAGTTAAACCTGGGTGCGACTACGCGGAGAAAGGTAAACAGACTTTAAAGCGGGCGGTCAGCGGCATGTGCAGCTGCCTTGCAGGCTGCGGTAATGGCGTCGCGTACCCGTCCACCCAGACCCCACCTCCTGGCCACCCACTCCCCCCCCCACCCAACTACTGCCCCCAGCCCTGGCAGGAGCCCCCCCCCCCCCCCCCCCCCCCCGGCCAGCGGCACAGCTGTCTGCGAAATATGACGGCGCTGGACACTGTACGTACGCCCTCTCTCTCTCTCTCTGTCTTCCAGCAGCCGCCACATGTGGACAGTGCCGTTGGGAACTCGGCCCATCGGAGGCGGAGCATCGCAGCGTGCGGCGCTTTGAGGAGGCGGAGCATGGTGGTTCGACGTCAAACCGCCGCCCGTCGCAATTTCGCCATTGGCTGACGGAGAATCGCGCTCGATGACTTTAAAGGTCACCAATTCACCAATTCCGAGGGGGGGCTGGGGGGGGAGGGGGGGGATGGTGGCATGGTGGTCAAGTCACTGGACTAGTAATCCAGAGGCCCCGGCTCCGAAGTCTGGTGGTTCAAATCCCATTGAGGCAGCTGGTGGAATTGAAAACTGGCCTCAGTAATGGTGACCGTGACAACCATTAATCTATTTTTGTTAAATGAACAGCTGGCTATCAGACATCTCGGATTCTCTGGGGGGTTTGACAGGGTCGATGCTGAGAGGTTGTTTCCCCTTGCGGGAGAATCTGGGACCAGAGGGCAGAATCTCAGAGTCGGGGGGGGGGGTCACCCATTTCAGACAGAGACGAAGAGGACTTTCTTCTCTCCGAGGGGAGTGAATGTGTGGAATTCTTTACCGCAGAGAGCTGTAGAGGCCGGGCCGTTAAGTATGTTCAAGGCTGAGACAGACAGAGTTTTAATCAGTGAGGGAATCGAGGGTTATGGGGATAAGGCGGGAAAGTGTTGAGGATTATCACACCAGATCCGCCATTGAACGGCAGAGCAAATTGGATGGGCCGAATGGCCTACTTATGCTCCTATGTCTTATGGCCTTATTATTCTTTAGGGAGGGAAATCTGCCATCCTTACCCGGTCTAGCCGACATGGGACTCCAGACGCACAAAGACAACTAGGGATGGGCAACAAGTTATGGCCATGCCAGCAATGGGCTTATCCAGTGAAATGATAAGTAAGTAAATAAATAAATAGATAAATGAAAAAAAATAAATCTAAATGCACGGATTGTCAAAGTCACGTACACATTGAGCAAAGACCTTCTGAGAGGTAAATTGGCCGCTGGATCACGACCTCCTGGGTGACTATGGGCGGGATTCTCTGCTTCTGATGCAGCGAATCGGGTTTGGCTGAGCGGCAAATTCTCCGTTCCGACTGGCAGCGGTTGCGGGGCGGACTCGGAGCAGGGAATCCCGTCCCCCCCCCCCCGATCCCCCTGTTCCAGGGGCGCCTGCGAGCGAGATGTGTAGATGAGGGACAGTGCCGTCTGGGAAACAGTCGGCAATGGCCGTGGCCTCTGGAGGCTGCCCGTGCGGGAGAGACGGGTGGAAATGAAAAAACAACTCAACTGTCCGAGAACAGAGCTCAGAGAGAGCAGGGGCCAGCGATCCGTGGACATTCCCCCGGCCCCACTGTTAGTCCTCCATACCAAAAGCATCAGAGACCATTAGGCCGGGGGGGGGGGGGGGGGGGGGGGGGGGGACCTGAGCCACACCAGAAGAGGCCTAACAAGAAGCTGACCACTATGGCACAAACCATTTCCTTGTTGGCCCTAGGGTTTTCTTTCCGTTCGTTTCCTCACACTGCCGCTGGTGGGGGAGGGGTTCAAAGGGAGGGGGAGGTGGGGCGGTGGGGGTGGGGAATGGCATCTGCTCATGATGCACTGGCATCTTGACCCTGGTGCGCGTTGGATTGTAGAATCATGGGAATTTATAGGTCACTTAGTCCATCATGTCTCATCAGTAACCCTTCGCCTTAATCACACTTTCTGGCTCTTGGCACTTCTAAGCACTTTTTAAAGGTTATGGAGGAGCTTGACTCTCCCTGCCCATCCTTCTTACATGAATGAAGGAGATAGAAGCAGAATGATTTGAAGGGGCTCGCACTGCAGTCCACAGGGAAGATGAACGCTAGTACAGACATGTTCGGCCGAACCATCTATTTTGGAGCTGCCTCTTTGGTACAATCCAACCTCGCTCTTCACTCCCTTGACTACAGGCGCCATGTTGGCTGGAGGTAAACGTGCACCTGTGTGTGTTTCGAAAACAATCGTCACTGTGGCCTCAAATGTGTTTGCCAGCTTTGGGAAGCACCTTTCTGACAGGTCTGAATGTTGTGGGTGCGGCCCTCTGCGAATGCAAGTCTCTGCCGCCCGTTTGGGTTGGGGAATCTTCCACTGCGAATCCCCTTTGAGCGTCGGAGCATCCGCCATTCTCGACCTTGGGCCCTTCTGAAAGACGCGGCTGAGAACTGTTGTGTGGGCGGCGCCGTCAAGGGCACCGTTCTTACCCATTCCTGGGGAGCCTGTTTGTGCCTCGGAACAAAGAACAAAGAAAAGTACAGCGCAGGAACAGGCCCTTCGGCCCTCCAGGCCCGTGCCGACCATGCTGCCTGACTAAACTACAATCTTCTACACTTCCTGGGTCCGTATCCCTCTATTCCCATCCTATTCGTGTGTTTATCAAGATGCCCCTTAAATGTCACTATCGTCCCTGTTTCCACCACCTCCTCCGGCAGCGGCACTCCGTCTCAGACCGGCCGGGTGCCGCGTGGAATCTATCCAAGGTGGGAGCTTCTTTCTAACAACTTTCCGTCCCCTTTCATGGTTGTTGTACTTGGTGCCAGCCATACGTTAGTCAGATTCACCGAATTGAGTTGTCACAACTTTTCGTCATTTTTTTTGTTCCGTTCATGGGACATGGCCGTCACTGGCTGGGCCCAGCATTTATTGCCCATCCCTAATTGCCCTTGAGGGGGGAGTTGAGAATCAACCACATTGCTGTGGGTCTGGAGTCACATGTAGGCCAGACCGGGTAAGGACGGCAGATTTCCTCCCCTCAAGGACGATAGTGAGCCAGGTGAGTTATTACCACAATCGACGATGGTTTCATGGCCACCATTAGAACTTTAATTCCAGATTTATGTTGAATTCAAGCTTCCGTGGCGGGATTCGATCCTGAGTCCCCACAGCATTACCCTGGGTCTTTGGTTTACAGCGACAATACCACTACGCCAACGCCTCCCCTGAGGTGATGGGATTTAAAACTCAAACATAGACATAGTTTGGGTTAGGTAATGGAAAGGGCCGAGGAGGGCGGCGGGTTGACGTTTTATCTGCGGACTTTCAAAAGGCATTTAACAAAGTTCCACAGAGCAGAATTGTTCGCACAATTAAGGCCCATCAGTGGAGAAACAAAAGCAGAACCATGGTTATATAATTGCCGCAGAGACGGGAAAGCGTCGTGGCGAATGATCAGATTGCAAGGGGAGTAGACAATGGTTTCACCTCCAGGGTTTGGTATTAGGATTACTGCTCTCTCTGATATATGTTAATAATTTGGGCTTGGGTGTATGTACAGGGCCTGACATCAGGTTCAATCACCACCACTCAGCTACGCCCCCCCCCCCCCCCCCGCCCAACAAAGGGGAAAGCAGCCACAGGTCAGCTGGGGCGACGGCAAATTCACTGGCTTTACCTTTTTTTCCGAAGGCATAATTTCTAAATTAGCCGCTGACACAAAGCTCAGGAAAGGCGTGAACAACGAAGCCATTAGCTTCAGGGTGACTTTGCCATGGTGAAATGGGATAGAAAAGATTCACAATAAGCACTGCTTCAAGCTAAAGCGCGACCGAGGGACGTTGTGACAAGCTGGTAAAAGGTCCAGCTCAGGACTGTTGTCAGCCAGGACTTTTTATTGAATGGAATGATCAATTATTGGAAGAGTAGGGGAGGTTAAAAACTTTGCAGGCATTTCGAATCTGTGACGGGCTCAACCAAACGTTTCTCTGGAAGGGTGAGATGGATGGGCTGAATGGTCTTTGGCTGCTCTGCACAATCCATTCGGCACGCCATTACATTAGCACAGTGTTCCGGCTCAAAGCCACCTGCAGCGACTTTGGGGGAAAAAGCAGCCAATGGTTGAGTGTTGCTGACTGAATAACGCCCTTCGACAGATAAAGATGGCGGCAAAAAGATGAAGGAGAGATAGAGGACAGTATTGTGGAGATATGCCTCTGGGCTATATCATAGATGGATGGTGTGCGACATCCAACCAGCAGGTGGTGGTGCAGACACCCCATGCGGTCTCAAGGCCAAGGTCATGTGACCAGTGACGCCGATATAAGGGAGACACATCAGCCACCTTCAGAAGATGATTGAGAGGGTACTAAGACAAGCAACTGAATGGTCGATGCTAGGTGCCGAATCCAGAGGAGTAGTTAGCAGACTCCATGATAACGTACTCTGTAACAGATTGCTATCTTACCACACGAGACTCAATGAAAGATTCTGGTTTGGACAAATCAAGATATTTGGTGAATTCCTTCGTAAGGTATAGAAGACCAAACACAACAGGTATGTGATGGAATGTGCTGCATGCCTGGATGAATGCAGCTATAACACCAAAGAAACTCGACACCATCCAGGACAAAGCAGCTCGGCTTGACTGGCACCCCATTCGCAAACCTTCGCTCCCTCCACCTCTGACGCACAGTCAGCACCGACCCTTAGAAAGAGCAGCCTATCCAAGCCCATACCTCAGCCCTATCCCCATAACCCCACCCAACCTTTTTGGACACTAAGGGTTAGCAGGGCCAATCCACCTCACCTGCACATCTTTGGACTGTGGGAGGAAACCGGAGCAACCGGAGGAAACCCACGCAGACACGATGGGAGAGCGTGCAGACTCCGCACAGACAGTGACCCAAGCCGGGAATCGAACCTGGGACCCAGGGGCTGTGAAGCAACACTGCTAACCACTGTTAGAGGGGAAGAAGTCATCATGGACAATCGGAGTGGCACAGTGGCTAGCACTGCTGCCTCACCACATCAGGGACCCGGGTTCGCTGGCGGCCTTGGGAAACAGGGTGGAGCTTGCACATTAGAGCAGCTGTGCCTACTAAAGTGGTGAAAAAGGCATCTCGGAAACTCACTTTTGTCAACCGAGGTACAGATTACTAATGCAGAGAGGTTGTGTTGGAGTTCTATAGAACTTTGGTGAGGCCACAGCTGGGGTACTGGGTGCAATTCTGGTCACCACATTATAGGAAGCGTTGGAGGGTATTTTGTGATACTGGACTATGACATAAATTATAGTTGGCCCTGTAACTACATTTGTGCTCCTGTATTACTTTTGAATAGTTCTGATGAGACAAAAGGTGCTCATTGACTTAAATGCCTGTTTAGAAGAGGCAATTTGTAGAAATAGATAGTGTATACACAATGCTTGTTAATATCAGAAAGGACACAAAATGGCTGTTGACTATTTTGTGATATTAATGACACAAAATGGCTGAACAAGCCACATGCCCTGTAAACTGCCTCATGAGAACCAACCGTGGGTATGTATAGGGAGTATCCCAACAGCCGCTGATAACAGCTTCACAGAACAAGACATGCAATGTATCCCTGATAAAGCTCAAGGACTCCAGTTGCAGACAGGACATCATTATGTTAGTTTTGAATGACTTCTGTAGGAAGTTAGGGGCGGGTAAGACAACACCCACGTTAACCATATATGTGATAACTGGGATGCTAGGAAAATTGATTGACTGCATGTAATAAAGTGTGACGCGAATCTAGTTGATTGATTGTACGTAAATGAGAAAACAACTAATTCCGGCCCTTGAATCTGTATATTAACCTGGGTGAGCCTTAGCTCAAGTGAGAAAAGGTGCTGTCAATAGGCTGCGGAGCCTCAGGCCTTCTTTCCCAGAATTCTGACATAATAAACTGCTTTTTAAAAAACTTATACTCAGGCCTTTGTGTGAATATTTTCACCTCTAACAGGAAGGATGCGATTGCACTGGAGGGGGTGCAGAGGCGATTCACCAGGATGTTGCCTGGGATGGAACATTTAAGTTATGAAGAGAGGTTGCGTAGGCTTGGGTTGTTTTTGCTGGAGCAGAGAAGACTGAGGGGCGACCTGATCGAGGTGGACAAGATTCTGAGGGTCATGGACAGGGTGGATAGGGAGCAGCTGTTCCCCTTAGTTGATGGGTCAGTCACGAGGGGGACACAAGTTCAAGGTGAGGGGGCAGGAAGTTTAGGGGGGATTTGAGGAAACACATTTTTACCCAGAGGGTGGTGAGGGTCTGGAATGCGCTGCCTGGGAGGGGGGTAGAGGCGGGTTGCCTCACATCCTTTAAAAAGTACCTGGATGAGTACTTGGCACGTCATAACATTCAAGATTATGGGTTAAACCCTAGTAAAAGGAATTAGGTGGACTGGTCAGGTGTTTTTCACGTGTCGGTACAGAGTCGATGGGCTGAAGTGCCCCTTCTGCACTGTGTGATTCTGTGACTCCCCGGAAATGCATGCGTGACAGCCTTACGATTTTAAGTTAAACCAAGAACACGACAGTATTGTGAATGTTGTCTGTCATTCTGTGATGCAAGAAGGGGCAGCACGGTAGCATTGGGGCAGCACGGTAGCATAGTGGTTAGCATAAATGCTTCACAGCTCCAGGGTCCCAGGTTCGATTCCCGGCTGGGTCACTGTCTGTGCGGAGTCTGCACGTCCTCCCCGTGTGTGTGTGGGTTTCCTCCGGGTGCTCCGGTTTCTTCCCACAGTCCAAAGATGTGCGGGTTAGGTGGATTGGCCATGCTAAATTGCCCGTAGTGTCCTAAAAAGTAAGGTTAGGGGGGGTTGTTGGGTTACGGGTATAGGGTGGATACGTGGGTTTGAGTAGGGTGATCATTGCTCGGCACAACATCGAGGGCCGAAGGGCCTGCTCTGTGCTGTACTGTTCTATGTTCTATGTTCTAATTAGTTAAGACAATAGATGGAACAAAAAGGGCAGACACGGGGGACTTCTTTGCCGCAGTGACCGATCTGGAATGCAATGGCTGAAAGATTGGCGGAAGAAGATTAAATAGCAATTTTCAAAAGGGAA
This sequence comes from Scyliorhinus canicula, assembly GCF_902713615.1. NCBI lineage: Eukaryota > Metazoa > Chordata > Chondrichthyes > Carcharhiniformes > Scyliorhinidae > Scyliorhinus > Scyliorhinus canicula. The sequence continues at coordinate 17,765,156 of NC_052170.1, read as the reverse complement.
TTGAACACATGCTTAAGAAGGACCAAATTGAAAGAGTGCGAGAGAGTGGGACTAATTGGATTGCTCTATCAAAGACCACCAGCTCCCCAGACTGATTGACCTTCCTCTCTGATGTATGCTTCGATGATGATCCGATCCACGCGACCTGCTCTGGGCGACCCGCTCAATCTGGCAAGCAGAGTTTCATAAATAAACATCAAGCAATTCTAATAAGGAGGCCCTTATTAAAACATCTGCTCCCACTTACATTGCCAAGTCAAAGCCCACCAAACAAATTGGTTAATTTCTATCACACGGAGCTCACCAGCGTCGGATTTTTAGACGAGAAAATCTCCGAGTTCTCCAGCCGCCGCCGCCACCCCCCCCCGCCCCCCCACCCGAGGGTGCCAGCACTGCCCGTTGTGCTGCCAGGCTAACAGATCTCAGGCTGCGGACTGGCCAGGGGAGTGCCCATGCAATGGCGAATGTGCCAAATTCATTCAGAGGGACCATTTGAAGAGATTTTGCCTCGGGAAGCCGTACATTCTTGGCGGTTCACCTCGCTGTATCTCCGGTCGTATCTGGGGTGGTGGCGAGTGCAACAGCTGGGTTCCATCGCTGGAATTGTCTTCCGGGATCGTAGGGAATAATTCCATCAAAGAGGTCACGGGTGGCAAGCGGAGCTAGTGGCCTAATGGCATCGGACTAGCGATCTGGAGACCCAGGGTAATGCGCCGGGGACCCAGGTTCGAAACCCATCACGGCAGATGGTGAAATTTGAATTCAATCTGGAATTAAAAGTCCAATGATGACCATGAAACCACTGTCCATTGTCACAAAAACTCATCTAGTGAGGGCAGCACGGTGGCGCAGTGGGTTAGCCCTGCTGCCTCACGGCCCTGAGGTCACAGGTTCAATCCCGGCCCTGGGTCACTGTCCGTGTGGAGTTTGCACATTCTCCCCGTGTTTGCGTGGGTTTCGCTCCCACAACCCAAAGATGTGCAGGCAAGGTGGATTGGCCAGGCTCAATTACCCCTTAATTGGAAAAAATGAATTGGGTACTCTAAATTTATATTTAAAAAAATAAATAAAAACCCATCTGGTTCACTAATGCCCCTGAGGGAAGGAAATCTGCCGTCCTTACCTGGTCTGGTCTACAGAGGGTCCTTGTGCATGAATCTCAGAAAACTACCATACGGGTACAGCAGGTAATAAGGCAGGCAAATGGAATTTGGCCTGAATGCTGAAGGAGTATAAAAGTAGGGAAGTGTTGCTCTAACGGTACAAGGCATCGGTGAGACCCCACCTGGAGTACTGGGTACAGTTTTGGTCCCCTCATTCGAGGAGGGATGGAGTTGCATTAGCGGCAATTCAGCGGAGGTTCACTGGATTGATTCGAGAGATGAGGGGTTTGTCTTATTAAGAGAGATTGAGGAGTTGAGGCCTATACTCTCTCGAGTTTAGAAGAATGAGTGCAGATCATATTGAGGTATACAAGATGATCAAAGGTATTGACAAAGAGCGGATGCTTCCTCTTGTGGGGCAATCTAGGACGAGAGGTCGCAGTTTGAGGATATAGCAGATTTAAAAATGATGAGGAAAAATTATTTCTCTCATAGGGTCATGAATGTGTGGAATTAATTACCCCAGTGGATGCTGGGACATTGAGTAAATTAAAGAAGGAGATTATAGAATTTACAGTGCAGAAGGAGGCCAATCAGCCCGTTGAGTCTGCACCGGCTCTTGGGAAGAGCAACCTACCCAAGGTCAACACCTCCACCCTATCCCCATAACCCAATAACCCCACCCAACACTAAGGGCAATTTTGGTGGCTAAGGGCAATTTATCATGGCCAATCCACCTAACCTGCACATCTTTGGACTGTGGGAGGAAACCGGAGCACCCGGAGGAAGCCCACGCACACACGGGGGAGAACGTGCAGACTCCGCACAGACAGTGACCCAAGCCGGAATCGAACCTGGGACCCTGGAGCTCTGAAGCATTTGTGCTATCCACAATGCTACCGTGCTACTCCTTGGAGCGAGATTGACAGATATTTAATTCGTAATGGGTTGATGGGTTCTGAAGAACGGGCAGGAAAGTGGAGTTGAGGCCGAGAGATCGGCCATGATGGTATTGAATGGCGGAGCGGGCTGAGAGGGGCTGAGATATGTTCCTAGTTCTCAAGTTCTAACATCACCTTAGCACAGAGGCGACACGCAATCCAGACCCACCCACCTTTACCACAATGAATGTCAGAAAGGGTGGCCTGGAGACAGGGCTGCTTGTGACCCCCGAAAGTAATGCGCTGAACACTGATATCGAGAAGGCAAACCCTCTCCAGTCCTCTTGTACGTCACCTCAGGAAGATGCGGGCGTCTTATGAGTCACCTCCCATTTTACTGTATTTGCCTTCTGAGCAGCGATGGAGAAAATCACTTCATCTCGACTGGTGTTCGATTATAAACCCTGAGGAGGATAGGTCAGAGTGAGGGGGGGGAATAACCCATTGTCATCATAACCTCTGCTCCTGAAGGTGCTGGGTACTGCTGGAGTGCCATGCTCTTTGAGAATTCTGACCATTGCACTTTGCCAGCGGAAGGTAGTTTCTCGAACTCCGTGGCCCGCAGAAACCGCCGGCCGTCGCTTGCTTTCATTTGTGACAGTTCAGATTTACGATTCAGGCCTGGCCGCCAAGTTCAAAATCTCACCTCTGCCGACACCACCTTTCCACGCGCTATTCAACTATAAACGGCGTTGCGCTTTTGCCCTGCCTTCATCTGGTGTTCACTCTCCTGTGCGACTCTCTGCATCGCCATCAGGAATCGGAGTAAGATCGCAAGGCATGGGAGCAGAATTCGCCCATTCGGCCCATCGAGGGTGCTCCGCCATTCAACGAGATCGCGACTGATCTGATGCGATCATCCTCAACTCCTCTTTCCCGCCTTATCCCCATAACCCTCGATTCCCTCACTGATTAAAGACCTGTCTCTCTCAGCCTTGAACATACTTAACGGCCCGGTCTCTACAGCTCTCTGCGGTAAAGAATTCCACAGATTCACTGCCCTCTGAGAGAAGAAATTCCTCCTCATTCTCTGTCTGAAATGGGCGATCCGCCCTTACTCTGAGATGATACCCTCTGGTCCTAAACTCACCAGCCGGACCCATTGTTTTTTTATCTTCACAATTCCCACCACCCCGTTCCCTCCCCCCGTCTCACTTGGCACGCCAGAAGCTGCTTGATCGGACCCAAGAGTCTCTTGGCCTCAGTACCAGAGCGCCTGGCGCATTTACCCAATGACATGAGGGTTTGTGTAATGTGCATCAACAATCATTTGTCAATGTTTAGCAAACAGGAAAAGATAACGATTCCCGAGGGGCCGGCTTAATATTTGGAATTGCGAGGGCTGCTAAGAGGCTGATTAAAGAGGCACTGTGCTCTGTTGAAACGCAGCATCTTGACAAACAGGACGATGCTCGCTCATGCTGAGAGCTTGCTTGGCACAGCTTGGCTTTTTCATTTAGCGAGATAATTCCTTATGCGAGACGAGCAGATAAACTTTGCGCAGCCCCGCTCGCATCCGGAGGGCCATCCCCAGCAGTGTCAACTGCGGCTGAATTATGTTGGCGAGCAGGGCCATCGTTGCCCTCCGGGAAAGCACGGCTGTTATCGAGGAGTCGGTGGTCAGGTTACCGGGCTAGCAAGCCAGAGTTGTTGCTCATAGTGATCTGGGGGGGGGGGGGGGGGGGGGGGGGACGCAGGTTCAAATCCCACCACGGCAGCTGGTGGAATTTAAATTGAATGAATATAAATCTGGAATTGAAAGCTGGCTCAGTAACAGTGACCATGATGATTGATTGTTGGAAAGCCCCATCTGCTTCACCAATGTCCTTCGGGGAAGGAAATCTGCCGTCCTTACCCTGTCTGGCCGACATGTGACACCAGACCAGCAGCAAAGTGCTTCACACTTAACTGCCCCCAATACGGCAGACGGTGCGATCAGCACATTTTGAACCGGATGCAATGGGGCAGCAGGGTAGCATGGTGGTTAGCATAAATGCTTCACAGCTCCAGGGTCCCTGGTTCGATTCCCGGCTGGGTCACTGTCTGTGTGGAGTCTGCACGTCCTCCCCCTGTGTGCGTGGGTTTCCTCCGGGTGCTCCGGTTTCCTCCCACAGTCCAAAGATGTGCGGGTTAGGTGGATTGGCCATGCTAAATTGCCCGTAGTGTCCTAATAAAAGTAAGGTTAAGGGGGGGGTTGTTGGGTTACGGGTGTAGGGTGGATACGTGGGTTTGAGTAGGGTGATCATGGCTCGGCACAACATTGAGGGCCGAAGGGCCTGTTCTGTGCTGTACTGTTCTATGTTCTATGTTCAATGGGCACACCCACCTGACCAGACAAGGCAGTGCCAGCGAATCCCAGTTCGCTGTCCAGTGCTGGGCAGCGACCTTTTTACTGGCATGGTCGGCGCAGGCTTGGAGGGCCGAAGGGCCTGTTCCTGTGCTGCACTTTTCTTTGACATGGAGATGCCGGCATTGGGCTGGGGTGAGCACAGTAAGAAGTCTTACAACACCAGGTTAAAGCCCAACAGGTTTGTTTCAAACACGAGCTTTCGGAGCACTGCTCCTTTCTCGGGTGAATCCACCTTCAGAAGCACTTCTTGGCTCTCAGGGGTGTTGAGGCGTCTGGAGGTGGGGAAAGGCGTTACTGAAAGTCAAGCCCTTTCAATCGGCATGTTGGCAGCCTCACGGCGCCAGGGATCCAGGTTCGATTCCGACCTCGGGTTACTTTCTGTGTGGAGTTTGCACGTTCTCCCCCCCCCCCCCCCCCTCCCTGTATGTGCGTGGGTTTCTCATAGAATTTACAGTGCAGAAGGAGGCCATTCGGCCCATTGAGTCTGCACCGGTTCCTGGAAAGAGCACCCTACCCAAGGTCAACACCTCCACCCTATCCACATAACCCAGTAACCCCACCCAACATTAAGGGCAATTTTGGACACTAAGGGCAATTTAGCATGGCCAATCCACCTAACCTGCACATCTTTGGACTGTGGGAGGAGGCTTGAGCACCCGGAGGAAACCCACGCACACACGGGGAGGATGTGCAGACTCCGCACAGACAGTGACCCAAGCCGGAATCGAACCTGGGACCCTGGAGCTGTGAAGCGATTGTGCTATCCACAATGCTACTGTGCTTCCCCACCGGGTGCTCCGGTTTCCTCCCACAGCCCAAAGATGTGCAGGCTAGGTGGACATGCCACGCTAAATAGACTCTTAGAGTCCAAAAGATTAGGTGGGGATGGGGTGGGGGAGTGGGCGTAGATAGGGTGCTCTTTCAGAGGGTCGGTGCAGACCCGATGGGCTGTGGGGATTCGGCGACCCTATGATTCTTGGGAGAATTGCAAACCAATCGGTTTAATGGTTCCCATGATCTAATATGCAACTGGTGCACCTGACGATAGGAATTTGCCAACCTCAATATTGATGCTGGCCAACATTGAGAAGTAGCTTACCTTTCTGTGTTATAATTGGCAATGCCTACACTACCCTCGATGCATCTTGGCTACACTACTTTGACTAGATTTGGAGGGGAATTGCCTTTCCTGCCCCAAACATTCTCTTGGCTGATCTTGTCTCCAGTCCTCGATGGAAAACTGGTTCCTTCACCTGATCTATTCTGAGCAAAGAAAGCCTGGTCAATTCTACTATATTCTAAATGCCAATTGGTCACCCTACCTTACTCTGTCCTGACTTGCAATTCGTTCCCTACTGACACTGTCCTGCATGGCAACTGGTTCTGTACCTTACTATGTCCTGCATGGAAACTGTTTCCCTACCTTACTCTGTGCTGCGTGGCAATTGGCTCCCTACTTCCTCTGTCCTGCATGGCAATTGGTTCTCTACCTTACTATGTCCTGCATGGAAACTGGTTACCTTGCATTCCTCTGTCGTGCATGCTAATTGGTGATCTAACCCTGCTCTGTTTTCCATGGTAAGAAGTCTTACAACACCAGGTTAAAGTCCAACAGGTTTGTTTCAAACACGAGCTTTCGGAGCACTGCTCCTTCCTCAGGTGAATCAGGATTGAAGCTGTGGTGGTATGAATGTGAGCACTGCCATTGGTGCAGAGCATGGGTTTCCCATTGGCTCTGGCTGGTCATGTGCCTCTCGTCCGATTGGCTGGGACTAGTCATGTGACTGCTCACCAATTGGTCGAGAGGCAAGTAGACCCCGCCTCCGAGGCAGGGTATAAGTACCCAGAGTTCCCGGCGGTCAGCCTTTCTCTGTAGTCGACCACCGGGCTAACAACTAGCTGATTAAAGCCACAGTTTGGATCTTAATTGTGTCTCGAGTCCAATTGATGGTACATCAGAAACAAACCTGTTGGACTTTAACCTGGTGTTGTAAGACTTCTTACTGGCTCACCCCAGGCCCATGCCGGCATCTCCACATCATGACTGTTCTCCATGGCATTAGGTTACCCTAGGTTAGGGCACATACCTGACTTGGGGTTGTCCAGAAGAGCAAACAGCTAGTCCTACTTGCTCTGTCCTGGGGGGGGGGGGGGGGGCAATCAGCTGCCCCAACCTGCTGGAATAGAGAGGGCGGGCATATAATAATAATAATAATAATAGCTTATTGTCACAAGTAGGGGGCAGCACGGTAGCATGGTGGTTAGCATAAATGCTTCACAGCTCCAGGGTCCCAGGTTCGATTCCTGGCTGGGTCACTGTCTGTGTGGAGTCTGCACGCCCTCCCCGTGTGTGCGTGGGTTTCCTCCCACAGTCCAAAGATGTGCGGGTTAGGTGGATTGGCCGTGCTAAATTGCCCGTAGTGTCCTAAAAAGTAAAGTTAAGGGGGGGGTTGTTGGGTTACGGGTATAGGGTGGATACGTGGGTTTGAGTAGGGTGATCATTGCTCGGCACAACATCGAGGGCCGAAGGGCCTGTTCTGTGCTGTACTGTTCTATGTTCTATACTTCACTGAAGATACTGTGAAAAGCCCCTAGTCGCCACATTCCGGCGCCTGTTCGGGAATTGAACCTGCGCTGTTGGCATTGTTCTGCATTGCAAGCCAGCTGTTTAGCCTACTGTATAAATGGACAACCCGGTCTAACTGACTTGCCAACGTCGCTCTCCCATGGGCATGGCTTTTCCTGTCAAAACAGTTACAAAGAAATCATTAGTTTTGACATGGTTTTTCCAGATATATTTTTTAATTATTAACAGATTGTAAGCTGGGAAGGGTTACTGAGCTTGATAGAACAAGGATTAAGACATGAAGTCAACTGCAGCATCTATGCTGATATTTGCTCAGCCGCGGTTCACTAACTGGTGAGGGGCTTTAAGTAAGGCCAGGAATGAATTGAAGGATCAGCTGAAATGCTTTAGTGGAAATGCATACAGCTTTCCGAACAAGCAATTGATGTCAGTGATACCATTGCAGAAGCATACCTTCACACAGATGAAGGGAAGTAATAAGGTGCCTGATATATCATGAGGAGAGCGTTGTTAGGCTAGGATTAAGGTATAAAGGGTAAATTTGACTTTGAGTCACAGTGGAAATGAGATCCATAAAATTCAACCTGCTGCCCGACATGCCTCCTATTGATGTTGATAAGGCCATAGGACGTGGGAGCAGAAATGAGCCATTCGGCCCATCGAGTTCGCTCCGCCATTCAATGAGATCATGACGGATCTGATCTGACAATTCTCAACTCCACTTACCCCCATAACGCTCGATTCCCTCCCTGATCAAAAATCTGTCTCTCTGCCTAGAACATACGTAACGACCCGGCCTCTACAGCTCTCTGCGGTAAAGGATTCCACAGATTCACTGCCCTCTGGGAGAAGAAAGTCCTCCTCGTCTCTGTCTTAAAATGGGTGTCCCCCTTACTCTGAGATTATTCCCTCTGGTACGAGACTCTCCCACAAGGAGAAATGTCCTCTCACATCTACCCTGAATTGAGAATCAGAAGAGATGTACAATAAATATCCAACTCTACATTGCTTGCGTTACTCAATCATCCATAGTCAAAATTAACCCCTCGCCCTCCATTGACCATCTAAATGGGGGTGCTAGGCGATGGCCATGGGGATAGATGATGACCTTTCACATCTGGGACCAAGGACCTATTTAGCTCACTGGGCTAAATCACTGGCTTTGAAAGCAGACCAAGGCAAGCCAGCAGCACGGTTTGATTCCCATAACAGCCTCCCCGAACAGGCGCCGGAATGTGGTGACTAGGGGCTTTTCACAGTAACTTCATTCGAAGCTTACTTGTGACAATAAGCAATTTTCATTTCATTTCAAGGTTGAATACCAGCCCCGAATCATGGATCTGTCCTGTCCGCTGGCTCGGAGGGTCGAATGAAACATTTGTTCCCAGATGCAACCATAGAAAATTACTTTTGATGTGTGTGAGGCTGGTAACTGATCTCTGCTCACCGCGTTTGATTGGTGAAGCCTGGGCGCTGACTCAGAGCAAAGGAAACGGTGAACCTGCTCGAAGCCGAGCTGGGATACACATGGCGGCTGACATTTCATGATTGTAGCAATACCTTAAAGCACTTTAAATAAGCCCGTTACACGCTGAGATACTGATCTGATAAAATGCATGACTGTGAATCGATCGTTTTGATGATTCCTTGCAATGATTTGGGTTTGGACAGGGGAGAGGTAAATAAAAATGGAGAGGCATTGGAAACCCTCTCCACCGAATTTGATACCATCATTTCTTGGATGTTATACGGGTCGATTGTACAACATCACCAAATGGTCCTTTCCCTCCGATTCTCCTTGACTGTTTCACTGCTGCGTTCTCCATCGTTGATGGATGGGGACCAAGTGCAACCACAAAACCCTGGTTCAGACGTTATCCTGGTTGCCTGAAGAGAGTTCAAGACGGCTGAAGCCCAAATCAATATTCATGGCTCACACACCCAGCTTCAGAGCAAGGAGCAAAGCATTGTGATATTCATGAATTGTCGGAGAAGGTCGATTGCAACCCCGTCGCTCACACAAAAGGGACGCATTGCGCTTGTGAAAAGGGGGATCCACGCAGCCTGAGGTGATACTCGGGCACCGTTACCACACACACTAATGGCAGTCGCAGGAAGTCAGTGACACGTCCGCACTCTGTGAACAATGGGGAGGTGGCTCTAAGCATCAGTGTTTCACCACACTCACCCTTGCGTGGGCTGGGGTATAAATGACTCGCTGCCTGCAGCATCCTATCCCCCGTTGAATGAGAGCTGTGATGCCTTTGAACCTTTGTCAGCCGTCAATGCGCAGAGAGCTGATTTACAGGCCCAATTTTAATTGGAAAAGCGAATACTTATTTCAAACGAAACGGGGCGTTGTTGTCAAGATGCATTTTTCTCCGACACCCGTCTCGCGCCTCCGATGTATTTCCTCCATCGGTGCGGCTGTCTCCAAGTCGCTGATTACGGAGTGGCCTTTCGTTGGCAACGCCACATTCTGTCAGGTCGGGAGTATAGGCGAGAGTTTCCAATACCTCTCCATTTTCATTTACCTCTTCCCTGTCGAAACGTCAATCTCTGCAAGAAGCCACCCAACAGATCGATTCGCAGTTGTGCATTTTATACATCTGAATTACCTCGGAGCAGCGAAGAGATGGCACTAGCTTCTAAGCGTGCAACAGGTTTATTTACCGGGGATTTAATGTATCGTTGAAATCACAAAATGCCTCCTGTCATGTGTATCCCAGCTCAGCTTCACGCCGGTTCCCTGTTTCCTTTGCTCGGAGTCAGCGCCCAGGCTTAACCAATCAAGTGCGGTGAGCAGAGATCAGTTGCCAGACTGACACAATCAAACACAGAGCTATTAAACCATTCACCGCAGTCTGAAAAGGATCTTGCAACTGTTAAATGAACAGAGAGAGAGAAAGCAGCCAGAATGATTAAGATTCTACAGCAATCGGAGCATGAGGAAATGGCATATGAGTTCGGCATATTTTCACTGGAAGAAGGAAGGGTGGGGAGTGATATTAATTTGGTATTCTGATGGAATGTACCCCGGGCAAACAGTTCTAATGCAGTGGAACCCGAGCATACAACTTGTGTTGGAGGTGAGGGAACCTTTAAACTAACCTGCGGTAACAGTGGGCTGAATTTAGTGATGGCAGTGAGGGTCCCATTGATGGGTATAAAAGCGGAGTCTATCACCACTTCAATGTTGCATATTAATTGGCTGCCACTTGGGAGGGTGGGGTTGGTGGAGGGGGTGTGGTGGGGGGAGGGGGAGGGGGGGGGGGCAGGGCGAGCCAGGCAGGCCTTGGCGAGAGGGGACGGTTGTTTTCTGAGGGCAGGAATACCATTGCTGCACGTGGCGGTGATTGCCAGCGAGGAGCCCCTCCGTGAACTGTGCCCGAACAGGAGGGTCCTCCTCCTCCGAGAGCACTGGGAGAGTTTGAGGGCGATCTCCTCACGTGGCTGAGGAACTCCCCACCCCCTCCCTCCACGGGTACGGCGCCAGCGGAGACGGGAAGAGGATCATGGTTCCCCGTCGATCGACTGAACCCTTGGCGGGTGATCCCGCTGTCAGCCTCCCTGGCACTGGCAAGGTGCCATGGCGATGTAACGATAATGGGTACCGCACCCTCTGCTTTCTTGTGAAAATTAATATTTTTCTTTCAGAGGATATCATTTTGGAATGCATCACATGACTCAGGACCTGCAGTAAATGTGACATACTGACCCGAAATGTTCCATTGCTCCTCAAAGCTCTCCAACACTGGTGGTTTCACCTCGCCATTCAGCCCATCGAATCTGCACTGACCCACCGACAGAGCACTCCCCCGCCCTATCCCCGTAACCGCACCTAACCTTTGGACACTAAGGGGCAATTTAGCGCGGGCAATCCACCCAACCTGCGCATCTTTAGACTGTGGCAGGAAACCGGAGCGCCCGGAGGAAACACACGCAGACATGGGGAGAACGTACAAACTCCACACACACACACACACACAGTCACCCAAGGCCGGAATTGAACCCGGGTTCCCGCCGCTGTGAGGGCAACAGTGCCAACTGCCGTGCCACCATGCCGTTGGTTAACAGGTTATCGTCATGCGCTGACGAACAGTTAAATGTTAAATTGGAAATTCTTCAGCCAATTGGCAGCCTCCTCACCAGCCCAGCAAAGAACAGGCAGACCATCACTGAAGCTCCGGTCGGGGGGCACTTGTGGATTAAACCACCAGGGCCCGCACCTCGCCACAGTTGCACACGGGTGAGTCACATTGCCCCCAATGGAAGAGAATGTTGCCTGTTGAAGAGGTGGTTAACATCTACTTCACAACTACCTCTAACCACTTTGTTTCATAATACGTTATATAGGCAAAGCATTTTAACAAGAAATAATTGGAGCCTTATCTTCCAAAGGAGTAATATTGTGGGATTTAATTGCTTTTCCGCAGTAATGTAATAACTCAATCTTGCAAGATTTAATCTTCTTGCATCAGTAATTTCACTACACCAGGAACTCAAGAAGACCAGCAGGGGAAAAAGTGCCTGCGCCCAATGACTAGATCTCACCTTGGACCATCTGTGATGGGACCAGGAGTCTCCAGTAGGGAGAGTTACTGGTGTTGTCTCTGGGACGAGGGAGGTTAGAACTTGAAGCGTAAAATACAGTTTGAGCCACGGACTGAAGTATTTAGATTTTCAGCAATTAGTTGCCACTCCATTTTTTTGTAGCTGGTGCATAAACATAGGCCGAGGAGGGTGAATCACCTTCAAAGGTCAACTCTATCTGCCAAACCTCTCACCATAGCCCACATTCCTATATTCACCATGCCCGCAATCCCTCCTCTCCACTGCATCCCTCAAATCCACCTCCCCATCCCTTAATCCCAACTCCCTAAAATATCACTCAATCCCAACTCCCCAAAATATCCCTCAATCCCAACTCCCCAAAATATCCCTCAATCCCAATTGTCCAAAATATCCCTCAATCCCAACTGCCCAAAATATCGCTCAATCCCAACTCCCCAAAATATCCCTCAATCCCAATTGTCCAAAATATCCCTCACATCCACCTCCCCATCCCTTAATCCCAACTCCCTAAAATATCCCTCAATCCCAACTTTCCAAAATATCCCTCAATCCCAACTGCCCAAAATATCGCTCAATCCGAACTCCCCAAAATATCCCACAACCCCAACTGCCCAAAATATCCCTCAATCCCAACTCCACCAAATAGCCCTCAATCCCAACTCCCCAAAATATCCCTCAATCCCAACTCCCCACAATATCCCTCAATCCCAACTCCCCAAAATATCCCTCAATCCCAACTGCCCAAAATATCGCTCAATCCCAACTCCCCAAAAATCCCTCAATCCCAACTCCCCAAAATATCCCTCAATCCCAACTGTCCAAAATATCCCTCAATCCCAACTGCCCAAAACATCCCTCAATCCCAACTCCCCAAAATATCCCTCAATTCCAACTCCCCAAAATATCCCTCAATTCCAACTCCCCAAAATATCACTTGATTCCAACTCCCCAAAATACCACTTGATTCCAACTCCACAAAATATCCCCCACTTCCAACTTCCCACCATATTCCTCAATCCTACCTCCCTATCATTTCCCTCATTCCCACCTCTCTGTCATATAACCTCATTCTCACCTCACCACCATATCCCTCAATCCTGCCTTCCATCATATCCCTCAATTCCACCTCCATATTGTTTCCCTCATTTTCCCACCTCCCCACGATATGGCTCAATCCTACATCCCCATCATATCCCTCAATCCCACCTCCCCACCACGACCCTCAATTCCACCTGTCCTCAATATTTCTCAATACCATTTGCATGCCATGTCCCTCACCCCATCTATCCTCAGTATCTCAATCCTACCTACCCTCAATATTCCTCAATTTCACCTCTCCTCAATACCCCTCAATACCACTTACACCATATCCCTCACCTTACTTGTGGACTATACATAATTGATATCCAGGCCTCAGGCCTGCCATCAGATTTGTTGCTCAGTAGGCAGGCCTATCTGGTCCTGGATCATAAAGGTTGTGGGTTTAAGGCCCACTCCCAAGGCTTTGGCATATTTAGCTCCGCCTTGAGTGTTGTGCGCCTGGAAGTATGAGATTGTCGAGGAGGTATTTAAACCCAGGCCCTCTCTGGCCTCTTAGATGTAAAAATAAAAGCCTCTTGGGACTATTTGAGGCATTCTTCTTGGGTGTAGTGGGAAATATTTATTCCTCACTCAACACCCCATATCACATTGCTGTTTTGGGATCTTGCTATGCAAATTGGCTGTATCAAAACAGCGACTGCGCATTCTTCTGGGACTGCTCATGAAGGGCACTCATTTGAGTGCGACAGCCCGGCCTGACGGAATCCAACCCCCGCCACCTGCCTCACAGAACGGTTACAGCACAGGGAGGAGGCCATTCAGCCCGCCTGGTCGAATACTGTCTCTCCCCAAGAACCAGTCCCGTTCCCCGGCCTTTCCCTTGCAGCCCGGCAGACCTTCTCTCTTCAGACAATTACCTGACCCTCCTTCAGACGGCAGCATTGAGTCTCCCCCCACCATGCTCCCGAGTCAGTGCACTCCAGATCTTCACGACAATGAGTAAAATGTGTTTCCTCGTGGCGCGTACTGGCGATCCTTTTGCCGATCGCCTTAAATCAGCGGCCTCCGGTTCTCGCAGATGAAGCTGGAAAACGGAAACATGAAGCTGGATGGTCAACTGATTTAGACAGCGGCCCTTCAGCTATCGGGTCTGCGTGGACAATCCGGTTTCAATAGTAAGGACAGCAGTGTACCTCACTGTGTGCTCAGTGTTTAATGGCTTCGCTAAACTGTGTGTGCTTCCAGGGGCCAAGTACCCCAGAGTAGAGTCGCATGACTATGGCAAGTCAGCCAGCCGGTACAAAATTGCATTTCCAAAACCCAGCACGCACCGATGGGGTGAGACCCCATTCCCCCACCCCCAACACCTGCAGCCGACGAGCGTTCGGGGCGTAATAGATTGGTGCGTCCTCGATCAAGGCACGAGGCGTGAAAATGCAAAGATGTTGGTTTCAAGTGCCGTTGAGAAGAATGCAACACTGGTGCCTGAGAAGATGCTCCCTGAGGTGGGGGGTAGGTTAAGGCAAGAGGCTCTGTCCATACTGCAGGGCATGACTCTGACATCTTACAAGAACGTTGGATAGTAGTATTACGATCCAACGATACTACGATAGTAGTATTAGATGGGCAGCACGGTAGCATGGTGGTTAGCATAAATGCTTCACAGCTCCAGGGTCCCAGGTTCGATTCCCGGCTGGGTCACTGTCTGTGCGGAGTCTGCACGTCCTCCCCGTGTGTGCGTGGGTTTCCTCCGGGTGCTCCGGTTTCCTCCCACAGTCCAAAGATGTGCGGGTTAGGTGGATTGGCCATGCTAAATTGCCCGTAGTGTCCTTAAAAAGTAAGGTTAAGGGGGGGTTGTTGGGTTACGGGTATAGGGTGGATACGTGGGTTTGAGTAGGGTGATCATTGCTCGGCACAACATCGAGGGCCGAAGGGCCTGTTCTGTGCTGTAGTGTTCTATGTTCTATGATCCCAGAGCTCGCTAGGATATTGGGTCAAAACCCCAATATTTTAGTTTATTTTGTAAGGCTGTGCGAAAAGAATATTTCACTCAATAAATGACTGCATGAAGAAACAGGCCTTCGGTATTTTAAAACAATACTTTATTATTAACCTAACATTAAACTCTTTGACATCACACCCAAAAATATCTTACAATTACAATACTACTCAACACAGTATGTACAATACCCTTAATTACTATCTCTATTCTCAATTAAGCATCAGGAAAGGAAAAATAAACAGCTCTCAATCCAACCCACAAATTAAACTTGCTTTCCAGAACAGATGTAGCTTCTGTAAGAACCTCTGCAGACTCTGGCTGGATTTGTCAAAAAGGTGTTTCAACTGGTTTGTTTCAGTTTCCTACTTGTCCTCAGACAAGTCTGCTCTGCTTTAAATGCTATTAATATTTTTTTTTAACTATCCTACTGTGAGAGGAAAATACTTTAGTTGTGGCTTAAAAAGGGTAGCTAGATCAGAAATCAAATGAAAATCTTTCTCAAAGTGACTGAGTACCTTAGCTCCACCCAGCAATGGCATCATCTCCGAAGCTGAAAACAAATTAAGTCATCAGGCTGAAAACACATTCACTCCCCAGGGACTCCCCCTAGTTAAACAACAATATACTAGCCAGGCTTTTAAGATGGTCTATTTCACCACTGCCTCCTAAAAGCCTTCTGCTCTTGCAAAACAAGGTTATTTTAAAAGCATGACCACTGCAGTCAAACACACCCTAACCCAGTCTTTTAACCCTTCAATTGCCAAATGTTTAAAATCCAATATCTCTAAAATCCTGTATTTGTCACAATAGGAACAGGAGGAGGCCATTCAGCCCGCCGAGCCTTTGCCGCCATTCAATTGGATCGTGCTTGATCATCTACCTCAACGCCATATTCCTGCGCTATCTCCTTATCCCTTGGTGTCATTCGTCTTCTGGAGCCTATCGATCTCTCTTTAGAGCATGCTCAATGGTCGAGCGTCCACAGCTCCGGGGTAGAGAATTCCACGCTCCGAGTGAAGAACTTTCTCCACGTCTCAGACTTAAATGGTCTCTCCTTTATTCTGAGGCTGTGTGCCCTGCTTCTAGACTCAGTATCCAACTACATCCACCTTGTCACACCCTGTAGAATTTAGTGTGTATCGGTGAGATCAGCTCAGAGATCAGTGAGGGCGGCACGGTAGCACAGTGGTTAGCACAGTTGCTTCGCAGCTCCAAGGTCCCAGGTTCGATTCCCGGCTTGGGTCACTGTATGTGCAGAGTCTGCACGTTCTCCCCGTGTCTGCGTGGGTTTCCTCCGGGTGCTCCAGTTTCCTCCCACAGTCCAAAGATGTGCAGGTTAGGTGGATCGGCCATGATAAATTGCTCTTAATGTCCAAAAGAAAAAAGCTAGGTGGGGGTTACTGGATTATGGGGATGGGGTGGAGGTGTGGACTTACGTAGGGTGCTCTTTCCAAGGGCCGGTGCAGACTCGATGGGCCGAATGGCCTCCTTCTGCACTGTAAATTCTACGATTCTTCAAAGCTCTGGAGAATTAAGGCCGAGCTCACTCAATCTCTCCTCTCCTTCGGGCACAGTAAGATGAGGCCTTGTGGGGCAGTGGGTTAGCGCCCCTGCTTCTGAACCAGAAACTTTGGGTTCGAGTCCCACCCCTGGACTTGACGGACGAGGATGGTGCGTTCATAACGCAGCCAAACAGGCTGAAAAATCCTTCCAATCAGGTCATTGGCTGCAGCACTCCTGCTCCGCCATGTTGTGGGTGGAGCCTCTAAATCATTGGGGACAAACAAGCGACCTATTCCAGGAATTACTCGCTATGGAAACAGTCAGACACCACTAGGAGCGGGAAGGGAATTGGATTTGGAACTGTAGGAGGCCATTTGCACCATCATGTCCCTATAGGAAGGATGTGGAAGCTTTGGAAAGGGTTCAGAGGAGATTTACTAGGATGTTGCCTGGTATGGAGGGAAGGCCTTACGAGGAAAGGCTCAGGGACTTGAGGTTGTTTTCGTTAGAGAGGAGAAGGCTGAGAGGTGACTTAATAGAGACATATAAGAGTCAGAGGGTTAGATAGGGTGGACAGTGAGAGTCTCTTTCCTCGGATGGTGATGACCAACACGAGGGGACATAGCTTTAAATTGAGGGGTGGTAGATATAGGACAGATGTCAGAGGCAGTTTCTTTACTCAGAGAGTAGTAGGGGTGTGGAACGCCCTGCCTGCAACAGTAGTAGACTCGCCAAATTTAAGGGCATTTAAGTGGTCACTAGATAGACATATGGATGAAAATGGAATAGTGTAGGTCAGATAGGCTTCAGATGGTTTCACGGGTCGGCGCAACATCGGGGGCCGAAGGGCCCGTACTGCGCTGTAATGTTCTATGTTCTATGGCTCTTTGGAAGTGCTATCTGCCTGCAATTGTCATCTTTTCAAATACATATCCAATCCCCTGTTGGAAGTTACGATCACATCCTCTTCCACCACTCTTTCGGGCAGTGCACTCCAGGCCACGGAAAACTCAAATGTTTATGAAATGTATTCTCCGCACTTCCCGATAATTCTATCACCAGTTCTCTTAAATCTGCGTCCTCCAATTGTGGCTTTCAACTGGAAACAGTTGCTCGCCGTGTCTAAATCCCACAGGTCCGACAGATAATCAGGCCCGAGGGCTGGAAAGGTCTCCTGCTGAGCGTGCGTCTCTTACATAAAGGCACATGACACTGCTACATAAACTAACACAATTGGCACAAGTGGATAACCACAGTGCTAATGGCTTCCCTTTCAAAAGCACCAGCCCCATCTCTGATCAATTAACATCTGTTGTACACAGATTGCCCATCTCAATAGCAAGCTGCTGTCGAGGCCTGACAGACATATCAGGATTGCCACCGCCGTCGTTTCAGCACAGTTGCGAGGCTGTTACAGAGTTTGCGATTTCAGCTGGCCCACCTGTTTAAGCTTTATCGTTGCGGATGTAAACATGAATCACTGGACAGATTTCCCCCCCTCACCCAGCCTCAATTCCCCACATCTCCTCTCCGACCCTCACCTATCCCTTCCGAAGAACAAATAACAAAGAAAAGTACAGCGCAGGAACAGGCCCTTCGGCCCTCCAAGCCTGCGCCGACCATGCTGCCCGTCTAAACTAAAATCTTCTACACTTCCGGGGTCCGTATCCCTCTATCCCCATCCTATTCATGTATTTGTCAAGATGCCCCTTAAACGTCACTATCGTCCCTGCTTCCACCACCTCCTCCGGCAGCGAGTTCCAGGCACCCACTACCCTCTGTGTAAAAAACTTGCCTCGAACATCTCCTCTAAACCTTGCCCCTCGCACCTTAAACCTATGCCCCCCAGTAATTGACCCCTCTACCCCGGGAAAAAGCCTCTGACTATCCACTCTGTCTGTGCCCCTCAAAATCTTCTAGACCTCCATCAGACCGCCCCTCCACCTCCTTCGTTCTAGTGAGAACCAACCAAGTTGATTCAACCTCTCCATTCCCACTCCGACCCCCCCCCCCCCCCCCCCCCCCCCCCCCCCCCCACCCCCGATCCCTTCCATTCCCACAGTCGTCGCTTGCGTTGCTTTTTCTGGTTTTAATTTAAAGTTTGAAACGTTGGCGGGGGGGTTGTGGCGCATTCGCCTTGAATCACCCTCTCTCTTATTCGCCCTTCACCACAGCCTTGTGACCCCCCCCCCCCCCGAATCGAGAAGGCCTCCAGTTTTGAGAGCTCTCCTCACCAACCTGGCGATACTGGCCAACCGCTTGGAGGTCCACCTTTGATCTCCTGCAAATTGGGAATTAAACTTTTTACTTTCCGATCCTTGTAGCTCAACGGTATGTTTCCGGTTTCCATAGGATCCCCACAGTGCTGAAGGAGGCCATTCGGCCCATTGGGTCAGCACCGGCCCTCTGAAAGACCACCCTACCTTGGCCCAACTCCCCCACCCTATCCCTGAAACCCCATCCAACCTTTTGGACACGAAGGAGCAATTTAGCCTGGCCGATCCACCCTAACCTGTGCATCTTTGGACTGCGGCAGGAAACCCACTCAGACATGGGGGAGAGCGTGCAAACTCCGCACAGTCAGTCACCTGAGGCCAGAATCGAACTTGGGTCCCTGCCGCTGTGAGGCAGCAGTGCTAACCACTGTGCCGCCCGAGAATGAGAATCTGAGCTGGCTACCCGAGGCCTGAAATCACTAATTTAGGATTTTAACAAATCCCTCGACTGGACCTGTTCAAAGCCCATTTCCAACTCGCAACTCCGCCGGAAGTGAGGGAGGTCACGCACAATCTGCAAATTCAGTGTATCCCAGGCAGTCAATGCTCCCTTCTCTCTCCCCATGAGCTAGTACTGACTTAATGGAAGACCCTACTAGGGGTAGAACAAGGATAATTAGTGGCCAGCTGGCTCAGTTAGTAGCCGTGGTGAAGGGTCTTGAGGAGCTGGCGACAACCAAAGGTCGGTTAGCTCAGTTGGCTGGGCAGCTGGGTGGCGATGCGGAGCGACGCCAACAGCCTGAGTTCAATTCCCACACCGGCTGAGGTGACCACTCCTTCGTAATATCGCCCCTCGCCTGACCGTCAGGATAAATCATCACCAGTCAGCTCTCTCTCTCTCTCAAAGGGGAAAGCTGCCTACGGTCCTCTGGGAATCTGTTGACTTTAATTCCATTCCGGAATGAACGGCAAAACCAGAGAGTGTGGGAGGTCAGCCTTAATGGATGGAGATATTGTTAGCAGTCAGTAACACGGGGTGGGAGAGGGGAGGGTTATTGACACAGCGAGGTGCACCAGATGGAGCGGGCATCTTGCGTTGACAAAATATGTATACTGGGCTCCGTAC